>NW_023458559.1:1993333-1999026 GCF_013731165.1 Rhagoletis pomonella | reverse complement strand
TCTTTGTCGAGTCCCGATATGTACATATATTCATATAAGAAAACTTTCCAAGCGAACTAAAAATCATGTTTTGCAGAAATTAATACATCATTACATTCCGCGTACACTAATTTGGCAAGCTACATCTTTGTGTGGATCTAGCTGTGAATCACCATATTAAAAGTGTAGTAAGGAAAAGATCCGCTTCTACCTAAACCTGGCCGCCAGCGTATAACAATCACTTAATCATCGCTAGCAGTCGACAGGATATCCTGCCTTTCAATCGGAAAATTTTGCATAAGTACCATCAAATATAGGCCCGCCAATTGACCTGAAGGAAGATAAGTGTTTCTTTCTTCATCGCCAAATCCGTTTAAATTCATGCCTAAACAAAGTGATTCTATGCGAAGTACATAATAGCTAAAAAAAAAACTCTAGCTTCCAACATGATTTTTTCCCCACTTTCCAAGTTCAGCCTGCAGTTCAAAATTAAAAAGAAAATTAACAAAAGAAGACAGTGATTGCACCTAAAAGAAAAAAAAGAGTTAATAGTATCTACATATATGACATTATAAAATACTTACCATTTATATCTACCAGCTACACTTACCATTTATACTTACCCTTAGTTATTGCTCTTTTATCTAAATAGAAGTAAAACCAAAATTTTAATTTGAAGTTGAATTCATAATAAGTAATAACCCGATTTCCTTCGTTTTTTTTCGACTTACCTTTCACATTTACATTTGTTTGTCACATCAAAAGGTGTACAAACTTATGTGCATAACAATGTTAAATAAGCAGTTTTTTTCTCCTAAGTACCATGTGGTGAGTGAACATTAGTGACCTAACCTGTCTCAACATAAATTCATACTTTTCCATATGTTTACCTTTCATGTTTTCTCACTCAAACTCTAAGTTGCTCATTGATTAATTCTGATCTGCTAATTTTGTGTCTATTTTTTATCCAAATGAGCGCGCTTTCCGCCTCCTTTTTTGTTGTTACACCTGGCTTCGTAATTTTATAGTGGGTTACCAAAATATAGTGCGAGCAAAATTTTAATATTTTGGCGTAGTAAAGAGAATATTGTTATTATTATTTTCTTAATTTGCCTATTAAAACTTATGTATAAATAACCGAAACAAACAACCACACCACAATTATTCACAGCACACCACATAAAACTCCCTGCTTTCCTCCTGCTCCATCAAAGTTTGCATGCATGTATACATATATATATATATATTAGGCCGGGTCGATTTGTGGGGAGGCAAAAAAATCGCCCATTGCTCTGTGAAAATCATATTCTAGGGATCCAAAATAAGAAACTTTGCCGAAGGAACCATACCTCTAAAACGAATTCTGATGTCCCCCAATTTGGTTCGAACTTTTGGGTAGGGGCAAATTTTGAAAAATCCCACTTTGACCCATTTAGAGTGCTCCAATCGAGTCCAAATGTATGACCGACCCCCACTAACTTTGGAGGCCCGACCCACCGATGCCAGTGGCACACCCCCTGGAACCCCCTGGGGGTTCACCATACAAACATTTCAAAAAATCGCCGGTTTTGCACTTTACATGAAAAAATCAGCGAAATGCCTATGTTTTTTCTTTTTGGAGTTTATTTTTCTCTTTAGAAATTTATTTAGTCAGAACATATGTAAATGAAAAAATGAATTTAACTTAGTAATAGAAAAGAAATTAAAAAAAATTATTAGAAATTAGCGTTTTTACAACCCTTTTAAAACCAAGGCATCACTGTGATGCATTTGCATGTCGTAAACATTGTTGTGTGGGTTTTTTATTCAACCGTTTTAAAAAATGACGGTATCACTGTGACACAATTGCAAATCGGAAAATTGCTTGTGTGCGTTTTTTAAGACACAGCTGCATATCGTAAACTTACTTGTGTAGTTTTTTTATAGCACCTACTTAAGAAATGAAGGTTGTTTTTACAACCCTTTTTGTGGGTATTTTAAGGCACCTTCTTAAGAAATGCGCGTTTTTTGCCACCATTTTAACAATTAAGGTATCACTGGAATGCACCGCAACCCTTTTAAACAATGAAGGTATCACTGTATCACTATATAACGCAACAGTTTTTGTGAATGCATTAAGTCGTTGTGAAGAACTCAAAGTGTGAAGTGCTAATTTCAGATAAAAAAATATTTCAAAAAAAATAATAAGTGAAGTGACCATTCCAAATCAAAAAGTTTACAATGAATCCACCATCCTCTACACCGCAAGATGAAGCAACTACATCAACAACTATCGAAAACCCAATGAGTCATATACCCAAGCATGATGTTACTGTTTTTGGTGTGTCTACTGATTTAACTGATCTTAATTTACCAACCCATCTGGATATCTTGAGATATTATTTTTACTTAAGCGAACATGCTAAAACAGAACAAAAAAAAAGTTTTCCCATAAATCATTCACTATTCAAGTACAAGATAAGTTGATTGGAATTTGGGAAAAACTTGGTATGGAAATAATGCTGAAAAAAAGTGTATTTAATAAATTGAATAAATTGCTTGACAAGTATCAAGAGCAAATCAAGAGAAGAAACAACACCCAACAATTTACAGAGTATGTAAAATCTCTGGAAACAATTTTTTACATTGGAACATGTAAATGCGATTTGAAGGCAGCTCCATGTGCATGCGGCTGGGTTCCCGAACGCCTCAAAGAGTTCATGCACGATCAACATAATCAGAGAAGACTAACAATGGATGCATTTGTGATGGAAACTGAAGAGCAAGGAGCAACGTCTATGTCATCAATGCCAACATACCAAGATCCTGATGATTCAACATACGCACCGCCACCGGTTCAAGAAGATATGGATAGAAGCACAAGTTCACAATACACAGAGAGATACGATTGTTTTAACTTTGCCTTGGTATGTGACAGATTTGGTGTGCCTGACAGAGTAGCATCAGGATTGGGAACCGCTCTTTTGCATGATTTTAAAATTAAAGATAAGCATGGGAAACCTCTCATCATGGATAAATCGAAAGTTCGCAGAGAAAAAGAGAAATGCAGACAAGAAGTGCTTCGCAAACGGTTAGATGATACCAATTTGTTAGCGTTTTCATTCGATGGCAGAAAAGATGATACTTTAACGATAGATAAAATTGATGAGAAGTATCATACTAGGATGGTAAAAGAACCTCATCTTGTTATTTTGAGAGAACCCAATTCTGAATTGATTGGTTACGTAAGACTGGAACATGAAACCGCTGAATACAAAACAACCAAATTAAATGGTTTTTTCAACGATAAAAATATATCACTGGATGCATTAATTGGAATATGCACTGACGGTGAGCCAACAAACACTGGCCCAGACGGTGGAATTATACGACGATTCGAATTGCTGTTAAAAAGACCATTGCATTGGTTCGTTTGCCTTCTACACTTCAACGAACTTCCGTTTCGGCATTTGTTTGAATCTTTGGATAAATCAACCAGCACTGGACCAAGATCGGCAACCGGAAAACTGAGCCGTCAAATCGAAACTTGTGAAACTCTTCCGGTAAGTTATTGCTATCACTCATTTATTATAATTGTCAACCATTTTTAATTATTTTATTATTATATATTTTCAGGTGGTGGACGGCTTCCAGAAAATTGAGTTGCAAAATATGCCCCCTGCTCCAGAAAAAATTTAATTTTCCACCGATTCGAAGTACTTATACGACATGGCCCATGCAATTTCTAGCGGCGTGGTTCCGGTGGATCTGGCTAACATCAAACCAGGGAAAATTGTACATTCTCGGTGGCTCACCAAGGCCGCTAGATTATTGCGATTATATGTGACAACGGAAAATCCAGATGCAAATTTAAGAATTCTGGTTGAATTTATAATTAAATGTTATGTGCCAATGTACTTCAATATCAAGTATTACAGCTCTGTCGTGTACGGCAGTGCATTATTTTTCAAGTTCATTGGTTGGTCACGATTTCTAGAACCTCGTTTACGCAAAATTGTCAATCAAGTAATTAAAGATAATTCATATTATGCGCATTCGGAAAATATCTTGTTATCAATGTTGTTTGATGATAGCAAAGAAAAGCGCGACTGTGCCATCAAGAAAATTCTACGCTATCGAACCGATGTTGACGAGCCAATGGAACTTAGAGTTTATAAAAAACCAGATATAAACTTTAATTGCACAAGTTATACGGAAATGATCAATTTGAATGATATAAATATCGTATTTGAACCACCATTCACGCGAAGCATTCCGTACGATACGTTGAAAGAATATTTAAATCAAGATGATCCACCGTTTAATGATCCAAAAATTCCATCACACATACAAGGAACGGAACGACATGTTCAATTGCTAGCTAGCGTTTCCAAACGGGTTATACCGGAAAATGTAGAGGCTGTAATGGCGACGACATTAGAGAACCGTGCGAAATTGCCCAGACTTGAAAGTAAAAAAGACTTCAAACAATAATTTTTTTTAGTTTCTTTTCTATAACTCACTTAAATTAATTTTTTCTATTACATATGTTCTGACTAAATAAATTTCTTAAGAGAAAAAATAGATATTATTATAAATAAATAATAAATATTATTATAAATAAATAAATAAAAATAAAGAAAAAACATAGCCATTTAGCTGATTTTTTCATGTAAAGGCCAAAAATGGTGATTTTTTTAAATGATTGTATGGGGAACCCCCAGGGGAGTTCCAGGGGGTGTGGAACTGGCATGGGTGTATCGGCCGTCCAAAGTTAGTGGGGGTCGGTCATACATTTGGACTCGATTGGAGCACTCTAAATGGGTCAAAGTGGGATTTTTCAAAATTTGCCCCTACCCAAAAGTTCGACCCAAATTGGGGGACATCAGAATTCGTTTTAGAGGTATGGTTCCTTCGGCAAAGTTTCTTATTTTGATCCCTAGCATACGATTTTCACAGAGCAATGAGCGATTTTTAAATCGACCCGCCCTAATATATATATATATACGTATGTACAAATTTATACCAATGTAAATAGAAGCAGAATTTTAATCAATAAAAATATAAAAATATAACAAGTATTCCTAAACAGGTTTAATACGAAAATAATTTAAGGATAATAGAAAAACTTTCATAACCCCTGAATCTTCAACATCAAAATTAATAAGTAAGTCTGCAACAAAAAAATCGTTCCTCAAATCAACAAAATACTGGTCTATATCTCCGGTTGCGTGGTGATCTTAGCTCGCTAGGGTATTTGCATCCAATTAGGTAGTAAGTGCTTCAGGCTTGGAGCATCGAAAAAAATCGACAACAAAAAAAAAATATAACCAAACTATAAGACATCTCGGAGTGGAATTTGAGACTAACGAATCCTCAAAGCCTTTTCAAAACAATTTTATGGTAATTTCACGATCGGTTAGCTAGTTGACATACAATCGAGCTACGACTGAGTTTCCGGAAAGCTTATTAACCTACAACTTGATAAAAAAAATCGAAAATTCGCAAACAAAATAAAATGCCAACCAATTCATCTTATATATAAAAATAAGTGCACGTTTTTGGTGTGACCTCATAACTTGAGAACGGCTTCACCGAATTCTACCAAATTTATGCGGTATATTCGATCTATCATGCAGATGGTTTATGCGAAGTTTGCCCGAATTCGGAAAAGGGGGCGTAGCACCTTCCATACTAACTAAAATATAAAAATAAGTGAACGTTTTTAGTGTGAC
>NW_023458559.1:1992143-1993323 GCF_013731165.1 Rhagoletis pomonella | reverse complement strand
TGACCATATAACTTGAGAACGGCTTCACCGAATTCAACCAAATTTATATAGCATATTCGGGCCATCATGCAGTTATTTTATGTGGAGTTTGCCCAAATTTGGAAAAGGGGGCGTGGCATATGTATCTCTTATGTATAAAAATAAGTACACGTTTTTGGTGTGAGCTTATAACTTGAGAACGGCTTTACCGAATTCAACCACATTTATACGGAATATTCAGGCTATCATGCAGATGGTTTGTGTGAAGTTTGCCCGAATTCGTAAAAGGGGGTGTGGCACCTCCCATACTAACCAAAATTTTTATGTTGTATATATCTTCAAATATTTGTGGCAGAGTACTGGAAATTGGTATAGAGGTATATCAAATACTTCCATACTCATGGATCACAATCGAATGAGGTTTAGAAATAAAAGAGACTGATGATTTTCACGTTTTGGAATGCACCCAAAATAAGTGCAAGATTTCAACCAAATTTATACGGAATAGTCGGGCTATTATGCAGATGGTTTGTGTTAAGTTTATTCATACCCAGGATGGAAAAGCAAACAATTTTGTATATCCAAATGTGTTGGATTATGATTTAAAATAAAGAATCAAAAATTTTGAAATAAAACAAATGATAAATTTTCATATATAAAAATTCCAGTATTTTTGATTAATTTTTCAATATCTGGTGTAGAGAAGCACACCGGGGTACCTCTAGTATATTTATATACCTTATCTTTAGCGGTCAGTTCTGTAGACATAAAGCCTTTAGGAATCTGCTTTTCCGGCATGTGACTCGACATACAAATATATAATCATTAACAACGAAACAATCTGTGTTCTAATTGAATGGTCAAAACAAAGGGCATATAGCTGCACGCTTTGAAATTCCAATGTTCAAGGTAAATATTACAAATTGTATAAAAAAAATAAAAGCTATATATATTCAAGTAAAAATTCAGATGGACTATAATATTCCAAGAGGGAATAACTCAAGGGGCCACAAATTATTAGGGCTACTGTACACCACAGGTCATCTTAATCGGGCCCCACGTTAGGCCATTTCTGTTATGTGACCCTTAGGTATTTTCTTCCAGATGGGCTTGCATTGCCTGCCTGCAACCGTGGCGTGTGCACTGGCTTACGTGCCGGAGCTTCAGCCTGGGGTGGGGTTCAATACACTGTTGCAAACCA
>NW_023458559.1:1989290-1992043 GCF_013731165.1 Rhagoletis pomonella | reverse complement strand
CAAAATTTTAATATTTTGGCGTAGTAAAGAGAATATTGTTATTATTATTTTCTTAATTTGCCTATTAAAACTTATGTATAAATAACCGAAACAAACAACCACACCACAATTATTCACAGCACACCACATAAAACCCCCTGCTTTCCTCCTGCTCCCTGCTTCGTGGGACGGAGTGGCCATCAAAGTTTGCATGCATGTATACAAATATATATATATATATATATTAGGCCGGGTCGATTTGTGGGGAGGCAAAAAAATCGCCCATTGCTCTGTGAAAATCATATTCTAGGGATCAAAATAAGAAACTTTGCCGAAGGAACCATACCTCTAAAACGAATTCTGATGTCCCCCAATTTAGGTCGAATTTTTGGGTAGGGGCAAATTTTGAAAAATCCCACTTTAGCCCATTTAGAGTGCTCCAATCGAGTCCAAATGTATGACCGACCCCCACTACCTTTGGACGGCCAGACCCACCGATGCCAGTGGCACACCCCCTGGAACCCCCCTGGGGGTTCACCATACAAACATTTCAAAAAATCGCCGGTTTTGCACTTTACATGAAAAAATCAGCGAAATGCCTATGTTTTTTCTTTTTGGAGTTTATTTTTCTCTTTAGAAATTTATTTAGTCAGAACATATGTAAATGAAAAAATGAATTTAACTTAGTAATAGAAAAGAAATTTAAAAAAATTATTAGAAATTAGCGTTTTTACAACCCTTTTAAAACCAAGGCATCACTGTGATGCATTTGCATGTCGTAAACATAGTTGTGTGGGTTTTTTATTCAACCGTTTTAAAAAATGAAGGTATCACTGTGACACAATTGCAAACCGGAAAATTGCTTGTGTGCGTTTTTTAAGACACAGCTGCATGTCGTAAACTTACTTGTGTAGTTTTTTTATAGCACCTACTTAAGAAATGAAGGTTGTTTTTACAACCCTTTTTGTGGGTATTTTAAGGCACCTTCTTAAGAAATGCGCGTTTTTTGCAAACATTTTAACAATTAAGGTATCACTGGAATGCACCGCAACCCTTTTAAACAATGAAGGTATCACTGTGACACAATTGCAGATCGTAAAATTGCTTGTGTTGTTTTTTTTTAAGCCACCACAAGACACAGCAGGTAGAATTGAAATTACCATTTCATTCTTATTACCTCGTCTCGTAGACCATATATAACGCAACAGTTTTTGTGAATGCATTAAGTCGTTGTGAAGAACTCAAAGTGTGAAGTGCTAATTTCAGATAAAAAAATATTTCAAAAAAAAATAATAAGTGAAGTGACCATTCCAAATCAAAAAGTTTACAATGAATCCACCATCCTCTACACCGCAAGATGAAGCAACTACATCAACAACTATCGAAAACCCAATGAGTCATATACCCAAGCATGATGTTACTGTTTTTGGTGTGTCTACTGATTTAACTGATCTTAATTTACCAACCCATCTGGATATCTTGAGGTATTATTTTTACTTAAGCGAACGTGCTAAAACAGAACAAAAAAAGTTTTCCCATAAATCATTCACTATTCAAGTACAAGATAAGTTGATTGGAATTTGGGAAAAACTTGGTATGGAAATAATGCTGAAAAAAGTGAATTTAATAAATTGAATAAATTGCTTGACAAGTATCAAGAGCAAATCAAGAGAAGAAACAACACCCAACAATTTACAGAGTATGTAAAATCTCTGGAAACAATTTTTTACATTGGAACATGTAAATGCGATTTGAAGGCAGCTCCATGTGCATGCGGCTGGGTTCCCGAACGCCTCAAAGAGTTCATGCACGATCAACATAATCAGAGAAGACTAACAATGGATGCATTTGTGATGGAAACTGAAGAGCAAGGAGCAACGTCTATGTCATCAATGCCAACATACCAAGATCCCGATGATTCAACATACGCACCGCCACCGGTTCAAGAAGATATGGATAGAAGCACAAGTTCACAATACACAGAGAGATACGATTGTTTTAACTTTGCCTTGGTATGTGACAGATTTGGTGTGCCTGACAGAGTAGCATCAAGATTTTAAAATTAAAGATAAGCATGGGAAACCTCTCATCATGGATAAATCGAAAGTTCGCAGAGAAAAAGAGAAATGCAGACAAGAAGTGCTTCGCAAACGGTTAGATGATACCAATTTGTTAGCGTTTTCATTCGATGGCAGAAAAGATGATACTTTAACGATAGATAAAATTGATGAGAAGTATCATACTAGGATGGTAAAAGAACCTCATCTTGTTATTTTGAGAGAACCCAATTCTGAATTGATTGGTTACGTAAGACTGGAACATGAAACCGCTGAATACAAAACAACCAAATTAAATGGTTTTTTCAACGATAAAAATATATCACTGGAAGCATTAATTGGAATATGCACTGACGGTGAGCCAACAAACACTGGCCCACGCGGTGGAATTATACGACGATTCGAATTGCTGTTAAAAAGACCATTGCATTGGTTCGTTTGCCTTCTACACTTCAACGAACTTTCGTTTCGGCATTTGTTTGAAGCTTTGGATAAATCAACCAGCACTGGACCAAGATCGGCAACCGGAAAACTGAGCCGTCAAATCGAAACTTGTGAAACTCCTCCGGTAAGTTATTGCTATCACTCATTTATAATAATTGTCCACCATATTTAATTATCTTATTATTATATATTTTCAGGTGGTGGACGGCTTCCAGAAAATTGAGTTGCAAAATATGCCCCCTGCTCCAGAAAAAATTGAATTTTCCACCGATT
>NW_023458559.1:1987993-1989190 GCF_013731165.1 Rhagoletis pomonella | reverse complement strand
AAATTTAAGCAGATTTTCTGGCACCGTTATCTCGAAAACTAGCGCCAATCGGGAAAATACGAAGGACGCCATTGAATTTAAAAGATCCCAGTTAAGTAAGATCAGTTATCAAAACCTTTGCCCAGAAAAAAATTCAAAACCTGAGCAGTGTTTTAAACGACGAAAAATTCTATTTCAGAACTCTAAAACTTCCCCCCTAAATATCTCAAAGTTTTGACGTGATACGGATTTTCTGAAAACGCCATCGTAATCTAGAAGCCAAAATTAAGTTTACGTATTTGGCCGTTTAGCTGTGATATTTTCGCCTCCCTACTGTGTTATATGGGATATGGTTATATCCAAATTTGTCGAACAATGCATTGGCTATCATTGCAATAAATCAAGTTACTATTTTTAGTGTTTTCATTAAGTAGCGATACAAAAGCACCAGTTTTCTCAGTTCTACGAAATGTAATATTGACATTTTCTTGAAAAAAAAATCAATTGTTTCATTCTTGAACCTAAACATTCTTTTTGTCTTTTGGGCAATTCTAAATCGCGTTCAGGATCTTTAAATTCTGCTCGTGAAAGTAAATGTTTTTCATTTATTTCATCTAAAGGTGGAATATATTCTGATGATGGAGGACCAGAAGGGGGTATAGCTGATTCAAAGTAACTTAAAACCGGTGCAAAGAGAGCACTACGATGGCCCTAGGAAGAGTTTTGTAAGATCAAGTAAAAAAATAACAAATGTAGAAGCAGCGCCATATGCTACAAAAAACTATAGTTAGTTTATGTGTACGTATATGTACGTACATAATCGACAACGGTACTAAAGTGAATAAAAAAACAAAAAATGGAAAGGAAAACAAAGATATACTTATTATCACTAAATAAAGCATTACTAAGCCATTTTTTATTCGATTTTATTTTATTTAATTTTATTTCCTCACGATCAAATAAGAGCGCGAAGAAAATGAAAGTTTTTTGAAAAATTTACGTATTTTTTCAATTCAAAAAGCAATACTAAGCCCTTCTCCAGCTGATTTTCTAACTTTTTTCTTTGTTAGAAAGGTAAAACCCATGACTTTCAAACAGAGAAAAAAATTGTTTAATTCGACCAAAAAAACAACAAGTTGTAATTTGAAGAATACCAAAGTTCTATTATAGAAGTAATAAACGAAGTGATGGAGAAAAACTATAAGTACAGTCGTGTCC
>NW_023458559.1:1987687-1987893 GCF_013731165.1 Rhagoletis pomonella | reverse complement strand
GGACACGACTGTACTTATAGTTTTTCTCCATCACTTCGTTTATTACTATAATAATAGAACTTTGGTATTCTTCAAATTACAACTTGTTGTTTTTTTGATGGAATTAAACAATTTTTTTCTCTGTTTGAAAGTCATGGGTTGTACCTTTCTAACAAAGAAAAAATCAGCTGGAGAAGGGCTTAGTATTGCTTTTTGAATTGAAAAAA
>NW_023458559.1:1983376-1987587 GCF_013731165.1 Rhagoletis pomonella | reverse complement strand
AAAATCAGCTGGAGAAGGGCTTAGTATTGCTTTTTGAATTGAAAAAATACGTAAATTTTTCAAAAAACTTTCATTTTCTTCGCGCTTTTATTTGATCGTGAGGCAATAAAAATAAATAAAATAAAATCGAATAAAAAATGGCTTAGTAATGCTTTATTTAGTGATAATAAGTATATCTTTGTTTTCCTTTCCATTTTTTGTTTTTTATTCACTTTAGTACCTTCGTCGATTATGGACGTACATAAACTAACTATAGTTTTTTGTAGCATATGGCGCTGCTTCTATATTTGTTATTTTTTTACTTGATCTTACAAAACTCTTCCTAGGGCCATCGTAGTGCTCTCTTTGCACCGGTTTTAAGTTACTTTGAATCAGCTATACCCCCTTCTGGTCCTCCAGCATCAGAATATATTCCACCTTTAGATGAAATAAATGAAAAACATTTACTTTCACAAGCAGAATTTAAAGATCCTGAACGCGATTTAGAATTGCCCAAAAGACAATAATAATGTTCAGGTTCAAGAATGAAACAATTGATTTTTTTTTTCAAGAAAATGTCAATATTACATTTCGTAGAACTGAGAAAACTGGTGCTTTTGTACCGCTACTTAACCCTAGAACACACACCCGGGTACAAATGTATCCACTTTCAACTTTGAAGTGTTGTAACTTTTGAACCGCTATACCTCTATACCGATCTAGGAAGATTATTTAGTTTTGAGTTCAAATTCAAAATTGGAACCAGATCGGACCATTGGTTCAGGAGCTACAGCCTTCCAAACACGTTATATACGTAAACACACACCCGAGATACGTTTGTACCCCAATAGTAAAAATCCTCATAATAATAAAAAAAAAACATTTTTTATATTATTTTTTTATTTGAAAAATTAAAAATATTCATTTCACACATTATATTATTGACTTTTATTATAAAAATTATAAAAATGCATCTTATATCTAAGGAAAATCATGGCAAATAGAGCAATTTGTTGATGTGACCGAATGTTCAAGACACATTGGCTTCTTACATTTGTCGCACAGCTTTCTGGTTTTTCTACGGCGTTTTTCCTCTTGTGCGTAACATAAATAGCAAGATCCGGACACAGGTTTTGGCGTGCGCGCTGCGGCAGATGTTGATGCTGCTGTTGACACCATTGATTCCACCGGTCGGTTGAAATATGCTTCAATAGCAATTTTAGTCGAAAAATTTCGCGTCACTTGACGATTTATGGCTCTGGCTTCAATAATGGGCATACACAATGCTTCAGCCAAGCTGCGCAGGATCTGCTTACGCTTGTTGTTTGTTCTCCAAGGCAACATAGGGTTATTCAAATCGTAGACAATGTAGGCTGCAAGAGCTGTAATGTCCAACATGTTGAAGAACATCGCTAGTGGCTATCGTTTTGTTTGTCTTTGGGTTGGATATTCCGCAAACATTTGGTCCATTCGATCAACACCACCTTTGGTACGATTATAATATTCAATTATTTCAGGTTTCCCACTGTCAGCTATTTCAGCATCATTATGCATGGTCGAAAGCAAAATTACTGCTTTATTTTTTTTGGGAACATAAGAGCACATTGTCACATTATTTTTGAAGCCAAATGTCGTTGAACCAATTGTCCTGTTTTTGTTCTGCTTCATTTCTTGAGGAATATATGATTTGTTTTTGCGCAAAGTTCCAACGATCGTGAGTTTCCAGGTGAGAAGCAGTTCTGCAACTGGCAAGGTCGTAAACAAATTGTCCATTGTAATGTTTCGGCCACTTCCTTGGTATTTGGCAGACAAATCCTTCACCACTCGTTCGCCTTGGTTCGTTTCCCTACCAGTTTCTGCTTGGCCAGTATATATTTGTCCATGCAGTGGATATGCATTTGTGGCATCGCAAATCCACCAAACCTTGATACCATATTTAGCAGGTTTTGACGGTATGTACTGCGTAAACCGTGTGTGTCCACGGTAAGGAAATAATTGTTCATCAATCGTCAAGCATGAGCTGGGCTTGTAATGTGCAGCAAGATTATTGTTCATCATCGTCCACAACTCACTGATCGGTGCTGCTTTATCAGTTAGTAAGCGTGTTGCACGAGTGTTTTTATCGTCAAATCTTAGGAACCGCAATATCGAACAGAAACGGTTGACTCCCATTGTGGCGCGATATAAAGGATAGTTTTTGACGCTCCATAAATCTCGAACATGTTCTCCATTGCTATGGTTCGTACCAGTCATAATAAGTATGCCAAAAAATGCATACAGCTCTGTTATTGACACAGGCGTCCATGACTTAGGAGTTGTGTTTGGATGCGCATTGTTGTAAGCATTATAAGTTTCTTTTGCTAACTTATTTGTGTGGCGCATAATTATATCAGCCATTTCAACGTTCATGAAACATTTGAATGTTTGCTCTATTGACAACATTTCAGTGCATCTAGCTGGTCCAGAACGTTCTCTTATAATATTTTGTCTGAGTACCTGACGACTTACATTTGGTTCTTTCATCCACTCAGTACCATCACGTGCAACAAATTTTTCGGCACTAGCAGGTAATTCATTATTTTCTTCTACTTCTTCTTCTTCATCGTCTTCTTCATCATCCTCATGGTCCGCATAATCAGGTAATACTTCTGCGGCACTTTGCGAAACTTCAGCATCGTCATCAGCAATTTCAATGTCATTGATTTGAATTTCTTCTTCATCTTCTGAGTCAAAGTCATAGGGAGCCTCATCGTCACAAATTTCATCAAATAAAGATTGTATATATGATTCTCGCTGTTCCTCAGTTAGCCTGCATAATAAAAAAAATTAGTATATGTTTACATTGTTGCTTATTTTACATTTTTTACCTTCTATATGCTGCACTTGATAAATATTCGTTTCTTCTTGAAGTCATTTCGTATCCAGTTATTTATAGTTTCAGTTATATTTATTTTCACTTATATTTTCACTTCTTACACTTTTGAGCACCAAAACAATAATGAAAATATCAACAGGCAGCATTTATAACAACACCTCGTGTGAAAACAACCCTTGCAGCTGCATATAAAATACAAAAACCAGTTATACCAGTGTATTTGCTACCTACGTACCCATACCTTGCGCGACCTTTTTGCACATATCTTTTGAACCAGGTAGAATATTTCAATGAAATAAAAACCAAAATGTGTATTCGTTGTTACTCTACAAGAATATTATTATAAATTATATTATTTTGTTTTGCATTTATCAGGACAACAACAAAAACAAAAATCCACTGTTGCATGTCCTGACTTTATTTGCCCATATCGCTGGAACCAGTAGGAATATTCGAATGAAACAAAAGACAAAATACTTGTTATATATTAAAATATACATTTCAAAAAAAATCATAGAAAATCGGTTGAATAAGCATTAAAAAAACCGCAAAATAAGGTCCCGGGTACAAACGTATCCCGGGTGTGTGTTTACGTGGTATTTTCTGTGTGTGTGTTCTAGGGTTAATGAAAATACTAAAAATAGTAACTTGATTTATTGCAATGATAGCAATGCATTGTTCGACAAATTTGGATATAACCATATCCCATATAACACAGTAGGGAGGCGAAAATATCACAGCTAAACGGCCAAATACGTAAACTTAATTTTGGCTTCTAGATTACGATGGCGTTTTCAGAAAATCCGTATCACGTCAAAACTTTGAGATATTTAGGGGGGGAGTTTTAGAGTTCTGAAATTGAATTTTTCGTCGTTTAAAACACTGCTCAGGTTTTGCATTTTTTTCTGGGCAAAGGTTTTGATAACTGATCTTACTTAACTGGGATCTTTTAAATTCAATGGCGTCCTTCGTATTTTCCCGATTGGCGCTAGTTTTCGAGATAACGGTGCCAGAAAATCTGCTTAAATTTTAGGTTTTTTGTTAATAATTACCGCTGTTTTAAGGTTATTTTACTAAAATTTTGCACGTGACTGTATTTTGATATTACCTTAGCTATTTCTGAAAATCATGGAAATCGGTTCACTATAACCATATATGTAATACTTCTATATTGCTAGTACAATATGATCGCTGTGAGTTTTCCATTCTAAATCAAAGAAAGACAGCCTATGAAAATATTTGTGATTGTAGAAGATACGTGTATATTTGTAAACTACTACATAGAATGAAGTGCCATATCATAACAGGCGGGTTCAGGGAATTCAACAAACAAACACAAATTTGACGGTCTCATGTT
>NW_023458559.1:1972695-1983276 GCF_013731165.1 Rhagoletis pomonella | reverse complement strand
AAATTTAAGCAGATTTTCTGGCACCGTTATCTCGAAAACTAGCGCCAGAAAATCTGCTTAAATTTTAGGATTTTTGTTAATAATTACCGCTGTTTTAAGGTTATTTTACTAAAATTGTACGCGTGACTGTATTTTAATATTACCTTAGCTATTTCTGAAAATCATGGAAATCGGTTCACTGTAACCATATATGTAATACTTCTATATTGCTAGTACAATATGATCGCAATGAGTTTTCCATTCGAAATCAAAGAAAGACAGCCTGTGAAAATTGTTGTGATTGTAGAAGATACGTGTATATTTGTAAACTACTACATAGAATGAAGTGCCATATCATAACAGGCGGGTTCAGGGAATTCAACAAACAAACACAAATTTGACGGTCTCATGTTTCCTTCACGCTGAAATGTATATCGAGCCCTAGCCGCGAAATTTCAAAATTAAATTTTGATGCATAAATGCCTCTTAGAGCATCTGCATCAAAAAGTAAATAAAAAAAAATATATATACATTATTTTAAAGCCCTTTAGGCCATAGCCCTAAAATCACTTTCGAGCCTGCGCAATTTTAAAAGAAAATATCTTTAATTAATACT
The DNA here is from genome assembly GCF_013731165.1 of Rhagoletis pomonella. Lineage (NCBI taxonomy): Eukaryota > Metazoa > Arthropoda > Insecta > Diptera > Tephritidae > Rhagoletis > Rhagoletis pomonella. The sequence goes on along the minus strand of NW_023458559.1, from coordinate 1,982,681 downwards.
AAGTCCATAATCAGATTAATATCTACTAAAGTGTTAGGAATATTTTTTTTTGTAAAAAAGGGTTGTGCTCCGAAGTTTTGTGATATGAAAAATTCATTTCTGGTATCTATTTTTTATTTAAAGAACCGCAATATGGCGCTTCAAAGCAAATCTACTAAGTATATATTTGTGGAAGTATGTATGTATGTACATATGTGCCAGGTTGCAACCTAAATGGATGGACAGAATTAAATAAAATTTTGCAAAAGTATTGCCATGACTCCTGGACCTATAATAGGGTAAAAAAATTGGATCTCGCCAAGGGGGGAGGGGGATGGGGGATACCTCCCATAGTGAAAATTTTTAATCAGCTCTAACTTCGGAATTATAGTCACATGAACTCGAAATTTGAAATGCACAGATACCTATGGTAGGTGCTTATGGAAAAATATATGTATATAAATGAGTTTGTAAAAAGGGGCGTGGCATATCTCATAGGTGTGGAATCTTTTATCAGCTATAACAGCAGGCAGTATTAGTGATCTTAATGTATTGCATTTTGAAGATTTGTTATAATTGATCAAAGTGAAATTCGGATAAATTATAGATGAAGTGAAGTTCACCGGGTCATCTTCTAGTTTAATATATACTAAGTTAATATATATATTAATATTTGCTAAAGTGTTACGAACGTTATTTTTTTAATACACTGAGGGAAATAATGCATAGTAAAAATTAATACTTTATATTTGATTATCGTTTAAAAATGTTCGAATTTAAAAATAATACTTTCATACAAAATTTATTACGCACGTATTTGAATGTTCACATCTGAGTATATATATGAGTGTACATACGCACCCCAAGCATGCAGAGTGCCGCTCTGAGAGCGGTGACAACACACACATTCATACATAGTACATGTTTATCCGTACAAATCGCGTGCCGTGGTGTTGATGGATATTCAACATTTGAAAGCAAGTTTTGTATGCCTGGGTGTAGCTGAGTGCGCAAAGATGCATGCCACAATTTGTTGATATCCAGAAATGGTCAGGGTTCGAATTCCACTGCAGGCAACATGCAATTAAATTTTTTTTTTTTTTTAGTTTTGGTCGTGATTATTCACTTCACGGATGCTTTTTCAGAACGAACGCGGTCATTTTAATATGCGCCTAGTTGAATTGAATATTTACCAATATACAGTACTTTCGTTGATGTTTATAGTAAGATCAATAACGTTTCTATTTGATTTTAATATTTTTTTCCCTCAGTGTACAATAAGAAAAAAATAACTATAATTTAAAGGAGTGACACACAATGGATAGAGATGTCGCATGTGTGTATTCTTTCATATATGTACATATATATGGGCAGTTCTTACCGTTATATATTTTTCATCCACTCGCTTATTCCTTACCGAAAATTGTGAATAAAAATTTGACAAGTTTTAACCGCTGATACAGTACAGGCAGCAGTTTAAAATGGGGAAGTGGGTAAACTAAATAAATAAAACATATACATAATTAATAGGCCTGCCCGTATAACACAAAATCCTATGCTTGATAAACATTTGGTGTTATACAAGTTTTACAAAGCTCTACTTGTATTTAGGAAAAATGCCGAAAAAAAAATTATAAAATTGATTGATTGAATAGAGAGGGAGATATGGCTATGACAATAGAAAGTAGAAAAAAGATACCTTGTGTTGAAAGCAAAAAGGATCTAAAACCAAACAAAAAATACAAATACATTGTTAATCATAACAAAATTTATGATTCGAAAAATAATTTTGAAATATTGTAAATTTTTTTATTTTTTATTTTTTGGTTTTTTAAAGTTAAAGCTTCATTTACTTACAGTATGAACAAAAGTATTGGCACAGTGAATTTTACGCAATATAGACGAAGTATTTTTTAGAAGAATTCCAAGTATGCAGTTTAGTAATCTAATCAGTTTTAGTTTATCAAAGTGCAAGTTTGAAGTTGCTTGAAAATTTGAATATAAAATTGCAAATTAGTATACAGATTTATTGAATTTTCTTGAGTTTTGCACAAAGTTTACACATTTAATTTTAATGTGTTTTGGTATAGTATGAACTATGTTTTTATAAAAAATTATCGGAAATAAACTATAAACTTTGCATATATGCAATGCGAAAATTTACTGTGGCAAAACTTTTATTCGACACTGTACATATAAAAAAATACATATAGTAACTTCTCCCGTTACAATAGTAAAAAATATGTAATTTGCTTTGTAGTGCAATCTTGCGGTTCCTTAAATAAAAAATAGATATCAGAAATTAATTTTTCGTATCAATAAACTCCCAAGCACAGGTTTGTATTAAAAAAATATAGCAGTAACAGTTTATTAAATATTAATCTGCACATTTCATTAATTCGTCGGAATATTTTTTTATGTATGTTACCGGATAACTTTGGACTACGTTATCCGTTTTCTACAATTCTTTTTAAAGGAAAGGTGGTTCTTCAGAGGTAGTCTCCTACTAACTGAATGTAGATCCGATAATTTGGCCATAAAAAAATAACGGTACTCTTAAATTTGTATATGAGAATTGAATTCGGTTTTGTTTTTTGTTTAAAATTTACTCCAGTGTCCACAGCTTCTATAAAAGAGTCGTAGGCCATATTTTTTTGTTAGTTCAATTGTGGAACATTTGTATGAACTGCTTCGGCTAAAACTTCGGCTTTTGTTCTCTTTTTAACCGACTTCCAAAAAAGGAGGAGGTTATCAGTTCGTCGGAATCTTTTTTTTTTTATGTATGTTACATAACTTTGGACCACGTCAACCGATTTCGCTAATTCTTTTTGCATCGGAAAGGTAGGTGGTCCCATACTAATCTGGTTGAGATCCGATCAGTGGATCATGAGATATATATATATATTTTTTTTTATATGGGAGTTGAAGTCGGTTTTTTTTTTGCTAAAAATTACTTGTTATATCGAGGCTTAGTGCATTGTTCGATGGGGTGATATCATTGCCAAACATGACAGTACTTTGTTTGCCATCAATAAACACTACCTTGACGGAGTTACAGTATTCTACATTGATGCGAGCCTCAAAAGTTTGAATAATAATTGTGAGTATGGCTTTTAGTTTTTACCGCTCAGGTAGGTGACAGGCCTATAGAAAATATTTCCTAATCAATAATTTTTCAAATACTTTTCGTTTGACAGCTATATTATTAAACATACTTTATCTTATTAACCTTATTGAATTAAATTTTCGAAATTGGTGGCAACTCGACTCAAAAATATTTTCAGTAGTAAGCCTTCTTAAACTTCTTTCTTTTGACACCCATATTGCAATATCTAGTTTATGTCATTAATTTTCTTATACTGAATTTTTAAACAGGTGGCAACTCTCTATTTTTTTGTCGTTTTAACCATCGGTATATTTTAAAAAACAAACCAAAAAAATAAAAATATTCAAATCGGTCAAGCCGTTTTCGAGTCTTAGCGAGGCTAACGGACAGCAATTAATTTTTATATATGAGATATCTTTTAACAATGCGCACGCTCGAAATTGACTTTAGAGCTATGGGCTAGGGGAATTTTTTTCTTAGAATTTTATGAAGAATCCGAATATGCTAGGAACAATGTCGAAAAAAATCAATCCATACAAATTGACCCGCCCTAATATCTATACTATTATATAAAATTGATTATATGGAGTACGTTTGTAACGAGATATTTCTCAAAGTTCTAAACCGATTTTAATATTTTTTTTTTTTAAACGAAGCATTTGTAAAAAGACGCAGAGTGGCATACTTATATTTTTTATTCTTGGAAGATAAGCACCCTTTTTTTGGGTGTAAAGTTACAAAAAATTACAAAGCCGTACAAGCATAAGCCTATTTGTTAGCCAAATACAGCGCATGGCTACGCGAAAAATCTGTACATCAGTGCCGATCAAACACGAGCTCACAAAGGCAAAAGAGATGTGTATGAGCGACCCCTGCAGTAAATCGCGCTAGTTCAGGACTACCGCAGAACTAGCTTTTAAGAGGCGGTACTGGTTCTCGATCTATCCCAACGCAATGCTTTCAACTGTCTCTTTTTACATGGCGATATCCTACGAAGTGGAAGTTGCCCCCCTCTGCAGAACTTTCGAACTAGTTCTAAACTGGTTCCATTTTGGACAGTCCTGAGACAGTAAGTTTTTCTATGAGAAAAAATCTTAAAACTCGATTATTAGATTATTTTTATATTCTAAACTGGTTCAATTTTAGACAGATCTGCGACAATAAGTTTTTTATTAAAAAAAATTCTGACTATTCGATTTTTTGATATTTTTTCGTTTTTTCTGTTATCTTACAGATTGCATTTTATTAAATTTTTATTATTTTTTTTAATATTATTTGATCACCTTCTCTTCAATTTTTAAGCGGCACTCAACAATTTAAATTTCTTAAATCTGAAAATCACAACTGCCTCCTCCGCGATTTGATCTCGTGACCAACGATATTAGAGTCGGAGGTCTTCCCGCTGAGCTATTTGCGTATTGTACGAGAAGTGAGAATTTGTGCATTTACTTCTCAACAGAGCGCAACTAACACACCGAGAGTTTCAACTGTCCCTCTCTGCAGCCGTTTTGCACTAACTAGTTCAGAGATGGTTCTGAAATGTGTAGGGCGGAACTAGCGCTTTAAGAGACTGTCTCTAAATTTTACTGCAGGGACGTTACTTCGCTATACCACATACATACACACACAAACGTATTTGAGCTAAACAGCCATCACTGATTGAACATGCTAAATACATACATATGGACGTGTGTACACATTTATAACCGAAAGGCAAAGCATCGCTTCGAAGCAGTGTTGCCACAATACTTTTTTATTTTTTTACCAAAATCACCAGTAAAAGTTACCAAATTCAACAAAAAATTACCAAACTTTTTTTATGTGGAGAACTGTACACAGATATGTTTGTACATACATATATCCGAAGACACCAAGCTTTTCAGACAACCAGCGCTTCATTCAGCTATAATTTTTATATCTGCGTGAACGCTAAAAGTCACAACAACAGAAACGCTTGGTGAGGATTTCAAACCTAAGTGTGGCCAAAGACACAAATTTGTCGATTGCGCGTTGCTTTAAGAACATATGTATATTTTGCATTTGAATATACATCTCCATCAATACAAAGCTCAGGCCACAAAGCAACTGAAGCTATGTGATCATTACCTTTGTCATGGGTACGGTTCATTCCAACAGAGGATTATTAGGCGCATCATTTCCCATAGAGAGGATGTCATTTTGCCATTGAAATCATCCGACTTGGCACCATTGGAATTTTTTAGAAAGGCGCATTTATGCGAATAAACCTAAAATTTTGGAGCATTTTAAAATCAAAATTTGTCTATATATAACAATAAATATCTTAAAAATTCAACGCTTCAAGGCAGTTCTGAAAACTTTCGACTGACGCAAAGACAAATTGAAGTCCCCTACTGAATGCCGTAGCTTTTTGAACGTACATATTTACATATAATTCTACTCATACATATGGTTGCCAGGTTACGCCGGAATATTGAATGCTGCCGGATGCCGGAATTGCAATGCTGACCTTCCGGGACATGACTCGATAGATATAGCAATAGCCACTTTCAAGCAATTTGTTAGAGATCACACCATTCTAGAACCAAGGAACGCTGGAACAACTTTTCGCCTTGCAAAACTTTCAGGATTACCTGGTATTTCTATAAAAGGAAACGCTTACGGCGCACTTCCTAATGGTGAATCAGAACTGGCTTTGACCTATGTTACATGTAGGATCGAATCGAAAAAGTTACCAAAATTGAAAAATAAGTTACCAAATTACCAAATTTTACAAATATAGAAAAAAATTACCAATTTTGGTAAAAAATTACCAAAGCGGCAACGCTGCTTCGAAGTCATGTGCAGTATGTGGTTGACACAACAAACTAATCATGTGTATGTATGTATCCAAGTATGTCCATACACAGAGTTCAAAACAAACGAAACATTTCACGAATGATTCGTCCAAAGACACAAACTTTGCAAAGAAAAAAGAGTGCAAACAAAACGATTTCTGTTTCGCTCATTGACGAGCATTGGCAGATCGATAGTCACACCATCGATAGTTTTGATAGTTTGCAGAAAAACTATCAATATTCACGATAGTCTCGAAATAAACAAAACTATCGATAGCGCTATCGATAGTGCTAAATCAGTTATGTTGCTTTGTTTTTACAGGATCATAGTGAAAAAAATATTATCTTATAAAAGTTGTAATCATTCAAAATTAAGTACCTGCTTAGCAAAATACTTATCTTTATAAAAAGTTCAAAAACAAACACAAGTAATACAAACAAAACAGGATTTACGATTAACAAATGTATGTATGTTGGCCTAAATGCGTGCATATTTGAATATGACGTCGGCATCACACTAATACGGTAGACAAACGGGCTCGATTATTTGCATAGCCAGCCTCAAATTGCTTTAAGTCATGCATTTTCCTATTTAAAATGAGCATAAGCAGCCGAACAAATGCACGAAATTTTTGGAAATTAACTCGGATCCGAGGAATTTTCGATGACAACACTGGTAAAAACGGCCAGTTGTTGTCTTTTGTACAAGTAAGCAAACGAAGCAGTCGAGTTCCGCGTACGCGGTAGCCGAGTGGTGAGAGTTGCAAGCTACAAGCCTGTAGCTGCCAGGTTCGATACTCGGTTGGAGCGATTGCGAAAAATTTTTTGTTTTTATTATTTATTTTATAATTTTTTTATTTAATTTAATTTATATATTTAATTTTACTTTATTTTATTTTCATTTGCTTTATTTTATATCACATTTCTTATTTTACTATTAGTTAATTTTAATTTTTAGAGATGAATTTTGTTAAAAATTCAACAACAACTAACTCTAAGTAACGTAAAAAAAATATAGAACTTATAAAAAAAAGAATGAAAAAGAAATAAAAAAAGTATACTGGCCGTGGGACTCGAACCCACGACCTTGCGGCTGGTTTATTCGCATTACTGCCGTCTGTAAAGGTAAAATTTTAATTTGCATTTATGCTTATTAATTCAAATTAATTTTCTCCGTCTGTCTACCATATAAAAAACAAAATTTTTTATTCAAATTAAAAAATGCAGGTATTACCTACAATAGTTCGATAGTCCTACTAAACTATCGATATTTTTGATAGTATAAGAAAGAACTATCAATGAGTATTGATAGTCTAAAAAAATTGAAACTATCGATACTATCGATATAACTAACTAGCGAATACCCGGCGTTCTTCGCTGCGCCTTAAAAGTAATTTTGTTTTGTTACTCCCTCTCACAACATTTGAAAATATTAGTTAATATTGCTGTACATATTTGTATAGTAGGGAGATTTTTTCAAATTATATAAATATACGTTATTTGAATATTGAATTAATACACGTTTGAGGAAAGGGTGCGATAGTAGACTCCAGTTATAAGATTATAAATTAAATTTCCAAGAGAAAGTCGGAACTTTACATATTTTCTAATTACCTTCGAAAATATATTAACTCAAAAAAAAAAATAAACAATGCTTCATAGATCGATTTTTTTTAAATCTATCTTCATAAAGTTCTTTAAAAATATTTTGTAAATGAGGCCATAAGAGCTTAGGGGGAGAGTTACAACACAAAAACACATTTAAGGCGCAGCGAAGCACGCAGGGTAATTGCTAGTATATATATATATATATATTCATATATAGCAACACATGAATCCAACTTCTCCTGTTATTTTTGTTTACTATTCTCGGTTCTCGATTTTGGTTAAATTTACATATGTACATACCTTGATTGCATATAAATCTGTATATGCACTTATTTACGTTTGTACAGATAATTTTTGAGTGACCTATAAATCTCTCCGGGTCAATGACCACATAAATACATTTAACCATGTATATACATAGTTGAGGTAGGTTCGGGTATTTAGCTTAAACTAGAACCAAAGAAAAAATTTAGTAATTAAATTAACCTAAGTGGATAAATTTGAATTCCAATCATTTAAGAATTTCTAGTATTAAGATTATTATATATGTATTATATCCTTATTTATTATGAGTTGAATTTAAATAATAAAGGGTTATCATAATGATTATATAGAGTAAACTTAATGGTCTAATTTCGAAGGAAGTGTAGGTGGTCCGATGGGGCTTTTATTTTACTTTGAATACCTTTAAAGCCATGATAGGGTGGGTAAAGAGCAGCGCGCAAACGTACGAGCGTGCTGCACAGCTTGGGGTATTTCAGGCATACATAGGTGGATGGTAGTAATTAGGCTTGGTGGTAGCTTTCCTTAGTGTGCAAGACTAAATATTTTGTTAAGTCCCTAGGTCGATGGATGTAGGCTTGGGTTGCAACAGTGTATTGAACCCCACCCCAGACTGAAGCTCCGGCACGTAAGCCAGTGCACACGCCACGGTTGCAGGCAGGCAATGCAAGCCCATCTGGAAGCAATACCTAAGGGTCAGAGCATACAAATTCCGACTTTACTTTTTCACATGCATTTTTGGATCACCCTAATGTACATATATGTTTCTCGTATTTATAAATAGATTCCGGGAGGAAGACGCGAATATGCGCCAAAACAAGTAGGAGGAAAATAAACGTTTATTCTATTTGTAATAAAATACCGAAAAGCTTCATACACAACATTAAACTTTCAGCACATTTGCATGTCTGGCTGTAGCTGACCGTGTAGAGAAGCTCGCTGTTAGTTGTTAGCTCCCAGCATGTTTGAGTTCGAATGCCGTCAGAGGCAACATGTAATTTTTAATTTTTGGTTTTTGGTTTTTATTAATTTCGAAAAAACATCTGTGAAGTGAAAAACAAAGGCGTTTACAAATGAAAAAATATAACAACAATGCTATTGTTAATATGATGGAGTAGTTTTGTGCTACTCTGATGTAATGCAGAGGTGGAGTATATGGTCCTGCCCTAGGACATCGCAATGTTAATTGGACCATATTTTTTATATGAATTGTGGTTTATTTTGGAGTACTCCTGGGTCCTTGGGGAGTACTCTTTACATGCATGCATGGAGTAGTCGCAACTTTTGCAGGGGTATGCCTTTTTGCTCGCGGCGCTCCAACAGTAGCAATGGCCACAGAGAAGAGCACTCGCGTGGTATGCCTGAGGTCCTAAGTTCAAGTCCTGGCGCAGGAAATTTTTTTTATTTCATTTTTTCTTTTTTTTAAATATTTTTTTTTATGCATTTTTTTATTTAGGACTTTTTTGTAATCTGTAAATTTAATAAACAATTTTTTTTTTAATTTTTTTTTTATGGCCAAGCATTTCTTCCCATATGTATGTTTTTTCTGCAATGCAATTATATTTTCAAATTTGTTATTTATATTTAAATTGAAATAATTATTTTTACTTACATTAGTTTAACTTTAAAAATCTTAACCACCTCCAAGTGGCCTCGAACCTGCGATCTCAGAACCAGTGCCAGTAGTCCACGTGACGCCACAGCCAACATTTATAAGAAAAGCAATTAATTGCGTTTTATTTTTGGCTTTGGCTATTCAAAGGCAGATGTCGTTGAACGCTTAAGTTCTTCGAAATTGTCGAACTGGTAGGCACATACTAGTTAACAAACTAGTATTTTTTCTAACCGGTTTGGCTTTTCACTGCAGGGATGCTAGTTTTCCACGGTAATTTGAGATGTGCTACTCTTCGTTGGGAGCGACGGCATAGACACTTAGTCTGGTCAAAATAACCTTACATCAATGTTTTTTGTAGTCATGAGTTATTTATTTATTTATTTTTACACTAGCTTGTACCCGCGGGTTTCACCTCACGTTTTCATACAAATATGAAAAATAACGCTGTGGTACACAAAAAATATACATATAGAAATTATGTTTTTTTATAACCCATAGGCCACGACTGTACTTATAGTTTTTCTCCATCACTTCGTTTATTACTTCAATAATTGTAGTCATGAGTTATTTATTTATTTAT
>NW_023458559.1:1966697-1972595 GCF_013731165.1 Rhagoletis pomonella | reverse complement strand
AAACAGTGCTCGGAAGGTCCTCAGTGCGTTTTCGCGAGATCCGAAGATTTTGTCGCGTTATGTTGCAAAATCCGTATGGAGATCGAAGTTTTTCGTACAAAAGGTAAAGCGGAAAGCTTCATTGAGATGTTCTACAGCTCAAACAGCGCCAGACCGAGGCGCAAAGTAGAATGTTACAGCGAAATCCCGCATTCGGAAGTTGTATGAATTTTAAATTAAAAAATACAACTGCATTGTTATGGACTGCAAAACCCACTGCTATAAGAATTCAAAATATGTTGCAGGTCAAGATTTTTATACTGCTGCAAGTCGTCAAGATGCCCCTGAAAGTTGTAAGCTGAAAATGAAGTCCAAATTTCCAAAAACCACATGGTTTGGCAAGCTATTTGTTCCTGCGGCCGTAAGAGCTGCCCTTTTTTCCCATCCGGGACAATGAATGATCAAGTTTATCGGGATGAGTGCCTCAAAAGACGTCTTCTGTCATTTATCAACAGATAAGGAGTAGGCCATCGTTCTAGGCGGACATGGCAACCTGCCACTATGCCAAGGACACATTGCCGTGGTATAATGCAAATAACATCAATTTTGTACCTCACGACTGCAATCCACCCAATAGCCCAGAGCCACGTCCTATTGGGGAATATTGGTCAATTGTCAAAGGAATCTTGAAGAAAACAGCTGAAAGAGTGAAAATTATTGAAGAGTGCAAAACAAAGTAGTTGTGCGCATCGCGTAATGTCGATGATGCAGTCGTGCAGAACATGATGGCGCGTGTGCAATGAAAATACCGATCACTTGCATATGGAGCAAATAATAACTAATATTTTATCATTTTAATAACATCTAAACTTCCAAGTTATATAATACAAAAAAAAATAATTTAAAAGCCTTCTAGTTTGTTTCTGGTAGTAATTTCTAAGTGTCGCAGTTTTGGTGTGTTCACCCTTTATACATGATTTTTATAAGTAAAAATTAAAAAATAAAAATCAGTGCCGCTGAAGATATTCCGCGTAATAAGAAATATATTGGTTTACTCCCTATGTACGTAGTATTTCTCTTTCAGTGTGATTTTTTGAGTTGAAATTTCAAAGATAATCGTTATTTGCTGTCCCTGAAGAATACCCTTCTTTCAATTTCGCGTAAGTTATACGTGGAAAAAATTTTTCAAGATATTTGAATGTTGCACCATTTTTGTCAAGTGTTTTCACAAATAGCTTTATTAAACCCAGTTTTATATGCAGCGGTGGTAAAATAATGTCCGTTATATTAACTAGATGAATATTTATACTATTATTTGCACCAACAACAAATGACGTACGTGGAACCCACTCTTTTTGAACGAAGTAAGGGCTATTGCTCGACTGTACCATTCACAAAAATAGCATGGATATTTTGTGTTACCACCCTGCATGCCATTAAAAATTGGTAGTACATTGAAATCTGCTACAATTAGCTACTTGTGAATTTTGTGATCTATGAAATTTAATATTTCAGCCATACTGTCATAGATTCTTTGATATCGGTAGCGTAAACCAATGGGACTGATGGAAGCAAGCCACTGTTGTGTAAAAGCACTGCTTTCAAACCTTAAAACCCATCGATGAATAGACGCCAATTACACTATAGGTAAATTTTAAGGTTTTGAAATATCACAGCTAAACGGGCAAACACGTAAACTTAGTTTTGGCCTCTAGATTACGATGGCGTTTTCAGATAATCCATATCACGTCAAACTTTTGAGATATTTAGGGGTGAAGTTTTAGAGTCCTGAAAGTGAATTTTTCGTCGTTTAAAACACTGTGCTCAGGTTTTGAATTTTTTTCTGGGCAAAGGTTTTGATAAGTGATCTTACTTAACTGGGATCTTTTAAATTCAATGGCGTCCTCCGTTTTTCCAGATTGGCTCTAGTTTTCGAAATACCGGTGCTTGAAAATCTGCTTAAATTTTAGGTTTTTTGTTAATAATTTCCTCAGTTTTAAGGTTATTTTACTAAAATTTTGCACGTGACTGTATTTTGATATTACCTTAGCTATTTCTGAAAATCATGGAAATCGGTTCATTATAACATATAGCTCCCATACAATGATTGTTCAGATATGTGGTCATGCGTTACAACTCATATTTTATTTCGTAATATTTTTTTTATAATATTACTTTATATACTATTTGGACCTAAATTTGGGTTCTCTTCAATCCCATGGCATAGTTTCTATTGCTCGAATGATTTTTTTTTAATATCCTTTGCCTCCTGCGATCGATCAGCAAAAGTCCGCCAACATTGAATTTAATCGTTTTCCAGCGAATCCGTCCTCAAAACACATAGTGGATTGGTGAAATCTCTCTCGTACCTCGCCGGCATGTACACATCAAAGGCGTCAAAAGATTCCATCAAGTTCGCAGTAAAAATTGCATATTCTGGTGAACGATTTTTACACAGAACGTGTTTAATTAAAGCCCGAAGTGCATCCAATGAAACGGCTGCTGTACCATAAAGAATTTCCAAGAAGCCTTGATCCTTAATTAATCCTCTGATGTCCGGCCCATTAAGCACACCTGAAATAAAAATTATAGGGTTCTTAAAGCAACAGAGAGATATAATAAAATATATAACAACACCAAGTTTGATATGTAAATCGGGAAGCATGATTTTATTAAGCACTATCAAGGGCTCGTGAACTATATTGAATTCACCAATCGATTGTTTCTTTATTTTTGGCCAATCACATTTGGTATAGTGATTGCATTTGGCTCTACTATCCCAATGACAGAACAAACAACAGTATTTAGTGTAGCCCGTTTGCATGCCTGATAGTAGTGAGAGAACTTTAAAATCACAGTTCACGCGCCACCTGTGCTCTTCGTACTTGATGCAATCTAAGATTAATTGCATTGTTTCGTATGATTCCTTTATTCCAACCGCATACAAGATGGGAACGGGTTTCTTGCTACTACCGCAATAGAGCAAGACTGCTTTCAAACTTCGATTTGATGCGTCAATAAAGAGACGCCAATGTTCGGGTTTATAGTCAGTAATTCCCATTTCATTCCTCAAACCTGCAACATCAATGCAATACGCCTGAGAGCCATCTTCCGATAACTTGAAATATGGCATAAACGGATCTTGTCGTGGTGCTAAAACATTCACGCTTTTCAGTTCTGATGCCAAAATCATAGCGTTGTTATGGGAGAGATTTACAGCCTTATTCTGTATCACGAACGATAGGCAACACGAACGATTCGTCTGCAGAGGAATACTTCAAAATTAGTCCGGCGGCATCATTTTAGCCGGGTTAAACGCAACCGAGACCATTGCAACGTAATGTATGAAAAGCAAGACGAAGACGACCGATAGAGTTAAAAATCGCAATCAGAGAGGTTGTCGTCTGCAGACGAATCGTTCGTTTTGCCTGTCGTTCGTGATACAGAATAAGGCCCTTAATTTACGCACCATGCTGTTAAGGTGTTCTTGGGATAAGAAAGACGGTAAATTGTTTTCAATCGGAATGTAATCAGATCCATCATCTAGTGGTAATGGCGTTGCCATAGACTGTTTGCAATCATAGACAGTTTGATTTGGAACTTGTAATGCATCACTCTGTGCAACAGGTAAATGAGCGCTCGGTACACCTTTGTAGACGACACAAGACCGATCTATTGAATTAAATATTTATGAGTATATGTACGTACATATATATGCATAAATCGATGGCTGAGTGTAAGATCGACCTATCTCAGCTTCCGATTTAAAAACGCACTATCTCAGCACATTTTCAATGTATTTTGAGATAGGGCGTTCTTCAACAAAATTCTGAGATAGGATGTTTTTCAATAAAATTCTGAAATAGTGCGTTCTTCAATCAAATTCTGAAGTAGGGCGTTATTGAAAAGTTTTCTGAGATAGCGCGTTTTCGAACTGGCTGCCGAGATAGGTAGATCTTCCACTCAGCCATCGATATACAAATGTTAAGCTTGTTTGTTCGGCGGACAAAAACTAAAAAAGTTCTGCAGCATTTTTTTTTATTTGGACATTTGCTGCAGGCTTAGGCAGGTTATACTTAGGCGTGGTACCTTCCAAACATACAGAAACTTTTACCTATTTCATACACTCAGCGATTAAGGTGAGGGCAAACTATACATAATTTCATGGTTTTATTTAAATTTACTTACTTTTTCGATTGAAACCAAATGTATTGTTGGTGCATGCATAACAATTTTCAGCTTCGCGTTTTCCGGGATTTGTCCAAATCATTGGTAAACCGAATGATAACAAAAATCGTTTTTTTTTTGTCCACCAAAAATTCATCGCACTATTTAATGCACGAAATACATGTGAATTCGGGAGTGTATTTATTTTGTGCAGGTTCAGACTGCAAAAAGTACCATTTATAGAACGCTAGTGCATTTTTATTTGAGACTAATTTACGCTGGTCTCATTTCAAAACGAATTTACCACAAACGAAACAAAACTTGTTTAATTTATTGCAAAGCTTTTTAATTTTTTTCACCTTAAGGAGTTTCCGAAGGCAATGATATGGTGAATAAAAGTTTTTCGCAAAATTTTCGATGTTTTTTATCAATTAATATGACAGTAATCGCGCGGGTAGATTTTCGGTTTGTGTTTTTTGGTTCCCAACTTATGTGAAATAGACGCGGTATAGACCGCCGCCTATTTGAAAGCATTACTCAACCACTTTGACTTTAACAAACAACAGCTTTCACAGTACAAAAAAGGTATTAAAAAGTCATTCGTACAACAGAAACTGCCAAAATATGCCAGAGTGGGATTGAAAAGAACCCTAATTCAGGTCCAAGCTGTGTATAAACTACTATTATAAAAAAATATTGCGAAATAAAATATGAGTTGTAACGCAAAACCACATATCTGAACAATCAGTTGTATGGGAGCTATATGTTATAGTCATATATGTAATACTTCTATATTGCTAGTACATTCAAAGTACATTCCCCAATATCAGAGTGCCCAAATATTGAAAAGAGAAAGAGAGATCCGATAAGAGAATGTACAATTTTACTTTTCAAACTTCAGGAGCGCTTTCACAAATTATTATTTAAAAACAACTCTTATGAAAAATTAATAATAAATAAAATTTTTGTAAATCTATGAGGTGGTATGAGGTGAGGTGGTGGCAGAGGATATAAATACCAGTTAGAGAAGGACTTGGCATCAGTTGGCATTTCCAATTGGCTTCAATCAGCATAGAAGGGAATCGAATAACGTGCTTTATTGGATTCGGCCAACATATAAAATACCACACCGCTTTATGTGTAAATAAGTTTTGTCTTATTTGGAAAAGATCTTCTATCTTCCAATTTTTCACATTTCCAAATAACGAGGAGCATCGGAGAAATTCGTCATACCGAGCCCTAACCTTTAAAATAATGTATATATATTTTTTTTTATTTACTTTTTGATGCAGGTGCTCTAAGAGGCATTTATGCATCAAAATTAAATTTTGAAAAAAGTTGTCTTACTTCATTTTCGCGGCTAGGGCTCGATATACATTTCAGCGTGAAGGAAACATGAGACCGTCAAATTTGTGTTTGTTTGTTGAATTCCCTGTTATGATATGGCACTTCATTCTATGTAGTAGTTTACAAATATACACGTATCTTCTACAATCACAAATATTTTCATAGGCTGTCTTTCTTTGATTTAGAATGGAAAACTCACAGCGATCATATTGTACTAGCAATATAGAAGTATTACATATATGGTTATAGTGAACCGATTTCCATGATTTTCAGAAATAGCTAAGGTAATATCAAAATACAGTCACGTGCAAAATTTTAGTAAAATAACCTTAAAACAGCGGTAATTATTAACAAAAAACCTAAAATTTAAGCAGATTTTCTGGCACCGTTATCTCGAAAACTAGC
>NW_023458559.1:1950927-1963697 GCF_013731165.1 Rhagoletis pomonella | reverse complement strand
TGTGAAAAAGTAAAGTCGGAATTTGTATGCTCTGACCCTTAGGTATTTGCTTCCAGATGGGCTTGCGTTGCCTGCCTGCAACCGCGGCATGTGCACTGGCTTACATGCCGGAGCTTCAGTCTGGGGTGGGGTTCAATACACTGTTACAAACCAAGCCTACATCCATCGACCTAGGGACTTAACAAAATATTTAGTCTTGCACAGTAAGGAAAGCTACCACCAAGCCTAATTACTACCATCCACCTATGTATGCCTAAAATACCCCAAGCTGTGTAGAACGTTCGTACGTTTGCGCGCTGCTCTTTACCCACCCTATCATGGCTTTAAAGGTATTCAAAGTAAAATAAAAGCCCCATCGGACCACCTACACTTCCTTCGAAATTAGACCATTAAGTTTACTCTATATAATCATTATGATAACCCTTTATTATTTAAATTCAACTCAACTTTTTTTTCTTTCGTTGTGAGCGGACGTGTTTTCACTGTGTCGTGGGGTGCGCGCATTTGATAATACGTTTTCTTATACATATTTAATAACTCTATTATTTACAATGTTTTGCCCAAAATGCAATGAAAAAGTTGATCGCTCCGGCGTTCCTAAAATTGCGTGTGGTGACTGTGGTATCTATTTTCATGCCGCTTGTGCAAGGGTTACTGTTGCTGATTTGGATTACATGAAGGCGAATAACATCAAACATCGATGTGATCCATGCAATGTTTTGCGCCGGCAATCTCTACATCTGCAGCCATTGCCGGGCGCTGCTTCTGGAGTTACAGCGGATGGTGCTGCTGCGTCTGGATCGATGCTAACTCCACAAGCAGCCAACAAATCCTCAACAGCGTCACAGAGCAGACCAAGGCAAGCCACCAACAACGGCCAAAAACAACAACCACAAAATTCAACGAACAAAACCAGCGATGATGCTCATAAAAATGCTAATGAGCAAAGCAGTGTGCAAAGAGACGACAACACCAACGCAAATAAAACGGAATCTAACCAGCGCCCTCAGCATGGCCAAGTTAAAAGTGATAGTGTGACAAAGGAGATAAATTTGCAGTTGCTCTATGATGAAATTCTGAGTCTGAAGAAACTAAACTCTGATTTCCTAAACGTAGTAACGGAGCTTAAAGAGGAAAACTTGAAACTGAGCGAGAGAGTGTGCAAACTCGAAAGTGTATTGAACTGGCGAGAACAGCAACTTTTAAGCAGCGCAGTCGACTTTGATGGTGTGCCGGAGCTAACAAGTAAAAAAAATGCGAATGAGTGCGCAAAACAAATTTTAGGCACTGCTTTAAACCTACCTGACTCTTCGAAAGAGATAAGCAGATGCTATGTTAAAAAGTTTAAGCGAACAAGTGTGCTCCGTGTTCACTTTTCATCGATTGAAGCCAAGCAAAGAGTGATGGTCCAGAAACGTAAAGCAAAGGGTAAATTGACGACTCATATTTTTGGTGATGCTAGCGGAAACAAAAACAACATCTACATAAACGACAGTCTCACTAGCTACAACCGAGCTTTGCTTACAGTGGCGAAGAAAACAAAAAAAGAGAAACATTACAAGTTTCTGTGGGTGAAAAATGGAAGAATTTTGTTAAAAAAGTCTGATGGTGGCGAAGTTGTTTTTTTAAAAACTTTTGACGATTTGTCAAAAGTCAAGTAGTAGTAATTATTATTATTAATTTAAATTTTGTATAATGTTTTTTAGAAATTTTTTAGATAAAAACAACTACGCCGCAGTCAAATTCGAATTTTTTATTTAATTTAAATAACTCTTTTACGGTAATTCACCAAAATATACGAAGTCTTCGGCAAAATTTTGATTTATTGCTCTGCAATCTAGAGGTGTTTAAAAACCCTCCGGATTTAATTTTTGTTTCCGAAATCTGGATATACTCTAATGAAACCTGTGATTTTACAATACCTGGTTATAATTTTTTTTGCAAACACTAATGACTCTTATTCTGCAGGTGGTGTTGGAGTTTTTGTGCGTAGCAGTTACGAATGTGATTTTATTAATTATAACGTCACTAGCGCGGATATTTTAAAAGTTACATTAAGTATCTCCAAAAGGCTTTTTAGTTTTATGTGTGTTTATAGACTGCATGCGGTCTGTGTTCAAACGTTTTTGGAAGAGTTTTCAGGTCTTCTTTGTAGGGAAAATTCTGGCAATATTGCTATATTAGGAGATTTTAATTTAGATATACTAAACCTAAATGCTACAACAGATAGTTACCTTACCCTTATGGCGAATCATGGCCAAAAATCATACTTAAGCGAACCAACTCGTATTATTTCTGGAAGTTGCCTTGATCACATTTTCTGTCGGAGTAGTTCTGATACTAACTTTAATAGCCTAAACGTTGATTTAAATATTACAGACCATACCATGACAGGTTTAATAATAAATAATGTTAGCAAAAACAGCAATAGTTCAAATGAGGTTAATTCTAACTTTAACAAAATAAATTTCGGTTTGCTTAACCCACGGTTACGGTTTGAATCTTGGGACGTAGTATATACGGAGGGAAATGTATCACATGCTTACAATATGTTTTTAAACATTCTGCAAGGTCACATTAAGGCTGCAAGTTTTCCTTATAACCAAGGTAGGAAGCAATCAAAAATCAAACCCTGGATTAGCAATGAGCTGGTGAAAAAAATTCGTCTAAAAAATAAATTAGGTACAAAGAGTCATAAGCACCCGTACAATGCTAACCTTCGTAGCCGATATCTGAAGCTATGCAGGGACTTGAGAAAAGAAGTCCGTTTGGCGCGAGATACGTATTATCGTAACGCGTTAAGGTCCTCGTATGGTAACTCAAAAAAAGAATGGGATATCGTTAACAGTCTTCTTAATCGCAAGAGCAAAACAAATAATAAAGAAATTCGTTTATGTGATAGTGGAGAGATTTTCGATGACACCGAAGTAATAGCAAATATTTTTAATGACCATTTCTCGTCAGTCGGGCAATCTGATTGTTCCGCACATTCGTGTGAATCTTTTTCCTCAATATCTGCACCTACAAATGAAGGTGACAGTTTTTTCTTTGAAACCTTTAGTGGCATTGAAGTCCTAAGAGCCATCTCTGAATAACTCCAGATCGTGTGGTTCTGATGGAATTTCCAATCAAGTTATAAAAAACGTTGCTTTTAACTTAGTTTATGTTTTAACACATCTTTTTAATTCTAGTGTCTTGTCTGGAACCTGTCCTGCTGATTTGAAATGTGCTCTTGTGATCCCTTTATTTAAAAAGGGCGACAAAAAAGATGTGAATAATTATAGGCCAATCTCTCTACTCACCTCTATTTCTAAAGTTTTTGAGAAACTAGTTAAATGCAGAATTCTTTCTTTTCTTGAAAATAAGAACTTCTTTAGCCCTATGCAATATGGATTCAGAAATGGGCGGTCAACAGAAGATGCCCTGTTGGATTTTTGTTCCTTTTTATATAGGGAAATTGACAACAAAAAGAACTGTGCTGGATTGTTCGTTGATATAACGAAAGCGTTTGATATGGTAGACCACAAAATTTTACTTCATAAATTGTTTTCCGCTGGCTTCCGTGGTTTTTTCTATAATTGGTTAGAATCTTACTTATCGGGGAGAGTGCAGCAAGTAAAGGTTGGTAGCAGTTTAAGTAATCCTGTTACAATCAAGTTAGGAGTACCTCAAGGATCTGTTTTGGGCCCAATATTATTTTTGGTATATCTGAACTCGATCTTTTCTTTACCATTTTTTTGGAAAAGTTACGGCTTTCGCAGACGACCTGGCCATTGCGTATGGTTCATCGAACTATCTGGATTTGGTAGCTGGCGTAAATAATGATGTACATTTGCTAAGGGCATGGTTTGCTGAACATAAGCTTATTGTTAGCAAGAAAACTAAGATAATGTATTTCAATCTACATCCAAAAAATGTCACCTGAAATAGCCATAGTATTTCATGCCGCTGACTGCAAGCGCTACGCTCTAAATGCTATGCTGTGTTCAGAAACATCATTTAGTTTTGATAAGGACTGTTGTGAAAAGTGTTTCTCTATTGAAGAAGTCAGCGACTTTCAGTACCTGGGTGTTTCTGCTGACAATAACTTAAGTTGGTCTACTCATATATCTCGTTTAAAGTCCTACATGCGATGTACCGTTCGTTACTTTTATAGCTTGAGAAAGATTTGCTCAAACGCAACTCTTAAAACTATTTACTACGCGTTGGTCCACTCAAAGCTAGACTATGGTATAAGCTATTGGGGAGGTACATCTTATAGTAGAATCCACCAGCTTCTAACTATTCAAAAATGTGTCATAAGGAAAATATCGAATGCAAATCGTCTTCATCACACCATCGACCTGTTTAGAAACCTGAAAATTCTTCCCGTAAAGCATATGTACTACTACAAGGCTTTAAAGATATTTTTCGTTCGCTGTGGTTATTTGCATAGTCTGATCTCGGATAGCTACAATTTAAGGCAAAACTCACACGGACTTATTTATGTTCCCACATCTCGCACAACTCACTTCAGTAACTTCTTCAGTATTGTTTCTTGCAAGGCTTTCAATGCGCTACCTGGTTCTATACGAGTCATTAGAAATTTGCGTACATTTTTATTAAAGGTTAAATCATTTTTATTAGAACAATCACACGACGACATCAAAATTTTGCTGAACCCTACAACTTAGTAAACTTGAACTAAATATGTAATCTCATGAGCATGTACACCGCTTTTTCATAAACCAACTTAATTAAATTTAAATTTATCTTACAATGTATAGTTTATTCTGAATTTCACCCCACACACTTTTGTTAATGTGCATTAAATTCCTCTTGAGACGGCATTCGATACTAAAATATTAATACTTTTTACAGAATGCCTTACTTTTTCTTTCTTTTAATATTTTATTATAATTTATGTTAAGTTAATATTGTAATTTACATACATATGTTTATTTTGAAAGAAAAATGAATAAATCAATCAATCAATCAATCATAATATATAAGGCTATATTACGTATATAACAATCTTAATACTAGAAATTCTTAAATGATTGGAATTCAAATTTATCGACCTAGGTTAATTTAATTACTAAATTTTTTCTTTGGTTCTAGTTTAAGCTAAATACCCTAACCTACCTCAACTATGTATATACATGGTTACATGTATTTATGTGGTCATTGACCCGGAGAGATTTATAGGTCACTCAAAAATTCTCTGTGCAAACGTAAATAAGTGCATATACAGATTTACATGCAATCAAGGTATGAACATATGTAAATTTAACCAAAATCGAGAACCGAGAATAGTAAAAAAAAAAATAACAGGAGAAGTTGGATTCACATGTTGCTATATATGAATATATATATATATATATTAGGGCGGGTCAATTTGTATGGATTGATTTTTTTCGACATTGTTCCTAGCATATTCGGATTCTTCATAAAATTCTAAGAAAAAAATTCCCCTAGACCACAGCTCTAAAATCAATTTCGAGCCTGCGCATTGTTAAAAGAAGATATCTTATATACAAAAATGAATTGCTGCCGTTAGCCTCGCTAAGACTCGAAAACGGCTTGACCGATTTGAATATTTTTATTTTTTTTGGTTTGTTTTTTATGATATACGGATGGTTAAAACGAGAAAAAAATAGACAGTTGCCACCTGTTTAAAAATTCAGTATAAGAAAATTAATGACATAAACTAGATATTGCATATCTAGTCAAAATATGGGTGTCAAAAGAAAGAGGTTATGAAGGCTTACAGGCGAAAATATTTTTGAGTCGAGTTGCCACCGATTTCGAAAATTTAATTCAGTAAAGTTAATAAGATAATGTATGTATAATAATATAGGTGTCAATCAAAAAGTATTTGAAAAATTATTGATTCAGAAATATTTTCTATAGGCCTGTCACCTACCTGAGCGGTAAAAACTAAAAGCCATACTCACAATTATTATTCAAACTTTTGAGGCTCGCATCAATGTAGAATACTGTAACTCCGTCAGGGTAGTGTTTATTGATGGCAAACAAAATACTGTCATGTTTGGCAATGATATCACCCCGTCGAACAATGCACTAAGCCTCGATATAAAAAGAGAACAAAAGCCGAAGTTTTAGCCGAAGCAGTTCATACTAACAAAAAAATATGGCCTACGACTCTTTTATAGAAGCTGTGGACACTGGAGTAAATTTTAAACAAAAAACAAAACCAACTTCAATTCTCATATACAAATTTAAGAGTACCGTTATTTTCTTTATGGCCCAATTATCGGATCTACATTCAGTTAGTAGGAGACTACCTCTGAGGAACCACCTTTCCTTTAAAAAAGAATTGTAGAAAACGGATAACATGAAATAAATAAGATTAGTATTTAATAAACTGTTACTGCTGGAGTGCAGTGGGGTATAGTCATTGCGCTGGGTATGCAGTTACAGTTGCATGGCTATACTCAATCCCGACTCTTGCGTCCTCGTTCGCGCACTCTGGGCAACGTGAGCAACCCATGTGCGAGATGCGGTAACCAATCCGAGTGGAGCCTTGGGTCACGGCAGAAAGAGAGGGAGCTTCGGTGGGGCCACTCTGACTTATTCGGTTTAAGGGCTCACTGAAGTCTGCAGCGTCTGTTCACCAGTAGGTGCGTTTGGTTGCGAAACCACCCCCGTCCCAGCAATGGGTTGTGAGCTGGGCTTGAAACCCGCCACGTAAAAACCACTTCCAGTGAAGAAGCAAGGCAAAGCCTCGGATGAGACCCCCCATCCAAGGATCTCTTCTATGAGCGTCATGATATCAAAATCGTGCTTGGCGACTTCAATGCCAGGGTGGGCAAAGAAGGGACCTTTGGAACCACAGTCGGAAAATTCAGCCTCCACGACGAAACGGCCCGAAACATGGTAGTATGCAGTACTAGGTTCAAGCATAAAAAGATCCATTAAGGTACCTGGCTGTCTCCGGATCGAAAAACGAATATGCAAGGAAAGCTTAACGTCGAAAAGCTGCAATCACAACAGACAGCCAGCGCTTTCGCTACTCGACTCTCACACCTGCTCTCAGAGAGCACTCTTCAACAAACCGACATATGCGAGCAGTGGAACCACATTTCCCGCTCATTAAGTACCGCCGCCGAAGAAGTAGTCGGATTTCAGCGAGCCCGAATGAACAATTGGTACGATGAGGAGTGTCAGGAAGCTGCAGAGAAAAAATATGCCGCCTACAGGGCCACGCTGCGATCGGGCGTAATGCGCGCTATGTGGGACCGCTATAGGGATCTGAAGAGGGAAGCGAAACGTATTTGCCGCAACAAGAAGACAGAGGCCAAAATACGTGAGTGCGAAGAGCTTGAAATGCTGGCCGACAGGAGGAATGCCCGAAATTTTTACCAGAGAGTTAGGCGACTTACGGAAGGTTTAAAGACCGGGGCGCACTCCTGTAAGAACAATAATGGCGACCTAGTAACTGATGTCCAGAGCGTACTTAAATTATGGAGGGAACACTTTTCCGCTATACTAATTGCAGCTTTTCGACGTTAAGCTTTCCTTGCATATTTGGGCGCACATTTTTTGCTGCACAGAGGCGGGTGCGTATCTTGGCTGCAACAAGATAGTGGTCCGAGTCGATGTTTGGGCCTCGGAGTGTGCGTACGTCTAAAACACTGGAAGCGTGCCTTCCGTCTATAACAACATGATCGATTTGGTTTCTCGTTTTTCGATCCGGAGACAGCCAGGTACCTTGATGGATCTTTTTATGCTTGAACCTAGTACTGCATACTACCATGTTTCGGGCCCCGGCGAAGTCGATCAGCCTCAATCCGTCGTCGGACGTTTCGTCGTGGAGGCTGAATTTTCCGACGGTGGTTCCAAAGATCCCTCGAAGTGACAAGAATTACTGACAATTGAGTAAAAACACTGTTGGAATCTATTAAATTTTGACAAAGTTATGGGCATTTAAAAAAAATTCTCACTGTCAATTCGAATAATCGATTTTTGCCCGAAAAACAAAATCGCGTTTAATTCGGCCGAAAAATTTTTCCGAGACAAAAGAAAAAGTACGTGTCTCATTATTTGGACGATCAAACAATGTATTTGAGTTTGGTCGAAATTAAAAATCATGCTCGTACCTGACCGGTTGTCTGGAAATGGAAAGCATCTATTAAGTTTACCCAGTTCCCCATTTTAAACTGCTGCCTGTACTTGTTAAATTTTTATTTAAAATTTTCGGTAAGGAATAAACGAGTGGATGACAAATATATAACGGTAAGAACGGCCCATATATATGTACATATATGAAAAAATACACACATGCGACGTCTCTACTCATTGTGTGTCACTCCTTTAAATTATAGTTACTTTTGTATTGTATTAAAAAAATAACGTTCGTAACATTTTAGTAAATATTAATACATATATTAACTTAGTATATATTAAAGACTAGAAGAGGACCCGGTGAACTTCACTTCATCTATAATTTATCCGAATTTCCCTTTGATCAATTATAACAAATCTTCAAAATGCAATACATTAAGATCACTAATATTGCCTGCTGTTATAGCTGATAAAAGATTCCACACCTATGAGATGTGCCACGCCCCTTTTTACAAACTCATTTATATACATATATTTTTCCATAAGCAGCTACCATAGGTATCTGTGCATTTCAAATTTCGAGTTCATGTGACTATAATTCCGAAGCTGATTAAAAATTTTCACTATGGGAGGTATCCCCCATCCACCTCCCCCTTGGCGATATCCAATTGTTTTACCCTATTATAGGTCCAGGAGTCATGGCAATACTTTGGCAAAATTTTATTAAATTCTGTCCATCCGTTTAGGCTGCAACCTGGCACATATGTATGTACATACCTACATACTTCCACAAATATATACTTAGTAGATTTGCTTTGAAGCGCCATATTGCGGTTCTTTAAATAAAAAATAGATATCAGAAATGAATTTTTCATATCACAAAACTCCGGAGCAAGCAAAAAAGGGTACAAAAAAAAATATTCCTAACACTTTAGTAAATATTAATCTGATTATGGACTTAGTATTAATTAAAGATATTTTTTTTAAAATTGCGCAGGCTCGAAATTGGTTTTAGGGCTATGGCCTAAAGGGCTTTTTTCTTAGAATTCTATGTAGAATCCGAATCTGCTTGGAACGATGTCGAAAAAAAAATTGACCCGCCCTAATATGTATATATACATGTACCTTTGTTTATGAGCTTACTTTACGTACTTACATACATATGTATGAAGAAAATTAAAATTCTGCTTCTATTTACACTTGCATAAATTTATATATATATATTTGTATACATGCATGCAAAATAAAACCGTAGCGCATAGAAAAATACGTATCAATAAAATGCACTCACTTTGATGGTCACGCCGGCCCACGAAGCGAAGAAGGCCTCCCAGCTTTTATGTGGCGGCTGTGAATAATTGTGGTGTGGTTGTTTGTTTCGGTTTTTTATACATAAGTGTGTTAATAGGCAAATTAAAAAAATAATAATAACAATATTCTCTTTACTACGCCAAAATATTAAAAGAATTTAGTTCGCACTATATTTTGGTAACCCACTATAAAACTACGAAGCGCGGTGTAACAACAAAAAAAAGGAGGCGGAAAGCGCGCTCATTTGGATAACAAAAATAAATACAATATTAACAGATCACAATTAATCAATGAGCAACTCAGTGTTTGAGTGAGAAAACATGAAAAGGTAAACATATGGAAAAGTAGGAATTTATGTTGAGACAGGTTAGGTCACCACTGTGGACTCACCACATGGTACTTAGGAGAAAAAACGTGCTTATTTAACATTGTTATGCACATAAGTATGGACACCTTCTGATGCGACAAACAAATGTAAATGTGAAAGGTAAGTCGAAAAAAGAAGGAAAATGGATTATTTCTTACTATGAATATAACTTCAAATTAAAATTTGATTTTACTTCTATTTAGATAAAATAGCAATAACTAAGGGTAAGTATAAATGGTAAGTATAGCTGGTAGATATAAATGGTAAGTATTTTATAATGTCATATATGAACCTACTATTAATTCGTATTTTTTTTTTTTCTTTTAGGGGCAATCGCTGTCTTCTTTTGTTACTTCTCTTTTTAATTTTGAACTGCAGTCTGAACTGGGGAAGGGGGGGAAAAATGATGTTGGAAGCTAGAGTCTTTTTTAGCTATTATGTACATCGCATAGAATCACTTTGTTTAGGGATGAATTTAAACTGATTTTGCAATGAAGAAAGAAAGCTTATCTTCTAAAGAATACAATTCCTTCAGGTCATTCAGGTCAATTGGCGGGCCTATATTTGGTGGTACTTATGCGAAATTTTCCGGTATATTCCATTGAAAGGCAGGATATCCTGTCGACTGCTGGCGATAATTACGTGATTGTAGAAGTGGTTATACGCTGGCGGCCAGGTTTAGGTAGAAGCGGATCTTTTCCTTACTACACTTTTAGTATGGTGATTCACAGCTAGATCCATACAAAGATGCAGCTCGCCGAATTAGTGTACGCGGAATGTAATGACGTATTAATTTCTGCAAAACGTGATTTTTAGTTCGCTTGGAAAGTTTTCTTATATGAATACTAGCAGACCCGGCGAACTTCGTTCCGCCCAAAATTTTTATATATTTTATTGAAACTTTTTGGTCCAACATTTTCACCAACAATTCACGTTTACGATTTTCATTGGCACATTTGTCTGCTAAGATTAAGGTATGGTGGTCATTTGCCGCTTTAAATAACCCAAGGAAAGTGTTATATCCGTTCTTGAAATTCTCCAGTTGTGCGGCATTTCATAGCACGGTTATTCGCAAAGCGAAATATATTTTTTCCTCTTCACTCCCTGGCGGCAACAATGACCCGGTTCTATAGTGAATGTCCTAGAAGCTTTACAGTATAGTAGGTGGCAATTTCAAAATGGGTGGGAATCATTGTTCTACAGAAATGCAATATACATATACTTATTTTAGACGAAATAACTTAAAAGTTTGAACGTATAATAATATTGGAAAATCACATCCATTGGGCCAATTGCAACGCAGGAGCGTTCGATATACTCAATGGTGCAACAGGTCGTTTTAATCTAACCTTCACGGTCACTTTTCTCACTTGGCTATTTTTAGCAATTGTATTTTTAGTAATAGTATTGCATACATATTTAAAACATTAGCCAAATCGGATCATAAATAAGATTTTTAGTAATAACTCAACTACAGCGCCAACTGTCGGATTAAATTGTGAAACTAAACCATCCAGAGACCCACTCAAATACACAAAAAAGTTCGTTAAAATCCGTACAACCATCTAGGAGGATTTCACTCACAAACACACCTACAGAAGAATACAAAAATTCATTCAAAGATAGCTAAAGGACGGTACGTTTGTAGGCCTCACACCCCTTTTCAAATAGCCCAAAATTTCTCCATGAGTATGGGCTTGATTTCAACTATATACATATCTCGATACGAAGTTCCAGTACTGTACCATGAATACTTTCAGAGATATGCAGTATAAAAATTCGATTTATATGGGAAGTGCCACGCCCCCCTTTCCAACAGCTGCACTCTTTCTTCATGAGTATGCGATTGATTTCGTATATCTCAAGTTCCAACTCTACCATGAGCACTTCCAAAGATAGGCAGTATGAAAAATTCGGTTTGTATGGAAGATGCCACGCCCCCTTTTCCCATAGTGCCAATTTTTCTCAAAGAGTATGCGATTTATTTCGTACATCTCCATACAAAACTCTAGAACTCTACCAAAAAATTTCCAGAGATAAGCAGTATGAAAAAATCGGTTTGTATGGTAGATGTCACACCCCTTTTTACAATAGCTAAAATTTTTCTCCAAGGGTATGCGATTGATTTCGTATATCTCCATACCAATTTCCAAAACTCTACCATGCACACTTTCAGAGATATGTAGCCTGAGAAATTCGGTTTGTATGGGAAGTGCCACGCCCCCTTTACATATAGATTTTTTCAGCCTAAAACCATCCTTGGGACACGTGCGGCAAGTGGCAGTTTCAAAAAAATCGCCGCTCTCGAGCCTTGCGAAAACTAACAAACGGTTTTCTAAATATATATTAGTTGAGATATATTATTATTATATTTAGACAGTATCCGTTGTTTCTGATTGGCGCAAAAAAATCTTACCTAGTGAGGAATTCGGCCCTTGATATGGTCGTTACTTAAAGCTACTTATGTTTGCATGAAAATTGGAAAACAGGAATCTATAAGCTTATCCAGGCAAAAAGCTACCTACGTACCGAATTTTAAGCAAATCGGACCATAAATACGATTACTTCGAACAGATCGGTCCCTGATCCACTTCTCGGAAAAATGGACCATATATCCTAATATATGCTAAAAAGCTACCTACGTACCGAATTTTAAGCAAATCGGACCGTAAATACGATTTTTCGAATAGATCAGTCCCTGGTCCACTTCTCGGAAAAATGGACTATATATCCTAATATATGCTAAAAAACTACTTACGTACCGAATTTTAAGAAAATCGGACCATAAATGCGATTTTTTAGAATAGATCGGTCCCTGGTCCACTTCTCGGAAAAAATTGATCATATATGCTAATAAATGCTAAAAAGCTACCTGCGCACCGAATTTTAAGCAAATCGGACCGTAAATTCGATTTTTTCGAATAGATCGGTCCCTGGACCACTTCCCGGAAAAAATGGGTCATATATGCTAATATATGCTAAAAAGCTACTTACGTACTAAATTTTAAGCAAATCGGACCATAAT
>NW_023458559.1:1949777-1950827 GCF_013731165.1 Rhagoletis pomonella | reverse complement strand
AAAATCTTATTATGGTCCGATTTGCTTAAAATTTAGTACGTAAGTAGTTTTTAGCATATATTAGAATATATGACCCATTTTTTCCGGGAAGTGGTCCAGGGACGGATCTATTCCAAAAAATCGCATTTATGGTCCGATTTGCTTAAAATTCGGTACGTAAGTAGTTTTTTAGCATATATTTGGATATATGGTCCATTTTTCCGAGAAGTGGACCAGGGACTGATCTATTCGAAAAAATCATACTTACAGTCCGATTTGCTTAAAATTCGGTACGTAGGTAGCTTTTTAGCATATATGATCCACTTTGTCCGAGAAGTGGACCAGGGACCGATCTGTTCGAAGTAATCGTATTTATGCTCCGATTTGCCTGAAATTCGGTACGTAGGTATAGATTCCTGTTTTCCAATTTTCATGCAATTTCGAATATAAATAGCTTTAAGTAATGACCATATCAAGGGGCGAATTCGTCACTAGGCAAGATTTTTTTGCGCCAATCAGAAACAACGGATACTGTCAGAATATAATAATAATATATAATATATCTCAACTAATATATATTTAGAAAACCGTTTGTTAGTTTTCGCAAGGCTCGAGAGCGGCTGAACTGATTTTTTTGAAACTGCTACCTGCCGCACGTGTCCCAAGGATGGTTTTAGGCTGAAAAAAATCTATATGTAAAGGGGGCGTGGCACTTCCCATACAAACCGAATTTCTCATGCTACATATCTCTGAAAGTGTGCAAGGTAGAGTTTTGGAAATTGGTATGGAGATATACGAAATCAATCGCATACCCTTGGAGAAAAATTTTAGCTATTGTAAAAAGGGGTGTGATATCTCCCATACAAACCGAATTTTTCATATTGCTTATCTCTGGAAATTTTTTGGCAGAGTTCTAGAATTTTGTATGGAGATGTACGAAATAAATCGCATACTCTTGGAGAAAAATTGAAACTATTGGAAGAGGGGGCGTGCCATCTTCCATACAAACCGAATTTTTCATGCTGCCTATCTTTGGAAGTGTTCATGGTAGAGTTCTGGAACTTGGTATGG
>NW_023458559.1:1947466-1949677 GCF_013731165.1 Rhagoletis pomonella | reverse complement strand
CTGCCACCTGCCGCACGTGTCCCAAGGATGGTTTTAGGCTAAAAAAAATCTATATGTAAAGGGGGAATGGCACTTCCCATACAAACCGAATTTCTCATGCTACATATCTCTGAAAGTGTGCATGGTAGAGTTTTGGAAATTGGTATGGAGATATACGAAATCAATCGCATACCCTTGGAGTAAAA
This sequence comes from Rhagoletis pomonella, assembly GCF_013731165.1. NCBI lineage: Eukaryota > Metazoa > Arthropoda > Insecta > Diptera > Tephritidae > Rhagoletis > Rhagoletis pomonella. Next base: position 1,949,492 of record NW_023458559.1, on the reverse strand, counting down.
TTTTAGCTATTGTAAAAAGGGGTGTGACATCTCCCATAAAAACCGAATTTTCCATACTGCTTATCTCTGGAAATTTTTTGGTAGAGTTCTAGAGTTTTGTGTGGAGATGTACGAAATAAACGCATACTCTTTGAGAAAAATTGGAACTATTGGAAAAGGGGGCGTGGCATCTTCCATACAAACCGAATTTTTCATACTGCCTATCTTTGTAAGTGTTCTTGGTAGAGTTCTGGAACTTGGTATGGAGATATACGAAATCAATCGCATACTCATGAAGAAAGAGGGCAGCTGTTGGAAAGGGGGGCGTGGCACCTCCCATATAAATCGAATTTTTGTACTGCATATCTCTGAAAGTATTCATGGTACAGTACTGGAACTTCGTATCGAGATATGTATATAGTTGAAATCAAGCCCATACTCATGGAGAAAATTTGGGCTATTTAAAGGGGTGTGAGGCCTACAAACGTACCGACCTTTAGCTATCTTTGAATTAATTTTTTTTATTCTTCTGTAGGTGTGTTTGTGAGTGAAGTCCTCCTAAATGGTTGTACGGATTTTAACGAAACTTTTTGTGTATTTGAGTGGGTTTCTGGATGGTTTAGTTTCACAATTTAATCCTACAGTTGGCGCTGTATTTGAGTTATTACTAAAAATCTTATTTATGATCCGATTTGGATTATGTTTTAAAAATGTATGCAATACTATTGCAAAAACATGCTGACAAGTGGTGCTGAAGTCGAGCTATTACTAAAAATAGCCAAGTGAGAAAAGGGGCCGTGAAGGTCAGTTTAAATCGACCTGTTGCACCATTGAGTATATCGAACGCTCCTGCGTTGCAATTGACCCAATGGATGTGATTTTCCAATATTATTATGCGTTCAAACTTTTAAGGTATTTCGTCTCAAATAAGTATATGTATATTGCATTTCTGTAGAACAATGATTCGCACTCATTTTGAAATTGCCACCTACTATACTGTAAAGCTTCTAGGACATTCACTATAGAACCGGATCATTGTTGCCGGCAGGGAGTGAAGAGGAAAAAATTTATTTCGCTTTGCGAATAACCGTGCTATGAAATTCCGCACAACTGGAGAATTTTAAGAACTTTTTCACGGATATAACACTTTCCTTAGGTTATTTAAAGCGGCAAATGACCACCAAACCTTAATCTTAGCAGACAAATGTGCCAATGAAAATCGTGATTTAATAACTCTTAATTTGATATATCGTCCTGTTTATAACAATGAACGCATTCCATAGATATTACATGCCAAAATTTCATTTTCAAAATTCATACACTTTGGTTCAATTGCGCGGGCTAAAGATAAATTTTAAATTAATCTTTCTTGGCCAATAACAATTGGCTTAGACCTAAGACATCATAATATTACTATTACAATAGGGTCAAATGCCTTTTATTTTCTCCCATACAAAATCGACGCAGCCTAATATACATACATACATACATATGTACACAAATATTCAAAAATAATGTTGTTGCAAAACCCCTTAATACAAATCGAATTCGATAGCGTAAAAAAATATCATAATTTTTTGGACTTATCAAATTTTCTGTGATTATTTTGGACTTAGCAATTTTGCACATCACGGAATAAAACTGGTAGAAATAAAACAAGTAGTTAGATCCTTTCAGAAACGGTGCATTTTCCATTTTCCTTACTTCCTGCATCAAAACCTAATTGTTCACAAAAAGTGGACTTAGCAACATTTCACTCTAAGCTAGCGATATATATATTTATATATATATACGTATATATAGACACTTAAGCATTGAACTCACCTTCCAACTAGTAATTTAAAAAGAAAAAAAACCGACTTCAACTCTCATATAAAAAAAAAATATATATATGGGGCATTTCACCTCAAGTGACCCAACTTTTGAAATCTATGTCTTCCGATCGGGATGAAATTTGCACCAAGGTTAGTCCTAAAAAATAGTAGTTATGACACAAAATTTCAATGGGATCGGTCAAACACACTCCGAGTTGGAGGGTCTAGAATTT
>NW_023458559.1:1944988-1947366 GCF_013731165.1 Rhagoletis pomonella | reverse complement strand
AGCTTGCCGGCACTTGGTGCGCTGTAGGCTTTTTCTGGTCAGTCTCAAGGTGCAGGAGCGTGTGGTGTCGGGAGTGGCACTTGCTGCAATTAAACGAGCATGTGCATCTTGACACAGTATGTCCAGACTTAAGACAGTTCAAGCAAGAATTATTGTTTTTCATGAACTCTATTCTTTCAGTTGGTGTCAGCTTTAAGAATCGGAAACAGCTGCGTAACTTGTGCTCATTGGACTGGCACATTATGCAAGTGAACTTGGTCACGCTTGCTTGGAAAACGCCAAGTCGTTTTGGGGAGGCTTCTGCTGTTTTGGTTTTGGAATTTTTTAAGCCTGATAACGTCTCCAACGTTTGAAACCTGTTGGATTGGAACTTGTCAATATCCTCCCACTTTGGTATATCATTTTTGTGGTCTATGGTTTGTTCCCATAGAGCCAGCGTACTTTCTGGAAGTTTGGTGGAGCAGAGATAGACTATAATTGCGTCCCAGTTTGAAACGTTAATTTGGTGACTGTTTAGGGACGATAAGCAATTATTTATATCCCGGGACGATAAGCAATTGTTTATATCCCTGATAATTGAAGGAGAAAATATATTGAGTGAAATAAAGTAGTACAATAACAGTTTAAATATAAATTGAACGCCTATTTTTTCAATTGCGGAAATTGTATCTGGTTTTTGGCGGCATCTTTTTCAGCGGCAGAAATTTTTGTTTTATTGAATACCGGGCGAACAAATTCGATAAGCTAAGCATTTATTTTTGTTGAAGAATAAGGTTGCTACAATATATAAAAGCACATCATCGAATTCATCTCTTATTGATTTTGACCTCAAGTATCATTTTTACCTTCCTCTTATTAGCTCGGGATGTAACTATGTAATATTGATGCGCCTAAAAGATGCAGCGATTTCTATTCTCAAGTTACACACCTGGTGACAGTACGAATGTCAATTATAATAGGGAGGTTTTAGTTTTTTAAACTATAATTTTATTAAACATGGAATCGTTCATTCGTTTGGCAGAGGCTATAATCGACCTGCCACCTGCAGAGCAAAATAAACATGGTCTTGCAATACAGCAAGACGAACTGAAAGCTATGTGGGAAAAAACTAAACAAGGGTATGATACTTCAATTAATAAAGAAGGGTTATCGAAAGAAGACATTAAGGCCATAAGGAGAAAACATAAAAGCTCGTTCGCCAGCTATGTGAAATGCATGTCTGCCATGGCGACTCAGTCTGAAACGCTTGTTAACGTAGAGAAGGATGTACAGGATCAGTCGGTCCGTGAACTCAATATCCACCTAGCTCCGTGTGATACCGATGTGTTCAAGGGTGACTATCTGTCATGGCCATCATTTCGTGATATGTTCACGGCCATATACATCCTTAACAAGCGCCTCACTCCGGTTGAGAAACTATTTCACCTCAACCAAAAGACTCAAGGGGAAGCCAAAGACATCGTGAAGAAGTGTCCACTCACCAACGAAGGCTTCCAAACAGCCTGGAAAAGTTTATGCGAGAGATATGAAAACAAGCGTATCCTCGTAAATACATAACTGAACATACTTTTCAATTTAAATTCAGTGGAAAATGAGTGTGGTAGCTCAATAAAAAAGTTGCGGTGCCACTGTATGTGACCATTGCCAAAAACAGGGTAGATCCGGCTCGAAGGACCAAAATGTAAAACCCCGGGCGTCGCAAGGCTCGCGAATGGACGCACCAGTGATTTATGCTATGGAGAAAAAATGGAAAAAAATGAAGGAATTCATTTAGTATTTTGCACCGTTTATTTTAATCAACTATTGTCGACAGTGATATATATATATCTATGTGTGCATATACAAATGCGTTTTTGATTACCTTTACGAAGTGGCCTGGTAGCTGCGTTGTGTCCTCGTCGATCTCCAAAGAGAAGTGAAAAATATAATTTGCGGTTTCTAAGTTTGGACCGCCGGACAATAACTGACGTTAAGGGGAATACTTTAGTTAACGGCTTAGCTGTTGTTAATATATACGAGCATGTATGAGTGTATATACATGTATGTACATATGCCAGCATTAGGGTGGTTCACCAAAAGTACGAAAAACTATTTAGGCTGAAGGCCTAAACAATAGTGAATCAAAAATTCTCCCAGAAGTTTTGAGAACGTGTGATTTTTCAAACCAAATAGTTTGCCTGCTTGCTCATATGTGAAAAGATTAGATTGACTACTTACTCATATGTGAAAGATAGCTCGCACGAAAAAACAATAGATGGCGCCCAATGAAAAATTATTACAGGTGTGTTACTAACACCATAAAATTTGCGTTTGTGTTGGAGTTTCGGTCACGCTGGATTTGCTGGGGATATGGTAGCCCGAAATATGGTAATATGTAG
>NW_023458559.1:1940924-1944888 GCF_013731165.1 Rhagoletis pomonella | reverse complement strand
TACCACCAAATATAGGCCCGCCAATTGACCTGAAGGAATTGTATTCTTTAGAAGATAAGTTTTTCTTTCTTCATCGCCAAATCCGTTTAAATTCATGCCTAAACAAAGTGATTCTATGCGAAGTACATAATAGCTAAAAAAAAACTCTAGCTTCTAACATGATTTTTTCCCCACTTTCCAAGTTCAGCCTGCAGTTCAAAATTAAAAAGAGAAGTAGCAAAAGAAGACAGTGATTGCACCTAAAAGAAAAAAGAAGAATTAATAGTACATAATTAATATTATAAAATACTTACCATTTATATCCGTGATTCCCAAAGTGGTCCAGGTGAACCCCCAGGGGTCCACGGAAGACTCGACGGGGGTCCACGGTGACGTGAACAAAATATAGGGGTCCGTGAGTTGTAAATGGAGCTCCACGAAAATTTATCTGGTTTCGATGTAAAGAACCAAAATGGTTGCTTGATAGCCTCTTTATTTAACTTTAATTTTTTTGAGTGGTGTATAGTGCTCTTGACGCACTGCTGTACTTACCGTCACTTTGTGTTTTCATTCGTGGGGAAGCCTTAATGGCCACATGCAGACTAAAAATAACCGGACGCTGTTTCTTTTCAATGCTACAGGATAGTACGCCACCATTACCTTTGTTAAAGAGATTCTATGATGTTGAGTTCCCTGAGACTGAATGCTGGTTTGATTACATCGCTGAGACCGGTCTCACACATTGTCAAATCTTCACTGATGGTTCGAGAACTGACTCTCGGTCATGATCTGGGGTATTTTTCGAGGTTAATGGAGATAAGCTTCACTTTTCTGTAGGAGAATATGCTTCGGTCTTCCAGGCTGAGGTAATTGCAATACTCAAAACCATAGACTACGTGGTGGAACATAGGTGGAGGGGAAGGAGTTTGCATGGCTGCAGTAACAACCAAGCTGCACTTAAGGCATTGACCAGCCCTCTATTTACTTCCAAACTAGTTCGAAAATGCAAGTCTCGACTAAAATATGATGGTGAACATAACGAGGTTGTTTTACTCTGGGTGCAAGGTCAATCTGGTGTACCTGGTTATGATCTGATCATTTGGCCAGAGTTGGCTTAGACCAGGCATTCCTCGGTCCGCAACTAGTTTTAGCACTCCCACCTTTGGCAATCGAACCCAGCATCAGAAACTGGGTGAATACTTCGCTCAGAAATGACTAAGGCATCGAGGGGATGCAGGTGGGTAAAACTCATGTTGCCTTCAATCTCACAAGTTCTATCTAATTTTTTGCTCTCACTGACCAGACGACAGTGCAGACAACTTGCTGGACTGCTGCCTGGTCACCACACGTGGCACAAACACCTAACTGTGATAGGCGTAAATGACAAGTCCATTTGCCCATCTTGCCTTGAAGAAAATGAGACGGTGGAACACTTTTGGTGGTTCTTGCTTGCTTGGTTATTTGTCATCGATTTTTTAAACTCGTTCTTTTCTCTATTGTCAGTTTCTGAAAAGTTTGGCGTAAAAAGCTTAGCCTTTTTGATATTTTAAGATTTGTGTTTTAAAAATGTGATAAATATTTTTCATCTCAATTTAGAGCTCGGAATAAAAATGATGCCATTAACACAAATAAACTATTTTACATATACTCCACGTGCAAAGTGTTGAGTGAGCCGAACATTTGATGAGTTTATGGTGAAGATAATGTAACTAATGCTACCGCTCGCAGTGCTCTTAAAAAATATAACTCTTCCGAGCGAGAGAGTATTTGATGCATTTACGAGCTCTATTTTTTAAAACCTACAAGTGTGTAATCACATTATTTTTATAAATAGAACACAAGAAAATATTTTACTTTTATTTTGGCCACTCCTAGTTTGATTTTTGAATTCACCCGCGATGCGAATTTACATTGTTAGATATAATTTTCACATTTAATTTTTTTTTCAAGCTTTGGGAATATTTAGAAATGTATCAACAGGGGGTCCACCGAAACCAGTAAATTTTTGAAAGGTGTCTACGAGAAAAAAAAGTTTGGGAACCCATGATTTATATCTACCAGCTATACTTACTATTTATACTTACCCTTAGTTATTGCTCTTTTATATAAATAGAAGTAAAACCAAAAATTTAATTTGAAATTGAATTCATAATTCTATGAACCTTGAGTAACAACTACTATACAGGTACTTAATAGCTAACTGCGTTATAACATTGAACTGCTCTTCCTTCGAGTTGCATTGCTTTAATTTAGTCACGACGTCGATTGTGAGGTCAGTGATCTCTTTCTGCGAAAATAAGTTGCTCTTCTCCTCTTCAATGGTAGGGCGGGTAGGCCAGATTGGAGTAGATGGATTTACACTCTCAGGTCGATGCGAGTTGTTGCGAGTTGGAAGCATTGGAAATGAAAGCGGATCGAATGTGTGTGACTGCACTCGCTCAGGTTTGGCAGTATTACGATTGTTTCGTGAGTTGACAGCTTCTCTTATACCCAAGTAAGCTTCACGATTGGGACAGGTGGCGTCTGTAGATTTGTGGTTTCCCCTGCAATTTGCAAATTTGTTTTGATCGGGCGTTATACAGTCAGTTGTCTTGTGTTTGCACAAAACAGTTCTTCTCACCGGGACCAAACATTTGACGATTACGGCACTGGACCGGTTTTTTTTTTTAGCTTCCTTTGTAGCTCCCAGCGAACAATAGTGCGAAACAAAGAAGGAATATTAGCGCGGAGATCACGCAGTTTAACGGTGCCATTGGCAAAACTAATGACATAAATAGTGTCAACATATCTTGCGTAAGATTTTGTTATGACTTTCACATCTTCACAGCTGTAGCCACGTTCTTTGAGTTCCCCTTTAACTTCCTCACTTGATTTGTTATCCAAGCCATGCAATGCGACTTTATACGGACGTTCATGTTTTAAGTCATGATAGAAAAATTGACATTTTCTTTCTTTAAGAATTGATTTAATGTCATTGAATGTTTCAATTGACTCACTAAAAATTTTAATCCCCAAGGAAATTTTTTTAACGACAAACTGGCTGACTTTTTTCATCAAGTAGCTTAGTTATTAGTACACTTTTCTCCGTTAGCCCTTTAATTAGTGAAATTGTAGTTTTGTCTGTTTTCTTCACTTTTTCTGGAGCAGTAGTATCCATATTAGAACTGTCTTCAGTTAGCATTTGAGGAGGCGCCCAATAATTGTGTTTGGACGCATCAGATTTATGTGTATGGGTAGTCTTTCTAGATATTGATGAAGACATCATATCTTCATCCACAGAAACAGCAACGCGTTTAGGAATGTTTTTTTCCACTTTAGATAAGCCGCTCTTAAGCGTTGTTATGTGTGCGTGTGTACCGTGGGTACAAAACCGACTAGTGTTGTTAGCGTTAATAGATTTTCCTTTATGCACTCGATTTCGCTCCCCAACCTTACTTTTTGCATTTTCTTAAAGTCTTAACACCCTGTAGTATGAAACACAGCTACACTCAAAACCTCCTTCCGGGCATCTCCACAATCACCTGATCTAAGTTAGCAAAGTTATCGATACATATTTTTGATTATTCGGCTTAGGATTAATTTCCGCATACAATATTCGTTCTTTCCCTTTGTGACCACGGAGCCGACCACATTAAGTCAAGTATAAATTTATTCCACGCGAGTGCTAATGAAAGTGGATTACCTAGTGCAAGTGCACAATAAATCTTTTTCTTTTTCATTCTCATCAGCAGTCATTTTGGCCTGAATTGGTAAGATTTGATTTAACTATCTTTGTAGCGTCCCAATATGCACATATATTCATATAAGAAAACTTTCCAAGCGAACTAAAAATCACGTTTTGCAGAAATTAATACATCATAACATTCCGCGTACACTAATTTGGCGAGCTACATCTTTGTGTGGATCTAGCTGTGAATCACCATACTAAAAGTGTAGTAAGGAAAAGATCTGCTTCTAACTAAACCTGGCCGCCAGCGTATAACCA
>NW_023458559.1:1930484-1940824 GCF_013731165.1 Rhagoletis pomonella | reverse complement strand
TTGTGAATATTCAAAATTCTATATATTCTTAATTCGATGCCTCATTAATCATAAAATGAAGTAATTTTTATTTACAAAATTGTATACGTGCTTATTTATGGGTCGTTTACGGATAGCAACGCAACCACGGTTCGGTTGCCAGCTGGCAACGCAACTGGAAAGAAAGTTTGTATTACGAATGGCAACTATCGTCAGTTGCTGTAGTTATCGAAAATCGAAATTTGACAGTTCGACAACCAGCATGATTCAATAACACATGCATTTACATGGTATGAAACCATGATTCAATAATACAAGATTGGGTAATTTGTGACAGCTAAAATTTGACACTCCTTTATCTAGATTTGTATTTTGGAAGTAGGAGAAAGTGGAGAATGTGATCGCCTTTTGCGAAAACGGTAGTAGAAAGGTACTCCAAAAAGTACGCAAATTATACAATTATAAGTAAAATGTGTATAATTAATTCTATGTGAATTTACAATATATTTGGTTTTTAATGGAAATACTTAACAATACGTAGAAATATAGATTTTTAATTTAAGTTATTCGTCATTTCCCGGAACAAATCTAGAATACCGACCGTTCAGCTATGCAAAAACGAAAAATGCAGATCAATAGAACTTTTTACGCTCATTTCAACCATGCCAAAATTATTTAAATATAAATACGTTTTTGTTTTTTTTTTTAATATTAATATCCCATGAACCACATAACCGATTAAAAAACTAATAACGTCGCCATAAAAATAATCAATTTATCTTTCAGCTGATATACATAATTGAAATTGTTTTTTATACAGGGTGTCCCAGAAGTAACCTGCCAAACTTTAGGGGAAGGTAGGTGGGGGGTGAGCTCTCTGATAAACAAAAAATTTTCAGGTAAAAGTGTTACCGTTTTTGAAATATTTACATTTTTTTGAATTAAAAAAAAATCGTGCCTTTTCATGTATGTATTTTCTTTGACTGCATCTACAAACCAGGCTAAACTTAGTAAATTTTGTATGTAAAATACTTCCAGATAGTTGCTTCTCCATAACCAAATGCAATGTAGTTAAAATATATTCCCAGCAAACAATTAGGTTTAATATACATTTGAGAATAGTTTGAAATTAAAGCCTTTCTCAAATGTCAGACGTTTGAAAATGATTTGAAAATTACAGCTTTCTCAATAAAAAGGGGAGTTTGATCTCCATTTGAGAATATGGTTAACTCTCAAATCAATTTCAAAGGTTATTTATCAATTGTACTTCAAATGTGGAAATAAAATTTATTATATGTATACTTCATATTTATTTTTTCTTCGCGATGTACGTACATATGTACATAACAAAAGAAACAATTAAGATGAAGTAATTTATAACAAATTCGTCTTGAAGGGAGGCAGCTTCTTCAATCCGCGCAAACATCAAATCCACTATTTGTAGGCTTTCTCTTTGAAATTTTTTTTCTATTCATTGTTTTTTTGTTCAATTGATCTTAATTTTATTCTTACAATTTTTGATTTAACTGCGCATTTTTATATCGCTTGACATTTGTCATCTTTCTTCAAATCAACCTCAAATGAATTTCAAATGTAAAATTTGAACCTCGTTTTCAATTTGAGAATCATTTGAGAAAAACATTTGATATCAAATTGAGAAATACATTTTTCTCAAACGTTTGAAACTGTGTTTGCTGGGTTAAGGAACCATCATAAAATTAGGACTATTTTGGGATTTTTAACTTTTTGATATTTTTTCCCCAACTTTGACTATCTCTGGTGAAAAAAAATGTACTGAGCTATAACTTTACATTACATAAAAAAATTGCTCATTTAATAAAGATTTCAGAAAGGTGCCACTCTTACTGTTTCGAATAGAAAAAACAGTTATAGCCGCTTTTGTGGGCAAAGGACTGAGACACGCTAGAATGTATTTAATAGATTTAAATTTAAGTTGCTCTTGTTACCGACCAATGACATGCTAAATAGTACAAAGGTACATTATTACCTGCTCCTGACATTAGGTTTTACTGGAAAAGTGTATGATAACCCAGAAAATGTGCAAGAGAGGACTGAATCGAGAGCGTAACAACACGGGAGAGCTGCAAATTCTTGCTATTGAAATTTTTACTAGCAGAAGAAGAAGAAGAATAAATGTCAAAAGCCGTTATTTGTTGAATTGGTTTAGCACAAACAAAAGTAAAAGGAGTTTAAATCAAAATATTGTGCCTTTGTAAGTGCTTGTGTGTAAAGCAAAGAGTTTAATAGCGTTTTCTTTTCTCGAAAAAAGGCTGCACTTATTCTGCCTTGTGTTAGAGCTGTCACATTTTTATGTTCTTTTCTCAGCCCTTTCACAAGGCGTCGTGTTCTTTTCTCAGCAGGTTGCGCTCTGATCCGGCGAAAGTGCTGCCCTTTCTGCCCTCAAATGAACGTGAGGGTGAGAGTTGCATGGTTGATTTTTAATTTAATCTTGCAAAAATGCAATTATTTTCCCTATCAGAAATAAGTGTTTTGCTTTAAAATTGTTAAAGACTTACAGGCCAAGTGAATAATTCAGCTTTATTAAGTTCTATAAATAAATTGTGATGGAGTAGTATATTTTCGGTTTCATTCTCATATAAAGAACGCAACATTTTCTCAGGTTTCAGGGCAACGCAAAGCAAGAGTTCCCATATAGAGAAAAGAAAACGCTATTAGACTGATTTATAAATAGTAAAATGTTTACAGTAGAATGTCAAAACAGTGCAACGGCTGTTCACTTGCAAGTTTTTGCTAGTTTTGTGTTCATTAACTTTTTCTGCAAGTTTTCTCTTCTTCTCAATTTTACGCTATATTTTGCTTTTACGCTCTCGCTGCAATGTTTTACTGGAGAAGTTACTATACAAACCTATTATTTTATGTTACTTACCGGAATTAGTGAAAGTGGATTTTGTGAAATTGGACCCTTCGATCATTGTGTTATTAATACTATGACAGAGAATACGCAGTATGAATATGCGAATATTCACCTAATTTGCGGTAAAGCTTGCTGTAATGCCAGAGCTGCTCAAAGACTCTATGCAGAGCGATACCTCAATCATCGGCATCCGGGTCGTGAAGTATTCGCCCGGACCCATAGAGAAATATATGAGGGTAAGTGATTTTTACACCTTTCTTGTTTGCTTGCTTGTTAACTATAATTGTTCACTTTTTTAAGGTCGCATACCTGGAAGGCGTGGCGGCGAAACCGGACGTCCTGCAACGGTAGATGTGGATGTTGTGCTAGAGGAAGTGGAACTAGGTCCATCGACTTCAGTGAAAACGATGGAAAGACGGACGGGAATACCAAACACTACAGTTCACAAAGCTTTAAAAGACCATCGATTTCATCCCTACCACATTCAACGTGTTCAGGCTCTACAAGAAAGAGATTACCTGTCGAGGGTTAGATTTTGTCGTGAAATGTTGCGAATGCATGAATCAGACCCCAACTTTTTTAATAAAGTAATTTGGAGCGATGAATCAGACGAAACTTATCCTCGCCGATGGATTGGACGATAGGGCCAATCACGTGGCCCGCTCGATCGCCAGACCTGAATCTATTAGATTTTTTCTACTGGGGCTGTCTTAAGGACAAAATTGATTCAAAAACAATTCAAAACGAAGAGCATTTGCGAAAACAAATAAATGGAGCTGCTGCTGAGATAGCCCAATTGAGTTTAAGATCTCTAAAAGCGTCTTTTCTTAAAAGGTGCCGAGCTTGTATTAGAGTAGAAGGTCGCCAATTTGAGCATATTTTATCAATAACTGAATAAATTTTGCTTCAAACAACTCATGTATATTTTATTTCACGTGAACCCATCCTTCACAAAAATTATTGATAGATATAGCCCTAGTTATAGACTCTAGTCCGAATTCCGGTAAGTAACATAAAATAATGTCAGGAGCAGGTAATAATATACCTTTGTACTATTTAGCATGTCATTGGTCGGTAACAAGAGCAACTTAAATTTAAATCTATTAAATACATTCTAGCGTGTCTCAGTCCTTTGCCCGCAAATGCGGATATAACTTTTTTTTTCTATTCGAAACAGTAAGAGTGGCACCTTTCTGAAATCTTGGTTAAATGAGCAATTTTTTTATGTAATGTAAAGTTATAGCTCAGTACATTTTCTTTCACCAGAGATAGTCAAAGTTGGGGAAGAAAATATCAAAAAGTTAAAAATCCCAAAATAGTCCTAATCTTATGATGGTTCCTTAATATATTTTAACTACATTGCATTTGAGTATGGAGAAGCAACTATCTGGAAGTATTTTACATAAAAAATTTACTAAGTATAGCCTGGTTTGTAGATGCAGTTAAAGAAAATACATGAAAAGGCACGATTTTTTTCTAATCAAAAAAAAAAATGTAAATATTTCAGCAACGGTAACACTTTTACCTGAACATTTTTTGTTTATCAGAGAGCTCAGCCACTGCATGATTAATGGTAAAGAAATTTATATTATTTAGAAGGTACAATCTATTATCTTCAATTCGATATACATATTTTATCATGATCTACTTTTGGGTTTTAAGAATTAAGTGATAATAAAAAATATAAATAAACAAAGCAAATATACCTCTTATATCTTCTTTATTTTTAACCTGCGCCAAATAAATTTGGTATCGTTGAAATCAGCAAAAAAAGTTCTATCAATCGGCACCTTTGGTTATTTTATAGCTACACGGTCGCTATTCTAGACTTGTTCCAGAAAATTACGCAAACGAAGGTGATGCCAACGAATATTTAGTATGAAGAATTTTTGGTTTTACTACTAATATAACTAAAAACTGTAGAGTTAGCAACATTCTGCACAAGTAAAGGAGCCGATTTTATGTGTAGGAGCGAGATTACAAAACCTTTCTATTATTGAATCATGGACAACCAGCAAGCGGCTGTCAACAAGCTGTGCGAGTAAAATTAAATTAGGTTATGGTGCAGTTCATGGTCCCCACCCAAAAATTGTGCACAATAATCGAAAGGGGTATCAAACGACGCGTATTACCGCCAGCGTTAAGAATCCGAAGGCGGAAACTGAACTTTTTAACTGTTCAAAAGTTATTCTTAAAAAACCGTTCACGTTAGTTCACATTTTCAGTACAAAATTCACGTTAATAAATGCAGTAAATGAACACATATTGATATCTAGATGTTCGCTATAGTTTACTTAAACTGAATTTGTAGCAAAAAATCGCAAACCTTATTGATTTAATTAAATGTTAATGTGAGAACAATGTACGAAAAATCAGCATCGCATTTATTCTGTTAGTTGCAGCTAGGTGTAATAAAATCATGGAGATGCTTGGTGTTACCAATATATCAACCTTATCATGAGTTTAATTTTCCCCGAACCGGTTCACATTTTACTTTTGGTTTCCATGTATTTACTATGGGCGGATGACAAATTTTCGGGTGAATTTTTTTTTGGGCGAAACTCAGGATAAGGAGATTACTTTAAGAGAAGGTTTTAATTAGTGATGCCAATAACAATAAATGAGAAGCCTTAAATTTTTGTAATTATTTGAATAATTTGTATATAAACAAAATCTTTCTAATAGAAAACTTATTTACGCAGAAAGAAGTTCTGCCCTTCTTCTTCTGCAACAATAACGAGAACTCTGCGTAGTAAGGGTTATGATCCCTAAGCGCGGCCGAAGGCCGCCTACGCAGAAAGAAGTTTTGCCACTCTTCTCCGGCCACACAGAAAGGAAAATTCTGCGTAGTAAAGGTTATGATCCCTAAGCGCGGCCGAAGGCCGCCTACGCAGAAAGTTCTGTGACTCTTCTCCGGCAACACAGAAAGGAGAATTCTGCATAGTAAGGGTTATGATCCCTAAGCGCGGCCGAAGGCCGCCTACGCCGAAAGAAGATCTGCCACTCTTCTCCGGCAACCCAGAAAGGAGAATTCTGCGTAGTAAGGGTTATGATCCCTAAGCGCGGCCAAAGACCGCCTACGCAGAAAGAAGTTCTGCGACTCTTCTCTGGCAACACAGAAAGGAGAATTCTGCATAGTAAGCGTTATGATCCCTAAGTGCGGCCGAAGGCCCCCTACGCAGAAAGAAGTTCTGCTCCTCTTCTCCGGCAACACAGAAAGGAGAATTCTGCGTAGTAAGGGTTATGATACCTTAGCCCGGCCGAAGGCCGCCTACGCAGAAAAAAGTTCTTTCAGTTCTTTAATTGTAAAAAACTTTCACGTAAAAGTCTTTCACATTTATTGTTATTGGTATCATTAACCGAAAAGATTTCACCCGAAAATTTGTATTCCGCCCATAATAAATAAATGAAAAGTGAACCGGTTCGGGAAAATGAAACTCAAGGTCTCTTCTCTAAAAGTAATATATTGGCAACACCAAGCACCTCCATGTTTTTATTACACTTAACTGCAACTAGCAGAATAAATGCGACGCCAGTTTTTTTACATTGTTTTCGAATTAATATTTAATTGAATCAATAAGTTTCGGGGTTTTTGTTTTACAAATTCAGTTAAAGTAAACTATAGTGAACATCTAGATACCTATATGTGTTCAATTAATGCATTCATTAACGTGAATTTAGTACTGACAAAGTTGAACTGAATGAAACGGTTTTTTGCAAATAACTTTTGGACGGTTTAAAAAAATTAGTTTCCGCCTTCGGATTCTTAATACTGGCAATAATACGCGTCGTTTGATATCCCTTTCGATTATTTGGCATCAATTTTTGGTGGGGACCATGAAGTGCACAATTACCTTAAATTATTTAAATAAAGAGCTTTATAGAAAATACAGCAGTAAAGCTAAGTTCATCATAATTATTTGTTTAAGAGGAAGAGAAGTGCATGAACACGGCCTCAATCAGGCGACATTTAAAGGATAATTCCAATCCTCTAGAGCTACCGCGTGCACTGTAAGCAAAAGTTAATACTTTCAAGGTTTTTGTTTTATTATCGTTTTGTGTTCATTTTCAAAGCATACTGAGGACTTCCAAAAGAAGCTGTAGTATAAATGGTTAATAAACAGATGAACCACTTCGTTCAACTTCAATACCTCCGCTCATAAAAGCTTGTGCACCTCTTCGATTTTCAGAACCATCTAATAATGGGCTGTTTTTTCCTTATGCAGCCTTTTTGTTGCATTTAAAATGCAACATTTAGCACTTTCGAACATATGTTTTCGAAGAGCGTTCATGCTATCGCATTTAGCAAATTTACACTTACGCGAGTTCGAAATCGTATGCTTTTGACAAACAGCCGTGTTCCATTCGTTTATTCAGATCCGTATCTACTACGATCAATTCTAACGCAGAAGATAATATGCAAAAAACCCTACTGAAAAGGAAAAAATAAATTTTAAACCAAAAATTCAATACAAAAACTTGAATTATTTTAACCATAACCGAACATTTGTTTGTGTATATATTCATTTGTTGTTGTCAATTAAAATTTCCTCACTTAATTAGGAAACAAAAAAACAGACTTGATCACAAATTGATCTAGATTTCTATCGGCATAACATCGATGTTGAAATAATGTAAAATAATAAATGAAATCTCAACCGGCGATCACTGAAACGCAGCTAGCCACTGTATACACGACAAAGCAATGTTGCCACTTTTTCTCAATAAACCATGTTCGAATCGTGGAAATTTTGTAAGATCACAGGGTTGCTTTTAGCATTTAGATTCTTAATGCAAAAATGGAGTTGCATTTAGTTGCATTTAGGTGACGAATTTTGTATGGGTAAATGTACATTTAGAGTAGCATTTAGAGCTCGGGGATGAGCATGCTAGGGATGAAATTATTGGTACACACGCCTTCCAAGCACGCAGGGTTGCTTTTAAGAAACAAAAGATAATTAACTCCAAATAGTTTCAAAAAGTATAGTGTAAAACGAAATTTATTGAATAATTCCACATAAAATGGTACACATAAATGACTCATTTTCTAAACGATTTAAATAAAACGCATTTCATAACCTTTTTTGTGCAAACGGCATTTGCGAATCGATAGAAAAGTACTGCGGATTGTAAATTTTTGTTAACTATGAGGTGAATGAAAATTTTCAACCCGGCCTGACGGTTTTGAAGAATTTGTTTGTTCTAATTTATTATTATATATTTTTATTACTAAGGCGTCTAATAAATGCATGGCTTTTAGTTCTTGAAGAATAAATGTCAGTAAAGACAAGCCTTTTTTGTATAATTTCTGATTTTAGTTGCTCAACTTCTTTTGCACCAGAGCAACTGTCAAAAATTTCCAGCAGTAAAAAGTGACGAATTGGCACAGCAGAAATGTAATATTTTCTCGCCATAATAAAAAGTTTTTTCAACATGGAACTTTTCTACTAATTCACATGAAATTACTATCTCAACGCTCGGAGCGCTGCCACTGAAGGCTAATTCACATACAACTTTCTTCGCTATGCTTGATAGTTCTTTGCTTTGACATATAGGACCGATGTAGGCATATGCATGAGTATGCTCACATAAAAAACGTTTGAAGCAAAGCAAAGCAAAACGAAGCAAAATCTTGGGCAACTCTCAACTTCTGCCCGCTTTGGCAATCAGCTGGCTACATGTATCTTTTCTCGTGCCCTTGCATTTGCATTCAATTACAAAAATAGGGTAAATAGGAATTATTATTGCTATTATTAATGCACATTATTATATTGTTATCTATTTGACAGACAAAAAATATGGAGGAAAAGGAGAACGCAAAGGCTGTCAAAGCGTTTATTGTAGCATACCTTCTGCGTTTCACGCTTTGTTGTCAAAGTTTGAACTGTCAAGCAAAGAGGAAAGTCTTATGTAAATGGCCCTTGAGGGCCTTTGCCAACTGATAAAAAAGAGAAAATTTGGAAAGACCAAACAAAAATTTTGAGATTTCTCGTTGTGAATACGAGTGCCATAGTTTTTACCTAGCTCGTGGGACTACGCAAAATTTTGACAGCTTGTAAATATGTATACACATAAAGTTGTTGGCGGTAATAAAGAGTCAAAATCAAAATGGAGAAGAGAACAAAAAGCGTACGTTAGTTGTCAGTAATAAAATAAATCCAATTTATTTGTGAATATTTGTTTATTCTATTTATTGAAAGGCAACCACGCAGAAAAGCTTGTGTTAATTATATTGATAACAGAACCTGGCAGCTCGCACGTTGTCTAAATTCTCAAGTAACATAAAATCCACAAAAGAATACATTGCTTGTATTACCATCAATACGCCATGTATAAATTTTAACAACACACAAAAATAGAGCTTTCGCACGAACGTTTGTTTAGTTTTTCAACACCATTTATAATTTTCTTTAATAAAATCACGATTTGTCAAATGCTTAAATTTATTTATCTTATCTGAAATCTAAGAAAAAGTCTGAGGAAGGCCATTAAATAGCAGCACACAACCCCGTGCATTCCTCAGGAGTGAATATAACTACAACAACGACTACTACTACTGTGGTTCCCGTACTTCTGGATTATGATCCATTTTTGAGGGCAAACTTTTCGCTTATTCTCTAATTACCGGATCCGGTCCGAATTGTTAGGGAAAGAACCTAATACAAGGTTGTGTTGATTGATCAGCTGATTGGATATTTTTGTCTCTACACTAGTACAGGAGAATGTCATCCAAGACGAAGTGGCGCAACTTTAGGATGTCAACAAAACTAAATGACGAAAATTATCTCCTATTCCCTTTCGTTTTGACATCCTCCTGTACCAAAAAGGAATAACAAACTACACGGGACTTACTTATATGCAATTGCCACCACCTTGTATGGATGCGCCTTGTCCTATATGTTACATTTTAAATGCAACAAAAACCCTTCATAAGCCAGAGTCAGCTAAGAACAAGTTAAAAAGTTCTGCAGAGGGCGACAATTCACTTCGTTGGACATCGACATGTTAAAAAAACACAACCACATGATCAAGTGAATTGCAGCGGAATAGCTGCGCTTGATTGTGTTGGCATAACAAAAATGAAAATAGTGGAAAAAAGCAAACGATAATAAAAACCAACAACCACATGATCAAGTGAATTGCAGCGGAATAGCTGCGCTTGATTGTGTTGGCATAACAAAAATGAAAATAGTGGAAAAAAGCAAACGATAATTTACAAGGCGTACTTAGCACGGTGCATAGGCAACTGGCTGAGTCAGTGGGATCGTCGGCTCGAAGCCTACTGAAAGAAGTCTGATGAGAAAATGTGGTGATTTCCGAAATAGCTATCACTTCTACCATTTTTTCACATTATTGTTGCTTTTCCACAATAAATTTTCATTAAAAACGGCCTCGAGCTCAATAAAAATTCTTGAATATAAAAAGAATAAAATAAAAAAACAACACAATGGAAAAGAATGTCCAG
>NW_023458559.1:1926167-1930384 GCF_013731165.1 Rhagoletis pomonella | reverse complement strand
AAAATAAAAAAACAACACAATGGAAAAGAATGTCCAGCAAAGAATGTGTATTTTAAAAATTAAAAAGAGCTTAAATTTCTATGCAGAGACAAAGTAAAAAGTGCTAAGCAAAGGGCCGCATTTGGCTCAAAGAGCCGCGTTTGCCCATCCTTGTGCAAGTTCATAGAGATTTCGACGACCTTTAATCTGGTGGAGAGCTTTTTGCGGTGTGATAATCAGAACCGGATATTTTTGGAAAAATTTAAAAATGCTGTTTTCTCAATTTGAAAAAAACGATAATTTCGCAAATTCTTAAAACCTCTGCTACTTTTTTTATTTTTGACCTCATATTCAGAGTCTTTGAGTTATTTTACATAGCAAATGACTATGAAATTCACGATTTTCAGCTATTTTGTTAAAACTATTTTCCTGAATGCATATGGTTTTCTAAATTTTCAAATGCAACGCGCAAGTACTTAGAGTTATCATATTCGAATATAATTTTGCACAGCTTATCTTCTTTTTTCTTCTTTTTTAACGAACGGTCTAATGCTTATACATTTGTTTACGTACATTTACTAAAAAAAATATAACTAAAAAAAAAGAAGCGATTTAGTTGAAAAAAGGGCTATAAGAAGTGTTTTTCTCTCGTGTAAAGTTTGTAAAAGTGGACTTTGCAACTTTTTACTCTAAGCTAGTGATATGTTAAATATAAATGTGGAAAAACGAACCATTTTTATTTCATTTCGAATTGCTTGTATCTTCAGCGATTTTTTTTTAATTAAATAAATATATTTTTTTTAACAGTCTGCAGCAAACTTTCATTCATTTACAGCCGCACTCAGAGTCGTTTAATGATTACTTAAGGTGTCCCTCAGTAACGATTTGAAAAAATTCCCTCTCAGAGTCAGTTAATGATTTGTTAACGGCATTTAATGAACATTAAAGTTAAGTAAACAAAAACCTTTACTTAACTTTTTAACGAATGATTTTGAAATTTTTTGTTTGTTTTCAATAAATTTAAATTCCGATAACGTTGCTGTATCAGTGGCAATGGCCTAGTGAGCAGAGCACTTTCGTACCATTCAAGAGATCCGAGTTCAATCCTCGGCAACGATTTTTTTTTAATACAATTTTTTTTTTTAAGTTTTATTGCTTCAAAAATTCATATTTTTTATTTTATTTAACGTTTGGAAACTTTTTGGATTCATCTTTTTTCTTTCACTTTCAGTTTCTAAAATTTTTAGTTTTTCCTGTTTTTCATTTCGTTTAGTTTTTGGAAAACTTATTGCTAAAGGTGTTCTTACACGATATGTATTTGCATCTGTAAATGTGACTTTTTCAATACATATGTAATTGCGTATGTCTGTCAAATTCAGTCTTTATTTAACTTTTTAAAAATACGATCTTTGAAAACGAAATAAAGTATCCTTAGATGATTCTATCTGTGTGGCAGATGAAAATAGAAACATTTCTATTTCGTATGTACGTGCATATGCTTTGTACAGAAACAAATCTAATTTGCCTTTACACGATATGTTGGTATTTCCATATGTAAAAAGCGGCATGTACACATGCAAAAACATATCGTGTAAGAACACCTTAAGCGATAAATATAATAACACTAGTTGCGATCCCGTACGAGTCCGGACTAGGCAGAAATAGTCAGAATCAGTCAGATTTTACTGGAAATCGATCCCGTATTCGGTTCTCTGACTACTGAGAGGACAAAACAGAGAGAGAATACGGTTCTCTCTGTCAGAAGTTACCAGTTTTAGTCCGAGAATTTTTTGCTGGTAAATTCTGGTAAATGTGTCAAACGATCAGCTGTAGTGTGTTTGGCAACCAAATTGTAAACAAAAGAAAAGTGCTTTCTGCTAATTAATGTTGAAAAGTATTTAATTACTTGTTTAAGTGGACTCTAATGAATTTGAAACTATTTTTGGTTATTTGCATGTGTGAGCTGAGTGTGTTTACATACAAAATAAGCAAAAATTTACAACCAAAATTTGGAGGTTATGTTGAAGTTGACAGAAGTTACCACTTTTTACTAGAATGCGATCCCGTACTTTTCAATGTTACTCTCTCGCTCTGAGCGAATTTTTTTTTTGACAGTTTTACTAGTCCGAGTCCGAGGAATACGGGATTGCACCTACTATTAGCACATCTGTCAATTAGTTATTCGAAATACAGAAAAGGGCTTTGAAGATAGTTGCCGAAATATAAAGACTTTTGTCTCTCGAAAGACTGAGGTGAGTTGAAAGGCAGATGCCAGGATTGGCCTGTTATTGGTATTGTTTGTCTTTTAGCAAACTATTTAATTAAACTAAAAAAAAAATTGTTTTCTTTTTAAAGCACTAAAATCTATACACCAAAAGAAAATTAGATCAAAAAAGCTAACAAATTCAATACAGACAGTTTATAAAATTAAATAAGAAAAAATAAATAAATAAATAAAAAAGGAAAAATAAAATTTTCCTGCCCTAGGACTCGAACTCGGATCTTTCGAATGGCACGCCAGTACTCTGCTCACTCAGCCATGGCGTCTGTTGAGCCGATGCGCGCAAAATGATATAAATACTTATTTTTACATCTTTTTTCAAACTGGACGAAAAAAGTGAGTGATGCCACAAAAATGAAGGGCCGCAACTGGGGCCATACTTTAATTTTTTACAAGGCATAACAAGGTAGAAGTGATTTCGACATTTCTCTCTTTCGAACTGCGACTGTAATGTCAACTCTTAACCCTATACAATTCAAAATTTTAATTTTTTAATTTCAATTTTCAATTTTGAGCTGTGCGACGGATTTTAAATACATACATACAAAAATAAAATGAAAAGGAATTACGTGCGGTGCGCTCTGTGTGGCAAGAGCCAGGACAACAAACTTGTGCGTTATTTTAAACCTCCTAATTGTCAAGTGAAGCGACAGCGGTGGGCAAGTAGCTGCGGTGTTCCATTAGGAGACTCTTCGCGTGTGTGCGAACACCATTTTAGTGGCAGCGACTTTATTTGTTGCCCATCACAGTCGAGTATTTCCAAGCGGACGCGTTTGTTCCCAGGTGCAGTACCTCTACCATACAATTCCCCAATGCTTGAGTTATCTGAAGTGTCAGCCGTTCCTGAGGTGTCTGTGGGGACGAAGTTAGCTGTTGATGCACAGATTCAAACTGAGTAAGTCTGCCATAAACAAGCACGACCGGATACACGAGTACATTAACATATACATACAAGCAAATGCTCCGCGAACACCATGATACAATTTCGTTCCACTAAATTTACCGCTTTAGATCGCCATTTAGGGTCGTTTGCACCATGTCTAGTTAACGCTAACTGGAGGTACATCCTTCAGTTAAGCACGTTAACTGCTTTATCGATCACATGTTATATGATGGGTGTCGATAACGTCGATAAAGATGTCTAACTGGGAGTTAGAATTAACTAGACATGGTGCAAACGGCCCTTACTGTTATAAATTCGACGTTCTGGTTCTTAACATCCCTTTTCCTTTTTTCATAATGCCATGTGAAAAGAGTCGTGGTTTTATTTTTCATACATAGCTGGATTTATCATACGGAAATTAAGCATTACATGGATAGACCAAATGTCAAATGGTGGTATGATAAAACCTAAACCAGAAATACTTGTGGACATAAAGAAACTGGAAGTAATTTTTAATAAATTTAATGGAAAAGAAATTTCGCATTGCAAAAATTTAATAGCTGAACTATTGAAGTTAAGTTCCGATGTGAATTTAGAAGAAAGAATCAAAACTTTTTTTTTTCATGTCGAATATACTCTAGAATTAAGTATTTGATTAAAAAAATAAATGATCAAAAACATTGGGCTAATAAAAACAAGAAAATTGCCAAAACGGTTTTATAAATAAATGTGGAGGTTTGAGTAAGTAGATATGCATTTCCACATTTACATTAAACGAAAATACAAAAACTAAAATGAAGCCGATTTGATGTGATTTTAAATATTTTCATATTTACAAAAACTTTAATTTCATAGATATTGAATTTTATCAAATATGGTACATGCTAACAAAGGGTTAATTTCTTTGTTTACGTTTTTTGACATTACAGTCAGGTATGAGAGAGCTCACTTCTACCTTGTTGAATATGCCTTGAGTTTTTATTTCATAGTTTTTAGCTCTGAGAGGAATCATTAATTAACAGATTTAACCATGATACAAAAAACAAGGTAGTTCCATTGTCACTTTTCCGTCGC
>NW_023458559.1:1917072-1926067 GCF_013731165.1 Rhagoletis pomonella | reverse complement strand
AAATCTCCCACACCAAAAAACTTACAATTGGGTAACGCCGCTTCGAACTTTTCACAATTGAGCAATTGTCAAAAATCTGCTTTTTAATCAAAAAATTGTTTATTGAAACTACCTTCTTTTTTATATCATGGATTTAACGATCCTTAGTTAAGTGCCCGTTAGAGCTAATTTAAGGAACGTTTCTGAGTGCGGCTGTTAGAATGGGAACGTACATACCTCTTAGTCAAAAGCGTACAAAACGCTTTAAAGTAAAACATTTACCTATTTGAAACATTGCAAAGCGAAGCAAGCCTGCATTGTGCCAATACCTTAAGATTTCTTTGTGTTTTTTTATTGATGTGGTTTGATTTCGAAAGCGTTTACGTGAAAATGGGGAAATAACTCAAAATAATGATGTGATCTGTAATTTAAAAGATTTCAACGAATACCGTCAACAGCTGCACCGAACAAGGCTATACTATGTATTGCAGGAAATTAATCGTCAGGTAAACTATTTCAGGAACCTTAAGAACTCTTATTAATAAACGCGATCGATCCCAGGAAAATGAGCAACACGATAGAATGCTAATCACTAACGCCGAGGCAATAACTACTCGTGATCACCACAATTTAGCTGCTCGACAAAGCAGTTTTACTGAGATACAGGGACGCAAACGAAAACTTGAGAACATAAGAACCGCCCGCTTTCAGAAATTATGGCAACGTACACAATATAGAATAGAACGCAAGGCGGCTGCCGATGAAATGGAAAAGGCCTATCATGAGTACCGAAAGTTGCTGAATCATATGAAAATTCAGCGTCATTTGGAAGCTTCTGCTGATTTGCAAAGAAAACACCTCATCAAATTAAAGAAAGTACTCCAGTTGAAAAAAGATCGCTTACACAAAAACTTACGCAATGTGGAGTACGAACGGCATCGGAAACATGAGCAAATCCAAACAATTTCTTGGGAAAAACGACTGAAAGAGCGTATAACATACCAGGATAAAATGAAAGGTCTGCTTGAGACAACAGACACACAGAGAAAACTGTTTATTGAGGTGTGCAAATATTTATATATAAAACAGATTTAAACACACACATTTTTCCTAATTAGGATCACCGACAGAAATATAGTGAGAAATGGTCACGTATTCAAGACGAAATCAAGGAACGTGCAAAACTAATGAAAAAACAGAGCAAGCTTCATAAATACCCCAGGGAAAAACTAAAACACATTTTACTTCCTAATCCAAAAACGGATAATGGCATGGCATTCTGTGATAGGCCAAATGAAAGTTTCGACAAACTCTTGGATCATCAACTTTGTGAGGCTTTAAATGTTGCTATTGATATTGAAAATCAGCTGGTTATGCCATTCGAACCAGGTGATCCGATTTACAAGGCGGCAAAATTTATAATAACCAATATTATTAAGATATTTGACAAAGATTTGAGTAAGGATCCTAGAATATGTAAACAAGTGAGAGAACGTGTCGATCAGTTCTTCGATGAAGCTAAACGTTTTGTGATATTTGTATGTGGTTTTTTTTTGCTTAGTATAGTACAAAATAGTATTCTATTCTATATTTCAGAGATCATCTCAAATTAGTGCACATATTCGGGAGCAAGTTGTAAATAATTACGGTACGACGAGCCAGCGACCGACTATTGTATCGTTTAATCGGTTGCCAATGACAATAGGGCAATCCAGTTACGCTATTCACCCAATGGTTGACGTTAAAACTGTAGGGGCTCGAACACCTACGCCAGTGGTAAAGCAGAGAACTAATTTCTGCAAATACAATTACTTAGTTCATAAATCTCTATTTCTTTAGGGCTCGCTCGCCTCCATAAAAGTCCACTCGGAGGAGCACATATTTAATAATATGCCAAATTTGTGCCGCAACGAATTGATTTTCATCGAACATTATATCATCAAATTCAAACGAGAGCTTATAATAGGCGTTGGTAGAAGAGTATTCTCTGCAATCGATTGTCATTTCTCTAATAAAATTATGGATGTGCGCCCATTATTGCTCAGTAAGAATTGTAGAACACATTGCATTACAATAAATATAAAAACAATTCCATATTTCAACAGATTTGAACCGCAATTTCCTTACCTGTCAGATGACCAAAGGTATTCTTAGTTATGCTGCAAACAAATTGAACTATGAATCAAGCATAAAGTTATGTATCAGCGCTCTGGCTAGCGATATTGTTTGGTCACTGCAGAAACATTTGCTGAAGCCGGAACGCGACCCTCGTGGTATAGCCCCGCCACAACGTTGTAACGAGAACTCCTCACCACACGTGCGCCCTTGCTGCTATTTCCACAAGTAAATCACCGAACTATACTTTTTTCAATTCTGTAATTTCTTCAGCTAAAGCAATAAATTCAGCAGCTAATAACTTTCGTTATGGACAATTAAATATACGAATATGACCTTATTTTCACTCACCGAATTTTCGCTAAAAATTTCAAACACAAAATCTACAATTGTAAACAAACATATGTTTTGATGGAATTACATTTGTTTATGTTCTGCGGGATCAGTGTTCGGACGCCACCATCAAGGCTGGCCCTTCACGTAACCGTAGCGCAGAAATCTGTGGAATTTAGATTTTTCCGTGTCAGCTGATTTCGTTCTATAGATGGTTGCCACTTCGTCAGTTTTGCAGATGGTAAAAAAGTTATAATTTCCTATTCAAAATACGTTTAAACTATTTGAAATTTACTAATGAATAAGGTTTTTTGTTGAAAACTAAGTAGTTTATATTTAGCTACGATCTATTATAGAACGAAAAATTGTAGTTGAAAAGGTAAGTTTATGAAAAGGCATTGATCAGTGGCAACACTGTAGTAAGCAACACTGAAGGCTCCAGTAATCGACAAAATTCTGCGTACACAGACTGCGGTTAAGTATACGTTCTGCGTTCTTGACTAATTTCAGCTGTAGCAAAGGTCCAGATAAACACAGTAAAAAATAAAATATAGTGGCAAAATTACAAATATATTAACAGGTGTGTATAGTAACTCCTCTAGTTAAAATTGAAGCCAGAGCGTAAGAGCGAAATAGAGCCTGAAATTGAGAAGAAATTGAGAAGAGAAAACTAGCAGAAAAAGGTATTGAACACAAAGTACTAAAAACTTAGGGAAAATTTTCCAAAACGGATCCAGGCAGTTGGTCTCTCTGATTCTAAATCTACGCTCTGAAAGCTTATAGTTTTTAAGCAATTTGCATTTAAATTTGCAAAAAAAAAAACCAATTCAACTACACTTTTTTCATTGTAGACCAATTGAACGGAAATGTTGGTGCTGCCAAACATAAAAAAAAATCCGAAAAACACAGAAAACGGACATAATAATCGCGTTTTTTATTAAACATTCCTTTAATTTGTCTATTATAATCATAATTATAAGTATAATTAGCAGCAAGAGTTTACGGGGTGTACACAGCTCGGTGGTTAACGCTTCTGACTTTGCACATCGATTACGCAGGTTCGATCCCTGCTGAAGTCTAGAAAAAAGAAGTCTGATGAGATGTGGTGATCTCCAAAATATCTGCTATAACTTCTACCGCTTAGACTTTGTTGCTTTTTAAATTTTTCCTAATAAACAATCGTGGTACAAAGCTCAGTAAAAATATTAAAACAAAATGTTAACTATACAATAAAGCGAATAAGCAAATGGATGTATAGAATTGACAACAACAACCACGCTATCAAGTTTAAATAGCGGCAAATTAGCTGCACTTGATAGTAGTTGGTTGAATAAGGAAAATGAATTAGCAACAAGAGTTTTCGGGGTGTACATAGCTCAGTGGTTAACGCTTCTGACCTTGCACATCGATTACGCAGGTTCGATCCCTGCTGAAGTCTAGAAAAAAGAAGTCTGATGAGGAGATGTGGTGATCTTCAAAATAGCTGCTTAACTTCTACCGCTTAGACTTTGTTGCTTTTTAAATTTTTCCTAATAAACAATCGTGGTACAAAGCTGAATAAAAATATTAAAAATAAAATGTTAATAAGCCACAATAACATTGACAAATACACAGTTTAGGAAGAGCCTGCGTGAAACTAAATATACAATAAAGCAAAAAAAAGCAAATGGATGTATAGAATTGACAACAACAACGACGCTGTCAAGTTTAAATAGCGGCAAATCAGCAGCACTTGATAGTAGTTGGTTGAATAAGGAAAATGAATTAGCAACAAGAGTTTACGGGGTGTACATAGCTCACTGGTTAACACTTCTGACTTTGCACATCGATTACGCAGGTTCGATCCCTGCTGAAGTTATTGCTGCACAATGAACATTTAGGTTTGAGCTCAACTTGAGGTTAACTTGAGAACTAAGGTATTTCTCAAATCTCCAACGTTGTTTCTCAACAGTACCTCAAGTGGAGGATCATAGCTTTCTCAACAAAAAGGGCATTTTTCTCTGTATGAAAAAAAAACTAATTCTCAAGTTGAGAAAATGCTAGTTCTCAACTTGAAGTCCAATGTAATTTTCCAATTGGTCCCAAACATATCATTGAAATACTGAAATTGAGATAGTAAAATACCTTATACCTTTTTGATTGAAACGACATACATAGATGAATTTAAATATTAATTTTTTCTTTTATTACTCCTTTTGTATTATGTAGTTAAGCAAAATCGTATTACAATAATTAACTTCACAGCACACAGTCCGACAGAAATTTTGCCACTTGATTCACTTGGCGTTTTATCTTCTTTCAAGATTATTTGAGGATATTTTGAAGATTATTTACTTTTTGTTGGTAATTTTCCTCTTTATATAGCTTTAGTTTTTCACTTGATAATTAAAAATTCGTTTCTCTATCACTTTTTACGTATCTAGAGATGAGTTGGAGAATGATGTTGGATATCAACTTGAGAACTATGAATTTCTCCAAGGTTGGAGAAATATTTTTTTAGTGTTTATTGGGTGTTTGTTTGTGAAAAGTGCTACAATTTGTAGGCACATTTATAAACGCGTTTTACTTAAGTAAGTGATTAATAGATATATATTAAAGGCACGATCCAGAAAATAAAGGTCGCGTCATTCGCGGAGCGCTAACCCTCTCTTCGTCGATTTGACAGCATCCGCCTAATCGCTGACGTCATAAAATTCTTTTGTTTACATTCCCTGTTGCCAACTTCATGCTTTTCGCACCAAATTTAGTGGGTATTTAAAACGCGAAAATTTTTAAGTTTAGCGCATGGCGCGTTTTTGGTGCTTTTGTTTTTAGTTTGAAGACACCACATTAGAAAATCTTAAAAAACTTGAAGCAAAATTTATAGCAATCATAAGTGTGGTAAGTAACTTTACAAAAATTTAAACAAAATCATGGCACAGCACAACAAAATGTGTGGCAGCACCTTCAATCATGCCAGAAGAAATCAACCGTCGTGGAAGAAACATTGATTTTTATTAATTTGAATCGGCATCCTTACAATAAAATTATGTACGCATATAAATTCTATAAAATACACCAATAAAAATTTGGGGCTTTTTCAAATTTAAAACTTGGCAATACTGCCTTTTGTCCGCTGCTTCCTCTTTTCCTTGCCGAGTTCGTCTTGCTCTCTCATTCTGGTATTTATTGACGTCACGGCCACTTGCTCTCAGCTCGATTGGCGCAATCTTGTATTCTATCATTCTTGTATTACACCATGGTCTCTTATAGATTTACGTTCTTTGTCACTTCGCAATAACGCAGAACGAGAATTGAACCTCTGAGGGTCACTTCCTGTTCTGCGTTATCGTGAAGTGATAAAAATAACACCTTCACACCGGTTTTATTTCGGTGTTAATTTTATACTTTTCACTTCATTTCACGATAACGCAGAACGGTAATTGACCCTCTGGACTGTGTAAGTGCTTGTGTGTAAAGAAAAGAGTTTAAAACTGATTTATAAATAGTAAAATGTTTACAGCAGAATGTCAAAACTGTGCAACAACTATTCACTTGCGAGTTTTGGGATGGCTTTCCAAAACGGAAACATACGAGATTTAAGCGAAAGTTTGCCACCTCGCGACACAGCTGATTACTTTTGTATGGAAACTCTCGTGCGACAAAATTGCGACATTGCCATAATATTTGAGCTGGCAATCATTGCAAACTCGAAAGTCGCGAAACACATGATATTTTATTGTCCTCGAATACTTAAAGAAAAAGTATATTAGTTAAGGCTTCTTCGAAATATAATTGTAAAAGTTTTCTATTTCACTTGCGCTGCGTTTACATAAGACAATTTGAGACAAGACAATTGAAAATATGAATTAGTTGTCAAACTATTGTATAAAGTAGACGTCCAGACAATTACAAAGACAATACACTTTTCAGCAACCGCCGTTAGTGTCGTTTGGAGTGAGATTCATATTATTTATTCAAATATCCAAACACAAACATATTTTTCATAATTCTGCGACTTTTTGCGATTATGTATTGCCTCTTTTTCCCAAATTAACCAATACGTGACCGCATTGTCCAATTTACTGTCCAATTCACTGTCTTCGAAAAATCAAAGACAGTGGCGAAGACGATTAGTGAAGTGTCAATGCATTAGTAAAAAGTGTGAATATATTGATATTGTCTTCGCAAAATGGTCCATTGTAAACCCCAAGCTACGCGCGGTATTTAAAAAAAAATTTACATTTGTAATCCGGACTTGCGATAGGTCGTTCATACCACTTTGTTTGCAACGTTGCCATTTCGCCAAAAATGCCACTTTCCGACGCTTTGTGAATCGCACTACAATATTTCCAACGTTCACTTGCGTATATATTTGGGGTGTTCACAGTTCGTTCCAAATAGTGTCTCAAAATGTAGACGTCTACATTTTAAGACGTTTTCTAACCGTAAAATCTGTGGTGTTGTTGTTTCCCATACAAAATTGGAAAACGACGCCGTCTACATTTTGTCACACTCAAAGGTATGTTTTTTACGCGTCTACATTTTGCAACCTCGCAGCAGGGTTGCATTATGGCAATACTAATCACATTTTTTTTATTTATTGGGCACGTTTTCTGTATTTGCATTTAATTTGAGCGCAATTTCTGATGAAAAGAAACAAATCAAGGAAAAGAAATAACAAATATTACGAATTGGTAATTAAGTTAAATAATTTCAATTTTTCGGAAACAAAATCGAAAGGCGACATAAAAAATGCACGCAAGGAAGAAATGTCTGGCAACACCAGCAAAGTTTTGAGACGATTTTGCGACGACTGCTAGAAAGGGGTGCTCACAGTTTGATGCTAAAGATGTCTCAAAATGTAGACGTCTACATTTTCAGACACAATTTGGAACGAACTGTGAACACCCCAATTGTTACGATTATCCTCGAAACCTTGAGGGATTTCCCAAATATACTCGGGCTCGTATCGCTGGATTGTTAAATAAATGCTAACGATGACCAAATTGTAGTACAATTAACTTTATTGTACAACAAACAATTTACAATACTTGCTAATACAGTAAAAACACTTTACAATACTTGTTAAAGCAATAACAACGCTTTACTACTTGTTAACACAATTAAACTTATAGCTTGCTTATTCGCAACTCAATTCTCCGCTCACTTTACTTGTAGCTTGCTGTCTTGTAACTTCGTAACTCTACTGGTAGCTTGCGGACTTGCAGCTCGTAACTGTCCCTACTCCGCTGTGTCGTGGCTCTTATATACCTGCGCTCACACTTATGGCAACTCTAGAACGTTCTGAAGTTTATCGCTCATTCTCTTTCTCTCGCTGTTCGCAGTGTTCATCCAACTTGACGTTTCTCTTTGTGGAACATTCTACGTCATTCTTCGAACATTCTGCCTATTTCTCGTTGTTCGCTTTGTGTTGCCGCAGTATTCGCCACAATATTACCTTTAATACCAGAATGATAGAATACAAGATTGCGCCAATCGAGCTGAGAGCAAGTGGCCGTGACGTCAATAAATACCAGAATGAGAGAGCAAGACGAACTCGACAAGGAAAAGAGAAAGCATCGGACAAAAGGCAGTATTGCCAAGTTTTAAATTTGAAAAAGCCCCAAATTTTTATTGGTGTATTTTATAGACTTTATATGCATACACAATTTTATTGTAAGGATGCCGATTCAAATTAATAAAAATCAATGTTTCTTGCACGACGGTTGATTTCTTCTGGCATGATTGAAGGTGCTGCCACATATTTTGTTGACGCTTATGATTGTCACTGTGCCATGATTTTGTTTAAATTTTTGTAAAGTTGCTTACCACACTTACGATTGCTATAAATTTTGCTTAAATTTTTTTAAGATTTTCTAATGTGGTGTCTTCAAACTAAAAACAAAAGCACCAAATACGCGCCATGCACCAAACTTAAAAATTTTCGCGTTTTGAATACCCACTAAATTTGGTGCGAAAAGCATGAAGTTGGCAACAGGGAATGTAAACAAAAGTATTTTATGACGTCAGCGATTAGGTGGATGCTGTCAAATCGACGAAGAGAGGGTTAGCGGTCCGCGAATGACGCGACCTTTATTTTCTGGATCGTGGGTGTAATAATAACAAGGTGTTGTCAGTAACTTACTGGCCGTCTCCACAGGATAAAATTTATTGCTGCCCAGCTGTCATTTTGGTCGCTAGATATAAGTTATATCAGTGGCAATATTTGTGTGGGCTTTTTATATCTTGATATAATCATTTGTAAGATAGCTTTGAGAATGTATTTTTGCCGGATTTAATCGCTTTAAAAATTTAGAAAATAGGCTATTTTACATCCAAGTACATAATTACAAATATTTTAACAGGAAACAGCTAAATTTTTGCTTTTATATTAAAATAATAATGATGTTGCAGCCACGAAGTTTTCGTGCAAATGAAAATGTAGCTGTCAAACTACCAAATTGCCGGCAATAGATGGCAAGATATAAGCTCTGATATATTTTGCTCTTGAAGAGCAATGAGCGGTCTCCATTGGCTATTTATATTAGGAGCGTTCCTTATCTCCCAGAAATAGTCAGAAAAAGTC
>NW_023458559.1:1914007-1916972 GCF_013731165.1 Rhagoletis pomonella | reverse complement strand
ACTACTTGTTAACACAATTAAACTTATAGCTTGCTTATTCGCAACTCAATTCTCCGCTCACTTTACTTGTAGCTTGCTGTCTTGTAACTTCGTAACTCTACTGGTAGCTTGCGGACTTGCAACTCGTAACTGTCCCTACTCTGCTGTGTCGTGGCTCTTATATACCTGCGCTCACACTTATGGCAACTCTAGAACGTTCTGAAGTTTATCGCTCATTCTCTTTCTCTCGCTGTTCGCAGTGTTCATCCAACTTGACGTTTCTCTTTGTGGAACATTCTACGTCATTCTTCGAACATTCTGCCTATTTCTCGTTGTTCGCTTTGTGTTGCCGCAGTATTCGCCACACTGCCCTCCACCTAAGTCTGATCGTCCCGATCAGACACACTTGCCGCTCCAACCGCTGCAAGTCTTTCCAAGTGGACCACTTTCATCTTGGTCCTCGGTCTCCCCATTGTCTGGATTCGATGCACTGCGTCCTTCAGCCGCTTGTCAATCTTCGAATCTTTCCAGTCACGTCTTTGCTTAAAGGTGAAGCTTTTCTTCTTCTGTGACATGTACAACCGCAATGCGTTACTGGACATTGCTTCCGGCTTATCATCCGGAGTGCACCATCTCACATGGTCGTGCTTCTGCCGGCCACTGGTGGTGACCAGACCATGTCTCTTCTCGTGGGCACCCTTTTCGGATCTATGCCGGATCATCTGTCCCTGACACCCTGACTCCCGCCTTCGCGCTGCACTGCCTTTAGCACATCTTGCTACATCCGGATCCTTACGCTGAAGCTTCCGCCGTCGTTTCGTATCTCGCTCTTCCGCCGATGCTAACTTCATTGACCGGACATGTATAATCTCACCCTTGGCTTCCGGCTTAACTGCTCGCTTTTTCCGACGACCTTTTTCAGGACACTTCAAAGCGCGCCTACTGCTACCACAGCCGCTTCCATTTCCGGCCACCGGCGTATCACCATTGCAACGTGGTTCAGTGGCTTTCCTCCTGCCGGAAACACTGCCTGGCTCGCCATGACCACTTCCTTGTTGCGACCTCTTCTTCACTGAGCTAGCGGAACCGTCACGCTTTTCCTGTATCAGTGAACCGCTTCCTTCTCCTGATAAAACCACTCCGTCTCCATCACTGCCAACCTCCGCCCAACTAACCGCTTCCGTTTCTGGTGGAATTGTCGACACTTCCTCTAAGACTAACCGTCTACTGCAGTACTGGCTGTCGTAACCAACCCTAAGTGGCACTTTCCGGTGACGATCTGTCAGGATCATTCTCTGGAGGTCAATCTTCATGCCTTGGCCAAGTAAGAAATCCACGCCGATGATGGCTTCATCCACAATGTCTGCCACTATAAACTTAGTGTACGAGGCCCAACCGTCGATTATTACCTCGCATGGTACTTCTCCCAACACTTGGGTGCATTCACCAGTTGCAGTCTGCAGCTTTGCTCCAGGTAGTGGCTTCACATAAAAAGTGGCCAAATCCGGTCGAATAATGGAATGTGTCGCTCCAGTATCCACTGTCAGCACTCGGTCCTGCCCATTCACACATCCACCAATAGTGAGGTTGCTCGCATTCCGACCAATTTGTGAGACGGAGATTATGGGCCCTTCAACTTCTGGAGCCAGCACGCGGCCCTTCCTGCTGGCACGTTTTAGTTTAACGACTGATTGGAGTTGGATTCGTCTCCCTCAGCCCTGCGTTTGCGTCCTGCTGAATTGTTGAGCCCACTCGAACTTGCACTGCAATCGCGGGCGAAGTGGCCTGACTTTCCACATATAAAACATTTGCCAGAACCATGCTTTTTCTCGCCCAGCAGTTGGATAATCTTCTTCAGCATTTCATTTGTCTCGTCCGGTGTTTCCACTTCCACGCGATGTGCTTTGTAGGCTGGTCTACTTAGGAGCGCCGCCGTTTCACGCATCTGAGCATACGAGACGGTTTCAGCAAATGTTGCCTTTGGATTCGCGTACGTCTCTCGCTTGGTATACATGTCCCGCATTCCGTTGATGAACCTCTGGATTTTTACTCTTTCGAGGTGCTCACCAGATGCATCTCCAATTGCCAAATGAGCCAACCTTTCGATCTCGGAAGCGAATTCCTGTAAAGTCTCGTTGGATTTCTGGCAGCGATTCTCCAGCTCCATCTGGTAAATCTGTCTCCTGTGCTCGCTACCATAACGTCTTTCCACTGCACCCATTAACCTATCGTAACTGTTCCTTTCACAATCAGGAATAGTCTGCAAGATTTCCGCTGCAGGTCCTTTTAATGCAACGAACAGTGCAGCGGATTTATCCTCCATGCTCCAGTGATTTGCTGTAGCTGTCTTCTCAAACTGGAGCTTAAAGACTTGGAAAGGAATCGTGCCGTCAAAGGATGGGGTCTTTACCTTGGGCGCGCTGGTCGAAGAAGGTGGGCGAATCAACTGCATATCTCGGAGGCGACTTTCCAACTCTTCTACCTTTGCTTCGACTTTCTCCTGAATTAGCTCTTCGATTTTATCTTGTCGTTCCTCGATTTTATCCTGTCTCTCTCTGAGTTCCGCGTTATCTTTAAATAAATTCTCTTGTAGCTGAGTAATCTTTTCATCTAGCTGCGATGACATGTACGTTTTCTGTGCTTCCAGCTGCGAGGACATGCGTGTTTCCTGCACTTGCAGCTGGGATGAAATCTGTGATGACATCTCTGACATGGCAGCCAATAACGTGTTCATGTCCATAGCTGGTGATGACGACGGAGCCTTTTGCTGTTCTTCAACCTTCCCGGATGTCTGCTGCATATCCTTCGACGAACAAGCGGCCTCATCCTCCTGTTCGTCCTTTGCGGATGTATCGTCGGGTTTACCTTGGAAGTCGTATTTGTCCACGTCGATGCCTTCAGCTTCCACAGCCTCTCGCAACCGGGATAACAATTCCACTTTTCTTCCGGAGGTGGCCAAATTACGCTTTTCCAACTCCTGTTTCAG
>NW_023458559.1:1846173-1913907 GCF_013731165.1 Rhagoletis pomonella | reverse complement strand
GTTTCTAAATTTTCGAATACTAGGAAATCTTCAGATATAATTTTAACAGCAGCTAACGGCTCAACTATTTTTACATACGGGAAGAAACTTTTGAATATTAATTTGGGTTTAAGGCGTGAGTTCCTTTTTACATTTTTGATTGCTGATATTGCGAAGCCGATTATAGGAGCTGATTTTTTGTGTAAATATGGACTTCTTATTGATATTAAAAACAAGTGGTTAGTAGATCCGTTAACAAATCTATCAGTTAATACAATTTCGTACTTTTGCAATGTCCCTCTTCCGAAAATTTTTTCAGTAGATGATCAATATACAAAATTATTGAAGGAATTTCCTTCCCTTATTTCTGAGCCAGATTACTCAAAACCGGTTAAGCATACAACGGTTCACAGACTTGTCACTGAAGGAAACCTTCCTTTTTCTAAGCCAAGGCGCTTAGATGCTATCAAATTTAAAGTAGCTAAAACTGAATTCGATTTTTTGGTAAAAACAGGGATTTGTAGACCATCAAATTCATCCGTGGCATCTCCACTTCATTTAGTACCAAAGAAAGAAGTTAATGACTGGCGTCCTTGTGGTGATTTTAGAAGACTTAATAATGTGACTGTACCGGATCGTTATCCTTTGCCTCATATTCACGATTTTAATATGAACCTTAGGAATAAAAATATATTTTCAAAGTTAGATTTAGTTAGAGCGTATCACCAAATTCCAATGGCAGAAGAAGACATTTTTAAAACGGCGATTACTACTCCTTTCGGTATGTTTGAGTTCACCCGAATGCCTTTCGGGCTGAGGAACTGAGGAACGAAGTAGTAGGTAAATTAGATTTTGTTTTCGCGTATATTGATGATCTACTGGTTGCAAGTGAGAGTGAAGAACAACATTTAAAGGATCTACGGGTACTTTTCGAACGTTTGTCTGAGTATGGTTTGAACGTCAAACCAAGCAAATGCATTTTTGGTGTTCCAAGTACAGAGTTTTTAGGACATTGTTTATCTGAGGCAGGGATACAGCCTTCTGTAAACAGAGTAGAAGCGATTCGCAATTTTGAACGACCGAAGTCAATAAAACAAGCGCAAAAGTTTATTGGTATGGTTAACTATTACCATAGATATATTTCAAAATTAGCTGAGTTTACTGGAGTTATATATGATTTAATTAATAAAACAAGTAAAAAGCGAGACAAAATTTTGGTTTGGGATGACAAATCCATTAAAGCTTTTGAATGCATTAAAGAGAAGTTTGCATCTAAGATTTTGCTAAATCATTTTAGTAAAGATGCAAAATTGTCTTTAACGGTAGATGCATCCAATACAGCAATTGGTGGTGTCATACAGCAGCATTTCAATAATAAGTCTGAACCACTTGCGTTCTTTTCAAAGAAACTCTCTCCAGCAGAAATGAAATATAGTGCTTTTGACAGGGAACTATTAGCAATTTATTTGAATATTAAACATTTTCGGTATTTATTAGAAGGAAGACAGTTTACGGTTTTTACTGACCACAAACCCTTGATTTTTGTTCTAAATTCCAAAACTGAGCGTAGTCCAAGACAGACAAGGCATCTTGAGTTTATTGCACAGTTTACTAGTGACATACAGTATATTAAAGGGCAGACCAACATTGTAGCTGACACGTTATCTCGTGCGTTTGAAATAGATCTGATTAAAAATTCAGAACTTAATTTCAAAATTTTACAGAGTGAACAGAGTGTGAAAATTTTACAGAGTGAACCACTGATAGGATCGTCATGATATTTATGCAGAATTTCTTTAATTTTCCCGGGATTTGTCACGTATATAACCTCTGGGGTTAGTGCGATTGTTAGATTTTTGAGAACTTTGTTAGCCATTTGTATAAATTTGCCTACTGCAGTATAATTTCTTTTAAACAATTTGTCCCCTAAGGACAACTGTATTTGTACAAGTCCTAAATTGCCGGCTTCTTTTTCAAGCCTGGTAAAGAATTGTCCTAAGTCAATCTTATCCTCAACAATTAGGTTGCTTGTATCCAAATTGCTACAAATTTTCTTCCCTTTTTTGAAATATAATTTCGGAGGAGTGAGAACGAGCTCGACATGTCTTTTTACTTCAAATTTATTTAGCGCTTCGTATATTCTGGGGTTCTCTTTGTGACTTTCTTTATTTTCAGTATTACGTGTGCTGATGCTTTTTGCTGCTGATCTTGTTGTTTTCAATATTTTACTTGCTTCCACTGACATATCTTTTAAGTTTGTGATTGTTATGCGGGATAATGCATCCGCAATGTGGTTTTCCTTTCCGGCGATATACTCCACTTCAAAATCGTACTCTTCTAAATCGAGTCTTACTCGCGTCAGTTTTGATGAAGGACTCTTCATTGAGAATAGGTATGTTAAGGGACGGTGGTCGGTTTTAACTAGAAATTTTCTGCCATAGACATATGGTCTGAAGAAGGTTATGCCCAATGGATTCCGGCCAATTCCTTTTCTATTGTGGCTTTGTTGATTTCACCTTTTGTGAATGACCTGGAAGCGTAGGCAATTGGTAACTGTTTGCCATCGTGTTCTTGGCTAAGGACTGCCCCACAAGCGTACCCACTAGCGTCTGTTGTTATGTAGAATTCTTTATCGAAATCTGGCTATTGCAGAAGTTATGGACTAATTAATGCTTCCTTTAAGTAGACAAAAGCTTTTTGACATTCTTCTGTCCATTCGAAGGAAACATTCTTTTTGCAAAGCCTAGTTAATTTTCGTGAGTGTTCTGCGAAATTCGGTGCAAATCTTCTGTAATAGTTGCAGAAAGCTACGAATCTCTTAACTTCGTCCGCTGTTTTTGGTGTTGGGTAATTTTGAACTGTTTCAAATTTGCTCGGATCGGGTAGTATTCCCTTGTTTATGCATTTATGTCCTAAATAAGTTACCTCTTGGCTAAAAAATAGGCATTTATCGGGATGTAATTTTAGGTTGTATTTTCTACATGTGGAGAATACGTCTCTTAAATTTTTTAGCATATGGTTTTCAGAACAGCCTAATACAACCAAATCGTCCATGTAGAGAAATGCTTTAGATGGTTTGAGGCCTGCAAATGCTAGTGTCATCATTCTTTGGAATGAATTTGGTGCTACTGTTAATCCGTAAGGTAGTCTTTTGAATCTATATGTGCCATTTTCGGCTGTGAATGAGGTTATATCTCTGGAGTCAGGGTGTAATTCGATTTGATGAAAACCTGACATAAGGTCTAGGCATGAAAAATATTTTGCTCTTCCAAGTTGGTCTAAAATATCGTCAATTCTTGGAAGTGGGAATTTGTCTGCTGCTAGCTTTTTATTTACTTGTCTGTAGTCTACCACTAATCTCCATCTTTTTTCTGTTTTTCCTGGGAGTGATTTTTAGGGGACTAATAAGATTGGGCTATTATATTATGATATAGAGGTGTTAATACTTAGGGTAGCAGAGTTGAGCGTAGGGTATGTACGAGACCTTTGAATCCGTCAAATTAAAAGAAGGTGGTTGGTTTTTGATACAATTCAACTTACAAAAATATTTATTAAGTTTAGATTTATGTTCACAACTCGTTTTAATGGTTTTCTGTAACGATTGCAGAAAGTTTCAATTAATGGAATGCAATGATTAGCCAGAGTGGCGTTAATGTAAAATTGAACAATTTCAAAATGCGATACAATAATTAGCCAGAGTGACGTTAGTGGAAAATAAAGTAAGGTTACAATGCGATGCGGCGGCGGCGGTGGTCGTACCAGAAGTGACAAATTCAAAAATATACAAGGCGGACTCGTGCCACCCGCTTACAACTACAAAGCTACAAATTTAAATTCATTTCAAAATGGTATAAAATTAGGCGTTGCCACCGCACGCCGATTAAATAACAAATTCATATAATTTAGTCGTCGAAGTCGATGAGGTTACCCATGTCCTCGACATGCCGGCCCGCCTGCACCGGTGCTAGGTGAAGTAACCCTTGAAGCTTCTCGAGGGTCATTACGGCGCGGCTAAATAACTCGCGGATGCGTCGGTGAGCAAGATTGCGGCCACCCTGGGTTTGCTTGGCTGGTTTTTTGACAACTCGGCTGGCGAGCGATGGTCGTCTACGGCGGACTAGTTTGCTTGAGTCATCCCGGCGGTTGCGCTCAGGCGGCGATATCGTGGAGCGATGCAGTACTGTGTGGTGGGCTTTCCCACACCGGTGACAGCTGTCGGCTGAGTTGCAAGCGCTGGTTGAGTGCGACGTCGCCAGGCCATTTATGCAGTATTCATGTATGCGCGCGGACTCATATCGTTCGTCAGACGTCATGGCAAGAAGTGCACGGCAGAAGCGCAGCGGATGATAGCGGCAACAGAGGCGGCACTGGTTGAGTTCCATCTTGGTGCTGGAGATCTGTGGAGAAAAAAGGTCGAAGACAGCATTAGTACTACGCAGCGGTATAATCATTTCTGAGTTGAGATATGGATAGAATACTAGGATTGGCGGGCGCATGAGAAGGTGAGAAAACCTATGAAGAGGGCAGTAAACATAGTTTCGCAATGTTGCGCTTTATGGTTCCGGCCTGAGTACGAATATCAGCCACGCGAATATTTCGGTCGCGACCGGGGTGAAGTTGCACAACGCGCCCGAGTCTCCATTCGTTTGGGGGTAGAAGATCGTCTTTAACGACGACGAGGTCTCCTTCCTGAAGGTTGGGCTCTTGGCGCTTCCATTTATGCCGTTTATGGAGTTCCTTAAGATATTCATTTTTCCAGCGCGTGCTAAATTGGTGGTGAATAACCTTCAATCTTTGCCATTTGTTTACTAAAGAAGGATTTTCAGAGTGGAGTTCAGGCAACGAGAGTAGTGGGTACGTCTGGTTTTCCGGCGGTCTGACCCGAGATCCCTAGAAAAGGAGGAGAGGAGACACACGACTGGAATTGCGAAACATCTTAGTTAGCCTGTGAAAGAGAGTCGTAAAATGAATTAGTTGGGAAGCATAAGTGAAGTGAATTGAACGAAATATGCGTTTGGGAGAGTTATTGCGTGAAAGTATGAGTGAGCTTGGAGAAGGCGTATATAATCGCTGATAGGTTCGAG
The DNA here is from genome assembly GCF_013731165.1 of Rhagoletis pomonella. Lineage (NCBI taxonomy): Eukaryota > Metazoa > Arthropoda > Insecta > Diptera > Tephritidae > Rhagoletis > Rhagoletis pomonella. Next base: position 1,908,844 of record NW_023458559.1, on the reverse strand, counting down.
GTTTAGTTGTGGGATATGCTTCGGGCAAAGGAGTAAGGCCGCCAATCGTAGAGTTTAGCTTCCGCTCATTCAGGGTGAATCGCTTGTGATTCATTAAGTCTTTAGGTACTGAGATATTCCTATTAGTATTCTGCTGTTGGCGTGTCTTTAGAGTGGAGCATGTGACCTCACCTTTGGGATGTTCGGGGTATAAAGTGAGACTGATCCTCAAGTAACCAGTTGACGATGACTTTTCCGGCGAATGTGGCTGGTGATGATAATGACCACCGATATACGGAATCAAAACGGTCGTCGAGGTGTCATCTGAGTCGGGCTGCATCGAAGTTGACGCTGGGCTTACTGCTGGGAATCGCAAGCCGAATGTCTTCGGGTTTGAAGCAGAAGTAGATTCATGCGAGTTCGTAACGGGCTCCGAACTGTGCCAGTTTGGCACTGCTGAAGAGGAGATTGATTCAGTTGAAGGAGGTGACAACCGAGAAATCTCGCCAGATTCATCAACGCCTCGCCTTATACCGTCCTCGAAATAGATGACAGACGTAGAATTTGGTTGCTGCTGATGATAGTAGTCTTTGTTATATAACCAGGATTTGGGGTAAGAGAGTAATGTTGGCATTGGGGACCTACGTCGTGGAGCTGACGCGGTTTTTCCAAACTTTAAGCATTCTTCAACGTCTGCGGGGTTGAGAGTTGAATTTATGCTTCCGTCGAGTAACTGACTATTCTGAGTTTTCATTGGCGATAGAGCCCCTGGTGGGCCGGAGGCTACCGCCTCTGATAAATTTTGGGGTAGATATAGAGTGGGACTAATTTTTATTTTAGAGCATTTAAGGGAATCATTGGAGGATTCTATGCTGTCTTTGTCCTTTGGAGTGGAACTAGGTGTGGGAGATTTTCCAGTTGTGTCTATAGGGGGAGACACCTGAGTAGTGGACTGTATATTTGACTTATCTTCATTGGGGGCTGAAGTTTGTGTTACGTTGGGCGCAATATTCGAAATTTGCTGAGTTAGTGAGTTCGTATTGAGAAAGTCCAACGCTTCAACCATCTCAGCTTTGCAACTACTATATTTAGTGAAGCTTCTTTCATACATTTGCTTTGCTGAGTTACTAGATTCAGTAACTGGGCGGGAATGGAGGGTAAAAACCGTTGGGATATTATTATTATTTAAGTGCGGGTTCGGGAGAAGCCTAAAGGAGTCCATGATACTTTCCCAATTTTTATCCAAAATGTCTAATTTTACCTTTAACAACGACGCTGAGAGGTTCCCTGTTGAACGTCATGACCATCTTTGGCAAAATAAATCTAATATATGGCATTCAAACATAAAATCTTTATAGAGGGTATTTAAGGATACAGTTTGTGGGCGACTTTCCATTATAATTGTGAGATCGAAAGGGTGGAGAACGGTAAAAAACTCAAAGTTTATTATTTATGTTAATGCGTGCGCTTATTTATTTTGTCCCACTGTGCTATTTTATATTTTTATTACACTGTGCTATCTTTGCTTGTACAGTGCAATATTGAGCAAGTTGGGGAAGTATGTACAGCGTTCAATACATATATGTGGCTATCGAATGAGAAAAAAGAGAGCTAAAGAAGCGCGTATTTATGCACGTACGTATGTATGTAAAAGAGACTTTATATTTATAAGGGTGGCTGGTATTTTATTTAGTCAGTGAAATCAAGTGGATCAAAGGGATGGCCAAATTAATGGTGATAATTTTGGCATATGTGAATCTTAAATTTACTCTACTATTTAATTAAGTTCATGAATATGTATATACATACATACATACATATGTATGTACTTCATTTTTTGTTGTGTTTTAGTTGCACCCTATTATATTTATTCCTTGTGATGCTGTATTGCTTTAGCGCGTCTGAGCCCAATAGTATATATTTGTACGTGTGTACGTATGTGTACGTATGTGTATTTGCTGGAGTTGGAAATTTTGGAAGCGCAAAAGGTGGTTGGAGAGCGAGAGAAGCGAAATAGATAAATATGCAAGAGGTTATATATATATACGTACGTACGTAGATGGGAATACCGTTTGTCTTTTCGGCTTGTGAGTATGTACGTATGTATATATATATTTATATGTAGGTATGTGTAGCAAATTTTGTAGCAGAATCGTTTTTCAAACTGGGTGAATCTCTATGGCATATGTGGAAGAAGCAGACAAGAGAAAAGCGATTTTTGTTTCTTTTGGGGTACCGCTGATTAAAACACAATTGCAAACACAATTTCGTGTGTTATGCTCCTGGGTCATGCGTATATGTGAGTATGTACGTGTGGATATGGAGTAAACTTTATGTATGTACGTACGCATGCAAGTGTCTTTGCTATGCGACTGCCTAATAGCGGGTAGTTAGACAACGGGTAGCGGGTATTGATCGATGTATATGTATATACGAGGTACGCGCGAGAAATATTCATCAAAAGGGTTCAGTTGTTAACGTATGTATGTGCATATACATATATACATGTACCGTACGAGACAAATGAGACGGAATATATGTTATGTATTTGCTTAGCGCGCAAATTTTTCCTATACCCAAATTTACGTGGGTACATATGTACATATATGTTTATGCCACTAAATATATTTTCGAGTGCCGTATGGAAACAATGCCCGATAGGAACTACGGGACTTAAAACAATCAGAAGTGCGGTTGTACTGAGACGGGGTATATAAGTATGTATATATGTACGTGGATTTTGTATTATGTATGTGCGTATATTTTATAGCGGTTTTCTGAGGGGAAATATCGAGTTAAGCGGGAATTATGTAAATGGGTACATATATTACGGAATATACATATGTCTCTTGAGTGTTGTTACTTGCGGTAAATTGATAGTTCAGCGACTTTCAATTTACCGTGCGAGAAGACCGCTACACAATAATACGTATGTACGTTTGTGGCAATATACGAAAAATAAGATGTGGGCACTTACTCGTTTAAATGGGTACCACCTGTGCTATTTTTGTGGGACTGTACCACTTCTGCTCGCGTCCTTTTTCCTGCCGTCCACACCTTGTTTTTTTTTGTTGTGGCGCTTTCTTATGCCGTTTTCTGCTGGCGCCAATGCCGTCTGTGCTGTTGCTTCCGTTTGGATGCTACGGGTCGCCGGGTGTACTTTTGCCTATTTAAACCCCTGTAGGGATGATGTTGATTGTTGGACCAACTGGAGTTTTATGTAGCCTTTACACAAAGATATTATAATCGGCTTCATACAACGCCCTCATTTAATAAAAAATTTGTTTTGTTGAAATTATCGCAATTTTACTTTTTTTTTTCTTTTTCTTTTGGCTTTTTGTTTTTTACGCACTATAGCTTTTTTTGTTTTTTACGCACTTCGGCCCTTTTTTGTTTTTTAAGCACTTCGGCTATTTTTGTTTTTTACGCACTTTGGCTATTTTTGTTTTTTTCGCACTATGGCTTTTTTTTGTTTTTACGCACTTTGGCTATTTTTGGTTTTTACGCCCTATGACTTTTTTTGTTTTTTACGCACTTTAGCTATTTTTTTTTTACGCCCTATGGCTTTTTTTTTTTTAACTTGTCTTCACTGTCTCTTTTTCTTTTTCCTGAAATCCGCACTTTCTCTGCCGTCTTTTCTTCACTGCCGAGTTCGATTCTCACTTTTTAATTAACTTTTCTTTTCTTGGTCAAGGGTATTTTTTTTCGCGCACAGCCTAATTCTCCACTGGCGTGCTTTACTGCAGTTTGTTTCACGTTGTTGTTTTTTTCCACTTAATTAATTTAAATAGCCTTTTTTTTCTCGCGTTTGCGAACCGCGTGAATTTATTTAGTTATTTTAGTTTAGTTTTTTTTTTGTACTGACCGCTTTTTATCGACTGCACTCCACCGAACGAACCGCACCAACTGACCTCGTTTGAAAAACTGAAAAACTTCTTTTTGCTCGCTCACCGGTAATAGCAAAGGGCGTACATATGCTTATGTACTTATCTATGTATGTGTTCTTTTGCTCACTTTTGGTCGCGGGTTCCCTTTTTGACGAAAAGGACCATGTTAATACTTAGGGTAGCAGAGTTGAGACCTTTGAATCCGTCAAATTAAAAGAAGGTGGTTGGTTTTTGATACAATTCAACTTACAAAAATATTTATTAAGTTTAGATTTATGTTCACAACTCGTTTTAATGGATTTCGGTAACGTTTGCAGAAAGTTTCAATTAATGGCATGCAATGATTAGCCAGAGTGGCGTTAATGTAAAATTGAACAATTTCAAAATGCGATACAATAAGTAGCCAGAGTGACGTTAGTGGAAAATAAAGTAAGGTTACAATACGATGCGGCGGCGGCGGTGGTCGTACCAGAAGTGACAAATTCAAAAATATACAAGGCGGACTCGAGCCACCCGCTTACAACTACAAAGCTACAAATTTAAATTCTTTTCAAAATGGTATAAAATTAGGCGTTGCCACCGCACGCCGATTAAATAACAAATTCATATAATTTAGTCGTCGAAGTCGATGAGGTTACCCATGTCCTCGACAAGAGGGTTCTATTATATCATCTTCTATTAACTTATTTACCTGTTTGCTTATTTCTCCTTTTTGCGTTTGAGGCAATCTAAAATTTTTCATGTAAACAGGAGTGTCTATGTCTATGAATTCTGTGCATAGTGTTGTTAACTGAGAGTTGACAAATTTTGGAAAGTTTTTTGTTAATCTTTTTAATTTCTCTGTATCGTTGCAATTTTTATCGTGTGTGGTTGTTTTAATTAGTGTGTACTCGTCTAAATTTTCGGTATTGATCTTGTAATTTTGAATGGTTGTGTTTTTATGTGTTGTGTTGATAATTCTAACGAAAGTTTGATCTTTATTTGTAATGGTGTTTGCTATGAAAATGCCCTCAGATAATTGCTGGTGTGGGATGAAGATGTTTTTGTTGTCAGTGTTTACTTTGACTTGTCTAATCACTTCGGATCTAGCAGGGATCGTAATTGTATTAACAGATAGACAATTTGTTAGGTGCATCGTTATTGTTTGGGGGAAATCATATGGTCTTAGAATTAGTTTATCCTCTGTTTTTCCATAGTCTAAAAAACAATTGTACTTCTTTATGAAATGTAGTCCTATTATTCCATCGCATGGAATTGGAAAGTCGTCTTCTACGACATGAAATTTATGGTAAATTAAGAGGTCATCGCCTTTTAAGTCTGCTTTTATTGTGCCTAGTGTGCTGGTTATTCCCTGACCAATGCCTTTTAAATCTGTAATTTGTTCTGTATTTATTTGGTGATTTTTACTAATTTGATGCTTTTTTATAATGGAGATATCTGCTCCTGTATCAATTAAGAAATTTGAAATCGAATTATTTAATGAAGTCCTCGTAGCTATATAGCTGTTGAGATGTAGATTTAGTACGCATATTTTCCTATCTACTGATCTTGAAGTGGAGTTTCTTGATTTTCCGTCTGGGTGCAGCTGCGCACGTTACGGGTCTGGTTGTAAGGTCTATTGCCATTTTGAGCTTGTGATCCGCTTCGGTTATTATTATTATTATTATTGCTGTTGGACCTCGAGTTATTGTTGTATCTCGGTTGCGGTCTAAATCTCCTACTTTGGTAATTTCCATAGTTGTTACTTCGGTAAGCTCCACGGAAATTACTCCGGTACTGACTCTGCTGTCGTACATTCAAAATTGTGTTTGAGCTGCCCGTTATTTCGGTACAGCTGTTCGTAAATTTAGAGATTGCATCGTTCATAGTTGTGAACGTTCCCGCTTGCATTATCATTTTGAACTTGTCATTGGAGCAGTTTTTACACATTGCTTTGACTGCTGCTTGGGTTGAATATCTCCTTGCTAAGTCTGGGTTGAGTCCATCCGAGATATATGCTCCTTCCAATGACCTAGTAATTTTTTCTATTTCTGCTGTGTATTGATTAGCAGTTTTGCTACGTTGTTGGATGTTCAGGAGTTTAGCGGTTAAAACTTCTACTGATTCACCCTTTATTGCGTTTTTTAATTTTGTTTTTATCTGTTCTATTGTGTTTTCGGTACTGATAAAATTTCCTGCCATGCCTTTTAGCTTGGTTTTTATCATTGTTATCGCTAAGGCTTCGTGATCATCTTTGATTTGATCAAGTATATCAAGGGCGTCTAGGAAACTGTGTAAGTTCTCCGGCTTACCATCAAACTCTGGTAGCACTGATGAAGCAGTTTTAATAAATTCGACTACAGTTTGCACCATTGTGACGTTTATGATTGGGATGTCTAACGGTTTCTTTTCTTCCACTGATGGAGTTTGGCTCAAGGAAGGTGATGGAATCGGGCTCTGAGCACGTTCTGATAAAATTGAATTGAAATCGATCTGGATTTTTTCCTCTACTGTGGTTGGTATTGTTACTTCTATATTGTGTCTAGCTAAAGAAGATACCAACTTATCTCTTACGGCGAAGAAAAATTGGCGGACTTCTTTCTGGTGTTCTTTGGTAAGTATACGGTCTGTTGTATTGATCACCTGTCTTATTCTTTTTAGAGCTTCTAAAATTATGTTCAAATGCTTTACTACTGTTTCTATTTTTATAGTAGCGGTTTTATTTATGCATTTGTACGACTTACTAGCTTTTGTTTTTTCTTCAGATAATACGTCGTATATTTCTTGCCATTGGTTCATTTCGTGGAATATCGAATTTTTTGTTTAGACGCGTTGTTGTACCGTGTACAATTGTCTCAGTTTATTCTTTATATAATTTTTTAATAGAATTGCAATTGCGACAATTAAAAATGTAGTTACGCATGCGAAAATAGTTAACCATTTATCTGAGATTTCTTCTTTGTTTTCTATACTGAGTTTTGGTTCATACCTGACCAGTTTATTTTCAGCGTTTTTCTCTCCAGAATTTTCCTTACCGACTTCGTATCCTGCTATTCCTATTAGGATACCGTGTAATACGGTTTTCCACCATGCCATTTTCAAAAAGAAAATTAAAGTCGTTATGTGTATATTTTTATTTATTTATTTACTGAAAAGAATCTTACAATTTAATTTAATCCTCATTAGGGAATACCATCCTCATCATCCTACATGTTTCTTCTTCTCTAGTTGTAGGCATCATCTAAAGTAGGTTCCCTAGTCATACCTATTAGACTCCATAAGCTAATTCTCTCTCTCTCTCTCTAACTTTTAAAGTTGCGTTTTGATCCCCCTTACGTGGGTTTTTAGAAAAATCCTTCGATATTCCAATTTACTCAGTTTGTTATTAACAAGTTTTATTATTTTCTGAAAAATTAATTATTTCTTAACATATTTATTTTTTCTTTTAATCTTAATCTATCAACCGTATTTGTTGTTAGATTCAGTAGCCTAAAAGTTTCGGCTATTTCTTTCTTTTTTTTGAATTGTTTACCTCCCCGTCTCCTTTTGTGGATTTTTATAGGGGTAGGTATTTTAGGAATTTCTTCCTTTTTATTAAGCTTATTCCGTCGCCGATACTCTTCTATGGTAATCGGCGTCGGACCTTGCTTTGCAGTGTTACGACTCTTAAGGATTTTTTCGGAAATTTTTATGAGTTCCTTTATGGTGTCTTCGCACTTTTTAAATACTCTATTGAATTCCTCCTGAGTCGTAATCTCCTGCATACTTATGTAAAAAAAATTTTAATGCTTATAAGAAGCTCTTTTTTTCTTTGTTTATTTTTCAATTAACTGTTGAAATAATTTTTTTTTTTTTTTTTTTAATTTCCTAAGCAAAATTACAAAAAAAAAAATTTCCTAAGCAAAATTAATTTTGCTCTTGGTTAAGCGGCCATGAGGCGTGCTCAATTTATCTTAATTTATTTATACTATCCATTTTAATTTTTTTTCTTTGCTGCCTTGGAGGGGTCTGGTTGCTGTGCTGCCAGTCAGATTCCTTCAAATATTCCACCCTTTTATGCTATCGAAGCTCTGGAATCATCCTTTGATAACCCAAGATCATATATGAGAAGATGTTCATCCGGAGATTTCGCAGCTACGTTTTGAGCGAATAGAATCACAGCAGGAGCTTCATCATCTTGCCCGTATGTTACCAAAAAATTAGACTTAGTGCCGTTGTAAGGTGTTATAACAGTCAGTGTCGCGCGGTCTTTTTAGCGGTTTTTCCGCTGACTAACGACCGAAGCCTGGCAGGATCGCCATGTAAATGAAAGAAACGCTTATATGTAGCGTCTTTATTCGAAATTACTTTCTTTTATACAAGATTTCTTACACTAATTTACACTAATACTTACAAACTACAAATGTGCATATGTTATGCTAACTCAGCATATGTGTCATAGTTATTTTGGCAGTCGCACTGACAAACTGACACTGACGATCTGTTAAGCTGATCGTCACGTGAGTTGGTCAGTGTGCCTGTCTTGAGTAATGCAATTGGCAAGTGTAAACTTAACTGTGCCTTTCAACGTATGGTGTTGAATTCCCGCTGAGTTCATTATGACTTATGTGGGTCATGATGGCATTGACATCGTGTGCGGTCGATATTTGTAAATACATTAGAGTGGTGTATTTACTGTAATACTACAAGCCGCCTATTTCTATATTCCAAAAAAAAAGAACTGCTAAATTCAAAAAAAAAAAAACGTATAAAAATAGTTAATTTGTAATTCTAAACAAAAAAAAACAGGAAAAATAAAAAAAAAAAATCAGAATTCAATATTGCTAAATTTTCAATCAAAACTAAAATCAAAATTCAAAAAAAAATATAAAATGTACATATAAACAGTGTGGGATCAGACTTGCTTAATGTAAAAGGAATGTTTAGAACAATTAAATGATTTCAAAATCTAAAGTTTAAGGCAACGAGTTCAAAACCTAAACTTCTAAATTCAAACCGAGAAAACCAATTGCAACTGCAAAGATTTCAAATGTTCAGATTCAGTTTCCTAAATTTGCACCTTGAAATTTCAAAAATGAATCAACAAGATAAGCATTGAAGACGGGAACTCAAAATTTCCAAGCAAAATAACCAGTTTTAATTAACACCGGCATCCAAAAAAAAATTCCAAATGGATTCACGAAGCCGTGGTAATAAGATTAGTAAATGTATATATAGATAATATGCATGCAATATTAATATATAAAAACACGAACAACAAAAAAATAAAAATGTTTGAAAATGGAATAAAAATGCAATTGCCCAAAGACAAAGATTTATATAAAACTACTAAAAATACGAAGGTATTATATTCAGTTGTTCTTAGATAAGAACAGGATTTTTTTTTTTTTTTACATATATCTTCGTATGTATGTTTACACCAGTCTATTTCTCTATACAAGTATACGTATTCTGTTTTTGCTGTAGTTGATCAGTATGTAAATGCTTTGGTGTGTGGATGATGTTATACAAGGGCGAGGTCATTGCGAGAGCGTTAAGTCCGTATGTACTCTTCCTGTATTGAGGTCACCTAACCCCTACCTACTCTTCAATCTAGTGTGGCATGTCAACCGCCAGTGCCGTAGCTCCAACGGTGGATGTCATACTTACTCCCATTACCCCCTGTGAAGACGCGCTATGAACCTCACTAGTGCGCGGTGCTGGATCGCATACTAGGTAGCTCATAGCTTGTCTTCACTAAATTAAACAACAAATCTAATAGTGACACCACAACTTCGAATCCCACTTCATCAGTGTGTTGAACAACAACGAAGGCACTTCGACGTTGTGATGTTCACTCCCCCCAGGTTAGTCACTCAGGCACTAGTCACTTCCGGTGGCCGAAAGTGACGTTGCCTTCGTGACACTGACTCGTCCGATAGAATATCAGAGATCGAAAAAAGGAAGCTAAGAAGAAGGAAGCGGGAAAAGGAATCGAAGCAGAAAAAGAGTTAAGAGTATAAGTGAAAACCATGGGAAAATACAAAAAAACTATTGGGCCCCACGTTGGGCGCCATTGTTGTGTGGGTGACTGTCGGTTAAAGCAAGGTGGTACACAGGCATGGTTGCAGGCCCAGGCTAGCTCGCCGGACGGGGGGCTTGTTTCCACCCGCCTTACCTACCCCTACATACACAAAAAAAAATTATCATGCCTGCTTTGCATAACGAGGAGATAGAGGAGACTACAAACCTTGGAAAACAAGGAGTGAAAGCGAAAGAAGGAGGCCCGTCTTGTCAGATGGAGTCGTCCCACCTCCTCTGCGTTTCTTGCTTGCGCAGCCATGGGCGTTGCGCCGACTCCCAACGTTGATGCAACGCCCCCTTAGTCTGACATATCCGTCTGTCTAATAGTCCATCTGTCCTCTCTCTGTTCAGTCAAACAGTCGGCACCCTCACGTTCCCTCCTAAGCCCAAGTTTAACCCACACACCAAACTCAACGAATTCACCACTCCATTTTCTTTATATCACTACCCTTTAACTATTTAAAAAAAAAGGGGAGGTATGCATCAGTTTTTGTTCCTTCTTTATTTAACAATATGCATTTATAAATATCCCTATTCAACTAACTAACACTACTTCAGGGAAACCAAAATCTAAACGAATGATACAATCATTAAATTGGGGTTACAATTTTACCTATCAGATTACTTCAGTTACAAGATTAGTTAGATCAATTCATTCAACAAAAGAACTGTGCAAAACTGATATTCAATATTAACGAAGCATATAAATGATGTACAAAAATTGGTAGATAAATAAGTAAATTATGTGTATGCGTACCTAGGCAAAAAAAAATAAAAAAATTCAAGGATAAGACAAAATTTCACTAGTCCTCGGCGTTACCTCCATACCTCTCTTTTGCAGGGGAACTGCTTACTGCGTGAATACCTCTTTTATTTCTTTAGGTTGTACTTATGTATATACATACAAGTATGGATGTACATAAATATGCATGCATATGATAACAAAACCGTGAATGAATAGCAAAAGCGAAGATCGATATCAAAACAAAATTAGTACTTAAGTCTATGTATGTATGTACGTATATATATATGTGTACCTATGTATATAAAATAAATGTTTCTCTTCACTCACCTTACCAGTCCCGCGATGAAGGTACCCACATGCAGAGAGGACGTTGGATGGCTGGAAAGCAACATACATATATTTTAACATACATACATTAGTGACAGCCGCGGTGCGGAGCCCGTTGCTGTTTAGTCTACCGATCACTCGCTTGCGTTTGCGGGCAGCAAACGAGTCGCAATTTCCTTCCGCGAAAAACTCTAACTTTGTTCAACCAAACAGCATCAAAGATGCGGCGCTTAGTAAAGCTAAACGGCAGTTGCATTCACCGCCATAAATAAAAAGTGAAACAAAAAAAGAACGCGGTCTAAAAGAAAAAAAAATAAAAACGAAACGAAAATTTAAGTATATAAGCAACGAACGCGAGTAAACACAAACAAATATCCTACCCAAGCGGCTTAAAGATAATACAACGAGTGACAGCCAGGTGTGACCGAGAAAGTCGTGGCTTGATTTCGCAAAAAAATGGGAATGCTAACTTACAAGTACGGAATTTTAAGTTTAAAAAACGTTTAATTCAAAAGAAAATTAAAAACTCAAAAAAACTCGGCAGATAGACTAAACTTAAGCATAACAACAAAAAAACAAAGCCCTTCGCAGGGCTGCGCTGCTGGTTGTGGTGGTAGGCTGTTCGCCGGCGCACGCTGTGCAGTCACGCCTCTGCTGACCGCGCGCTGATGTACGGATGTTAGTAGTTCTGCGTGGTTTCACTCCAGCCAATTCAGCCTGCTCTCTCTCGCTATGGTGAGTTCCACTTCCAGTTCGCAGAACGACGTTGTTGTTGTTGCTCCTTTGACAGCTGCCTTTTTTGCAGTATATGCTACTTTTGTGCAGCGGCCGATGACCGGGCCAGGCGCTTATGTATATATCCGCACAGCTGATCGTAGTCACCACGGTGGTCTATTTACTTCTCGCTTTCTTCGTTTGTACCAGTGTGAGTGTACTTTACTTGCCGCTCACCCGTGTTGCAAATTGTGGGTATGTACGCGCAGGTGCGTATGTGTGCGTGGCCTACTACCTGTTTCTTATGTTGTGTCAGGTCAGTAGTGGTATGATGTGACTCGTTGCAGTATGATGCTGTTGTTGGTATTGTATGATTTTCTCTAGAGGAAGCCATAACTAACTGCATCGGCTTTACAATAGGGCACTTTCATGCAACTTTCGATTCGTAAAGCATTTAAAAAGTCTTTATCCCCATGACTTTGTGTGAAACTATCACTGAGGGCTATTATCTTTAGTCATTAGATTTAATTATCTGTAACTTAGTGACTAGCGCCACTACATCATTCACTGAATTCTTGCGCCAGGATAGATTATCAAATAAATCTCGAATATCACCAAAAAAATCCCCTTTTTTTCTTTTTATATGCTTCGTGTACATCTACATACATACATATTAACACAAGCTTGTGGGTCAGTACAGAAGCCACTACGTACATAGCCCTCAGTTGCTCACATTTTTTTCTACTTTATTACCAAACAATTTTTTTTCTTTATAAAAAAACTAAATAAAAAATATATATATGTATATTCGCCCTTCAATCTCCTTATTTTTTTCCTTTTTTTCCAACGGGTTTGGTGGCCCGTGTAGATGACGGTATCCCGGTAAATTCCGCTTGTTGCACCTAACCGGTTCAAATCCGCGTACAACTTTCGCACACTAAGTTTGTTTATTTTATTTTTTTTTATAATAATAAACTAAAAATTTCACCCGCGCTGAATCTGCACCGTATTTTCTGCTCGACTAACTGATTCGATCCATCCGCTCTCCTCTATTAAGGCTTATCAGGCCAAAGAAGTCACTCCGCCTCCGTTAGGCCGCTATTTTCCGAAGCGAAAGTACTCAACTTCTAGATACACCCACACACACACGCTAAAACTGCATTACCTATCTGCATGGCTAGCGAAGCTTCAAACCTTTGGCTCTACCGCAGAGTGGTGTATAAACGAACATCGAATGTACACATACATAGATACTTCCACCTCCAGTACCTACGCACCCATACATGCTTACACATTCATGCCAAGTGAAACCGTGTTACGGGCTCGCACCCGCCGATGGTGCCTGTCACATGGAGCATGTTTCGTGTTTCGGGTTTCGTATCGCCAACGTGTGGCTTCGACCTACGACCTAGAGCCGGGCTTCAGATTATTTACTGCCTATTGTCACTATATTCTAGTCTAGCTATTCACGGTCACATTTCTACTCACAACTTCTAAAAGTCACTATACCACCGAATGAGATACTTATCCTATATCACAGCTGTTGGTTTCTTATACCAGGAGTCAATAGTAAGATAATAAACATCGTACAAAAAGAAAAGTCGAGACCTGGGTAAGTAGACGCATCCGCAAATTAATAAGTAAATAAATAAATAAGTATGTAAACCAATAAATAAATGTATGATAAAAAAATAAAATATATATCACAGAGTTTAATGCAGCATAGTCAAGTAAAACAACTGAATAAATAAATATGTACGTATATAAATAAATATCACAGAGTTCATGCACATGAGGTCAAGTAGTAAAAACGAGTAAATGGTCAAATAAGTAAATATTTAAATAAATGAATAAGTAATGAAATGAATTAATAAGTAAAAGAAGTTAATGCAAAAAGGAATAAATAATCAGGTACTTAATAGATAGAATAGACCAAACACAGATGAACACACCCATATTAACATACACACACAAACACAGTACTACAACATGTTATACCGTTTACAATAAATTTATGCTACGAAAATATCTTTAGCATGGTATACCCCTACTCTTTTCCCAATGGTGTCACCTAGTTCATACATGGAGTTTCCGATTGTTCTAAGCACCACGCATTTAATTTGCTTTGGACCAAGTTTAGCGTTATAATTTTCTATTTGTGAGCTTTGCTTAAAATTGCGGCGGTATACCACTTGTCCAATCTGAAATTTAACTGCCCTGCTTCTAGTGTTATATGTTTTCCTACTCCTCTCATAGGCCAACTTCAGTTCCTTCATTATTTTGTCCCTCATTAACTGGGCTTTATCCGCTACTGCTTCGACCTCGCAATCTGCCTCCCCAACCATACCCAGTCTTCGATATAGCTCATATGATGCAGCATGCTGTATCATTGGCAGGGCACGGTACGGGGAGGTATTAATTGCTGTGTGCACCCCGCTGCGCAGGGCGAAAGCAGCATCACTGATGTGTTTTCATGTATGTACGATCTCACGATCTGCAGTACTGAGCGATTTACCCTTTCCGGGGCGTTGCCTTGGGGAGAATAAAAAGCCGTTCTGATGTGATTGGTTCCATACTTTTCCAAGAATGCGCTGAACATTTCTGAAACAAACTGCTTCCCGTTGTCGGAATTCACATATTCGGGAACGCCAAAGATATGGAAGACTTCGTCTTCAAGGAACTTGATTACATTGGCTGAAGTGGCACTTCACATCGGTTTCAGGACCACAAACTTCGTAAAATGATCCAAACACACAAACACTAAGACATTACCACTACGCGTACGCGGGTATGGACCCATAAAATCAATAAATAAACGCTGAAAAGGTCTTTCGGTGATATGCTGTTTTCCCATCAGAGGCCTGTGAAATGCATTTTGGGTTTTGCTGCCTTTACAAATATCACATTTTTTATATAATTTTGCACATCGGTTACCATTACCGGCCAATAATATTTTTCCCGAATCCGGCACAGCGTTTTGTGAACACCTCCATGACCCGCAGAAGGTGAATCATGCGAGGATTCCACTAGCCTACGACGAAACTCTGTCGGAACCCAGAGTTTCCAGGCGTGGTCCTGCTGAAATGTATCCCCTGAGTTAAACTGTGTCCGTTTATACACGTATCCGTCCGATATAGTTAGCTCAGGTACTTGTCTCCGTTGTCTGTCACGGTCTTTTTCAGTGCTTCGTACTCTTCTGTTTTGAAGAATGGCGAATCGAGACACACCTCTAGCATTCGGCTATTCATGGTTATTTCTTCTATGTTGGCGCGAGACAATGTGTCTGGTACGATGTTTTTGGACCCCTTCCGGTATTGTATATCAAAATTAAAGCTTTGCAGCTTCAAGCTCCACCTCGCGAGTCTGCCAGACAAGTCTTTCTGGTTCATCAACCATTTCAGACTCGCGTGGTCAGTGATTACCGTAAAGGGTAGTCCCTCAATATATGGCCTAAATCTTTTCACACTAAGCACCGCCGCGTAGCATTCCAATTCGGTGATGCTGTAATTTTGTTGCGCCTTATTTAATTTCGCCGATATATAGGCTATTGGGCGCTCGTTGCCTTCCTCATCCAACTGGAAGAGTACCCCACCCACACCGTCAGTCGACGCGTCGCATTGAATATAGAAATGCCGGTTGAAGTCGGAGTGCGTCAGAACTGGTGCCGATATTAAGCTCTGTTTTAATCGCTCAAAGGCCATTCTAGCTTCGTCAGTCATCGTAAACTTCTTTAATTTATCTTTAGTGAGGCGGTCGGCGGGGCGGGGCTGCAATGGTCGCGTAGTCCTGAATGAATCTACGGTACCACCCTGACATCCCTAGGAACCGCCGGAGCTGCTTCGGGGTTCGCGGTTCCGGGAAGTCTCTAACTGCCGCTATTTTGTTTGCATCTGTGCGAATACACCCGTTCCCAACAACATACCCGAGATACCTCACTTCTTTAAAGCAAAACTTACTCTTTTCAACGTTTATAGTCAATTTAGCTTCACTAAGACACCTAGCTACTTTCTCTAACAAAGACAAGTGGGACGAAAAATCTTCAGAACAAACTAGCAAATCATCTAAATACACGAACACGGACTCACGTAAAGAAGCGGGTATAACCTTGTCCATCAGTCTACAAATGCGTTGAGCAGCATTGCATAACCCGAAAGGCATGACTTTGAAGTGATAAAGAGGTCTCCCAGGCACTGTGAATGCAGTTTTCTCTCTAGACTTCCTCTCCAAGGGTATCTGCCAGAATGCGTCCTTCAAATCGATGGCAGAAATAAATCCAGTATTCTGTAATTTACTTAAGATGCCATCGATGTGAGGAAGTGGGTAGGCATCCTTGACCGTTCTCTCATTTATTTTTCTGGCATCTAAGCAAAGTCTATTCTTTGTACCTTTTATAACAAGCGATACTGGAGAATTCCAGCTACTATTACTTTCCTCTATCACGCCCATTTCCAGCATTCTGTCTAACTCTGCGTAAACAAGTTTTTGGACTGCGGGCGAGATAGGGTAGTGCCTTTGTTTCACTGGGAGGTTTTCATTCGTAATTTCAATGACATGCTCCTCTTTATCAGTTTTGCCTAATCCTAGCACAGCAAAGGAGGGAAATTGTGCCTTTACCTGTTCTAGCGCCAAGCTTCGATCATGGGTCAGATCATGTTGAACTGCATCAAAAGTTAAGTCACCCTCGGCGGGCACAAGCTCCGCAACACCAGAACCATTCACATTCGCACCTACACCCTTGCTAACAACACTCATGCCATATGCCTGCCAGAAGATATACTTTCCTGTTGGAGCCCCAGAACAATCAAAAATTCGAGGTCTCGCGCATTGTCATCCCAGATGACAGGCAGTATGACAACCCCCACCACCACCGTTTCACCTCCATTTGCCGTCCGGATACTCTGGCCTTTGATCCGTCTTATGAGGCTTTCCTTGCCTTCGAGGAGCTTATCCGCATTCTTGCCCAAGCAGCTGGCACTTGCACCTGAGTAGAAAAGTGCTAATACGTCTTGACCACCTATTTTTGTCTTCTCGAAGAATCGGTTATCACCTTTTAGCGTCACTATTGGCGAAATAATCTTCCTACAAATTCTCTTCAGATTATATTTTTTTACCTCTCATTTTCCTTATCTTCTCATAGTTCCTACTCCTATCCTTCTTAGTCCCCTCTTCGCAAAAGATACGCCTACGTGCCTTTTCGTACTCCAATTTTCTCTGGTGTAGACTCTTACTTTCCTTATCCCTTACTATTCCTAACCTATCCTTAAGCACTTCACTACCGACTTCTATCCTTAATATACTCACTGGGTTGTATCCGGGAGGTCCTTCTGTTGGCAGGAGTTCCCGGTGATCTCCGCCAGCTTCGGGTTTCCCGGGTTTGGCTTGTACACACAAAAGGACGAATCACTACCACACGCAAAACAAACTTAGACCTGACATTTACCTTCCTTCTGGGCGTCAAGTGGGTTTTTGACATAGTGGTCGACAGGTAAGCCACACGAAAAACACAACATAAGGTGAAAAGGGGACGGACAAAACGAATGGATAGTAGGATTTTGGACTTTGGCATTTGCGGACGATGACACCTTTCTAGTTAGTGAAACTGCCTCTTGAGATTTACTACACTGAGCCCTATCTATCGCTTCCACATTCCTATGTTCTACCTTCCCATCTAGCTTTTCATCTGCTATGCACTCCAACTCATTTACTGCTCTCGATCTGTTCTTATTTTCTTTAATAACTTTCTCAGCTCGCTTGCATTCCGATTTTAGCACCGCGAGAGTTGTCATTCGAGACGCGAAAGTTAAATTTGCTAAATATGGCTTCAGATTCCTTCTAATGATGCCTACTAACTCATGCTCCGGGATCTATTTCTTAAGACGGAAGGTCAAACTATGTACGTCGCCATAAAATTCCTCGAAGGTTTCCTGCGGGGTCTGCTTCCTTTCCATAATTTCTCCGACCACCTCATAGTCCGACTCGGCAGTCCTGAAGTGGCCCAACAACTCCGCTTTGAGCTCGAGGTATCCGAAATCCGGATCGTCGGCATGGTCCTCGAGCACTTTCCAGTACCACTTCAAGGCGTTACCGGTGACCAGGCAATGAAAGTCTGTAAAAGGCTGGTAGTGGGAGATATCATACTGAGCCCTAATTTTTTCTACGCGGAAAAAGAAACTCTCCGCCGTTATACCTTTAGATGAACCGTCAAACTTTATGTGCCACTTTTCCAAATCTATCTTCTTCCAATTTTTTGCTTCATTCTTAAATCGAGAATTGCCACCATCACCGGATCCTTCACCTGATCCCTGTCGGTCTGATCCAGAGTTTCTATTCCTGGCAGTTTCGGGCGTTGATGCTATAGTTGGTCGGGTTTCTGATGCTCTTACGGAGGTCTCCACTTCTTCTACCCGTTTATTGAGGCTCAGGACGTTGTCTCGCATGTGGCAGACCTCATTCATTCATTCTGCCATTATGTCATTTTGTTCGGTTCAGCTGCTCGACATTGATGGCCGCAGAACTCGGCTCACCCCCTTGAGACTCCACGCCTCCTGGCTGCTGCTTATCTGGCTGCATGCTTCCACCTGACTGTTCCTCTTCTGACATTTGGAAGAGTTCTTCTATTTTTCGAGAAAACGTTAAAAAGTTGTCGGGCGCGTTTAAGGAAACTTGATCGGTCACCCTAAAATTAGGCTGGCGTGACTTCTGGCTACAAAATCCATCGGATGTGGAATACCGGTATCAATCTGTTTAAAAATGGAACCAACCACCTGGTTCTCAAGAGCCCTTGCTACACTTCGCGTTACCCTGCGATTCGAATCGAGCAATCCAAGCCCCCCTACTACTACGCTATCGTCTACCACTCGTTCTTCAGCTTCCCGATGTTTCATTCACCAAACTGTACACAAGCAGTACGAGTAATAACAAACTGTCCTCCGAATTATGCAAACTACAAATCCAGAAATAAATGAAAAAGAAGTCTCGTTTACAAACGAAATCGAAGGTTTGAAGTGGGTGAACGCAGGAATTTCCAAATAAAAATTAACAAAAAAAGGAAAATCTATCACTAAGAACCCAAAATTCCTCAAATCGAATATCAAAAATCCACCCACAGGTTAGGGAGACTCAAACGGCGAACTTGAAAGACAAGGTGCCTCTTGTTTCGACATTTAAAATTCCCACAAAAAACTCCAAAAATGCAAAAAAAAAAATATGGTAATGATAATCAAAATAGACTAACCAAAAGCTCGGTACAAATTTAGATCGAATCAAAGGAATGTGCAAAACTTATATGTAAAAGGAAGCTAATAATTCTAAGAGGAAAGTTCACAGGGGTAGATACATTAATTCAATAAAAATAATAACGACCGAGTTGTTTTGTTTTTTTTTTTTTGAAAACCGCCTATTTCTATATTCCAAAATTCAGCAAAGAACTGCTAAATTAAGAAAAAACCTACAAAAATAGTTAATTTGTAATTCTAAACAAAAAAAAACAGGAAAAATAAAAAAAAAATCAGAATGCAATATTGCTAAATTTTCAATCAAAACTAAAATCAACATTAAAAAAAGAAATATAAAATGTATAAACAGTCTGGGATCAGACTTGCTCAATGTAAAAGGAATGTTTAGAACAATTAAATGATTTCAAAATCTAAAGTTTAAGGCAACGAGTTCAAAACCTAAACTTCTAAATTCAAACCGAGAAAACCAATTGCAAATGCAAGGATTTCAAATGTTCAGATTCAGTTTCCTAAATTTGCACCTTGAAATTTCAAAAATGAATCAGCAAGATAAGCATTGAAGACGGGAACTCAAAATTTCCAACCAAAATAACCAGTTTTAATTAACACCGGCATCCAAAAAAAAATTCCAAATGGATTCACGAAGCCGTGGTAATAAGATTAGTAAATGTATATATAGATAATATGCATGCAATATTAATATATAAAAACACGAACAACAAAAAAATTAAAATGTTTGAAAATGGAATAAAAATACAATTGCCCAAAGACAAAGATATATATAAAACTACTAAAAAAACGAAGGTATTATATTCAGTTGTTCTTAGATAAGAACAGGATTTTTATTTTATTATTTTTTTACATGTATCTTCGTATGTATGTTTACACCAGTCTATCCCTCTATACAAGTATACGTATTCTGTTTTTGCTGTAGTTGATCAGTATGTAAATGCTTTGGTGTGTGGATGATGTTATACAAGGGCGAGGTCATTGCAAGAGTGCTAAGTCCGTATGTACTCTTCCTGGATTGAGTTCACCTACTCCTCAATCTAGTGTGGCATGTCAACCGCCACTGCCGTAGCACCAACGGTGGATGTCACACTTACCACCATTACCCCCTGTGAAGACGCGCTATGAACCTCACTAGTACGCGGTGCTGGATCACATACTAGGTAGCTCATAGCTTGTCTTCACTAAATTAAACAACAAAACTAATAGTGACACCACAACTTCGAATCCCACTTCATCAGTGTGTTGAACAACAACGAAGGCACTTCGAAGTTGTGATGTTCACTCCCCCCAGGTTAGCCACTCAGGCACTACTCACTTCCGGTGGCCGAAAGTGACGTTGCCTTCGTGACACTGACTCCTCCGATAGAAGGTCAGAGATAGAAAAAAGGAAGCTAAGAAGAAGGAGGCAGGAAAAGTAATCGAAGCAGAAAAAGAGTTAAGAGTATAAGTGAAAACCATGGGAAAATACAAAAAAACTATTGGGCCCCACGTTGGGCGCCATTGTTATGTGGGTGACTGTCGGTTAAAGCAAGGTGGTACACAGGCATGGTTGCAGGCCCAGGCTAGCTCGCCGGACGGGGGGGTTGTTTCCACCCGCCTTACCTACCCCTACGTAAACAAAAAAAATCATCATGCCTGCTTTGCATAACGAGGAGATAGAGGAGACAACAAACCTTAGAAAACAAGGAGTGAAAGAAGGAGGCCCGTCCTGTCAGATGGAGTCGTCCCACCACCTCTGCGTTTCTTTCTGCGCAGCCGTGGGCGTTGCGCCGACTCCCAACGTTGATGCAACGCCCCCTTAGTCTGACATATCCGTCTGTCTAATAGTCCATCTGTCTTCTCTCTGTCCAGTCAATCAGTCGGCACCCTCACGTCCCCTCCTAAGCCCAAGTTTAACCCACACACCAAACTCAACGAATTCACCACTCCATTTTCTTTATATCACTACCCTTTCAACTACTTAAAAAAAAAGGGGAGGTATGCATCAGTTTTTGTTCCTTCTTTATTTAACAATATGCATTCATAAATATCCCTATTCAACTAACTAGCCTACTAATTCAGGGAAACCAAAATCTAAACGAATGATACAATCATTAACTTGGGGTTACAATTTTACCTATCAGATTACTGCAGTTACAAGATTAGTTCAATTCATTCAACAAAAGAACTGTGCAAAACTGATATTCAATATTAACGAAGCATATAAATGATGTACAAAAATTGGTCGATAAATAAGTAAATTATGTGTATGCGTACCTAGGCAAAAAAAGAATAAAAAAATTCAAGGATAAGACAAATTTTCACTAGTCCTCTTTTGCAGGGGAACTGCGTGAATACCGCTTTTATTTCTTTAGGTTGTACTTATTTATATACATTCAAGTATGTGATGAGACTCGTTGCAGTATGATGCTGTTGTTGGTATTGTATGTTGATTCTTTTCTTACGAGGTCCTTTTGTCTTAGTACTGGCGACCTAAAAACACATAAAAAAACTACTTAGTTAAATGATTTTCTCTAGAGGAAGCCATAACTAACTGCATCGGCCTTACAGTAGGGCACTTTCATGCAACTTTCGATTCGTAAAGCATTTAAAAAGTGTTTATCCCCATGACTTTGTGCGAAACTATCACTGAGGGCTATTATCTTTAGTCATTAGATTTAATTATCTGTAACTCAGTGACTAGCGCCACTACATCATTCACTGAATTGTTGCGCCAGGATAGATTATCAAATAAATCTCGAATATCACCCAAAAAAATCCCCTTTTTCCAACGCTTTTATCAACTTGCGATGTTGTGTGTCCAGAAACTTTCAATGTTGTGGATCCAGAAACTTTCAATGTTGTGTGTCCGACACCATAAAACCTTTGCTTTGAAAAGTTCCTATAAAAAAGCATAGAGCATAGGGCGACATCTGTAGTGAATAGGGCAAGGTAGATGACATCTAGATGTCGCCCTATGTACTACGTTTGCTACAGCGGAAATAGACGACACGCCATTTCTTTAAATAAAATTAATTGGTGCTCGTTTGTATGTACATACACATGTAAATGCATGTGTGTGCACCTTTCTATTAATATCGTTGAATTATTTTAATATCTATTGCAAAATTTTATTCAGACAGGACTAAAAAGTAGAAAATAAATAATATAAAAAAAACTTTTTAATATACAACGCTTTTATAAATGGACTAAAAAGTAGAAAATAATACTTCTCAGTCCCATAGAATTTGTTTTGATAACTTTTGATTTTGAAATTTTAGCAAAAGTCATTATAAACAATCTATGAAATTGAAAATGAAAAGCGTGGGGCGCATGTAATACAATTGAATTGATATGAAAAGTAATATATGTATGTATGTATGTGGGTATATGAATAACGACCGCTTAAAATCGATTTCAAAGTTCTACTTTCGCTGTAGAAATTTTAGGTCTACGTTATGTAGTTTGACTATTGTCAATTAAATCGAATGCTTTGTATTGCATGCGCTCCACGTTTTTCATTTTCAATTTCATAGATTGTTTATAATGACTTTTGCTAAAATTTCAAAATTAAAAGTTATCAAAACAAATTCTATGGGACTGAAAAATATTATTTTCTACTTTTTAGTTCATTTATAAAAGCGTTGTATATTAAAACTCTTTTTTATATTATTTATTTTTTTATTTTTATATGCACCCGTGTACATCTACATACACACATATTAACACAAGCTTGTGGGTCGGTACAGAAGCCACTACGTTCATAGCCCTCAGTTGCTCACATTTTTTTTCTACTTTATTACCAAAAAATTTTTTTTCTTAATAAAAAAACTAAATAAGCAAAATATATATGTATATACGCACCTCAATCTCCGTATTTTTTTCCTTTTTTCTAATGGGTTTGGTGGCCCGTGCAGACGACGGTATCCCGGTAAATTCCGCTTGTTGCACCTAACCGGTTCAAATCCGCGTACAACTTTCGCACACTAACATTTTTTTATTTATTTTTATTTTTTTTTTATTATAAACTAGAAATTTCACCCGCGCTTTGCTTTACCAATTATAATTTTCACGACCGTTTGACACTGAATCTGCACCGTATTTTCTGCTCGACTAACTGATTCGATCCATCCGCTCTCCTTTATTAAGGTTAACCAGGCCAAAGAAGTCACTCCGCCTCCGTTAGGCCGCTATTTTCCTAAGCGAAAGTACTCAACTTCTAGATACACCCACACACACACACACACTAAAACTGCATTACCTATCTGCAGGGCTAGCGAAGCTTCATACCTTTGGCTTAACCGCAGAGTGGTGTATAAACGAACATCGAATTTACACATACATAGATACATCCACCTCCAGTACCTACGCACCCATACATGCTTACACATTCATGCCAAGTGAAAGCCGTGTTACATACTTGTTGGCAAAATCTAAGAAGCCATTGCTTGGGAGAAGTTTCTAGAAGTCAGATTTCTAACGTAATATAGTATCGAACCTAACCTCATTTGAAATTGGGTAATGTAGAATCAAGGTGAGCAAGCTTCAAATTCTGGTACGTTATCAGCACATTCAACTGCCTCAAGTGCTCCTGTGGCACAAGCATTACCTGTTTCGGGTAATACGGCCGTCGTGGCTGCACCAACCGGCACATACGCTTCGACAGGCGCCACAGCACATTCTGCTGAGCGCGCGCCAACTATTATTATTATTATTATTATTACATGCACCCACTGTAGCATCCACTCCACGCCAAGCTACCGGGCTGCCCATTTCTCTTAATGAAGAAAGTAATATATTAATAACTGATATCTCCCCCCCGACGTACAGGCTCGGGAATTCTGCGTGTAGGTAGACGGCAAAATCGAGCACGTGTAACGCGCGATGTCATCGCAATTGAGCCTACAACGCAACAGCACTTTCAGCTTTGATACCATCCTGGTGTGGTACACTCGTCATACTGATTGCCTGTTACAAACATAATTGGTACGCCGCCGCAATATCGTCTGTGTCTTCTTTCTTGTTCATAGTTTTATCTCTGTTTTGTAAAATTCGCAGGCTTTCTACCGTTAATCTGGTTTTCTCTCTTTTTTCTTTATCTAATATCTTTACTCTGCCTAGATCAGCTGTGTGTCCACTTGTCAATATGTGCTTCGCTAACGCAGTGTTGTTCTTGTTCTTTCGGATGTCCGCTTCGTGCTCCCTTAAGCGAACTCCTAACGCCCTTTTCGTCGTTCCGATGTAGATTCCATTGCAAACTTCGTGGTCGCTTCCCTTGCATGCTATTCCGTACACTACGTTGCGTTGTTGGTGCGGCTCTACTGGTGTTTTGTCTTAGTAAGTATTGATGACAATGTGCAGTTTGATTTGTAAGCTAGTGTTGTGTTTTGTTTATTTATATACTTCTTGTGGTCAAATTTTTTGCTTAATTTAGGCACATATGTGACGCTGTAGTATCGTTTCGTCTCCTCTGTTGTTTTTGTTGTTAATATATTTTTGTGCTTGTTGTCGATTTCATTGGTTTTTTGCTCAATTAGGCTTTTTATTATGTGCGCCGGGTAATTATTGCTCTTGGAGATTTGGTTTATTTTCTTAATATTTTGTTCTCGAAACTGTTGATGACTTATTGTCAAGATTTTGTGGATCGGGTTTTTGGCTGTGTTGATTTTATATTTGGATGGTTGGGAGGATAAATAATTGATCAATCGTCCTGAGGATGTAGGTTTTGAGTACCAGTCAAGTATTAATTTGCTATCTTTCTTGTAGACTATACGTCTAAAAATGGTATGCGGAAGTTGGTTTCCTTTTCTACAGTAAACTGCAGTTTATGATGATACGAGTGTATTTAATCCACATCGTTTCGTCTAACTATTGCAAAAATATCATCTACGTATTTTACTATAAATTTAATGTCAATGTCACAGTTTTCCTTAAGTTCTAGAGTGATTTTTACCAGTAGGTCGTCCATTATTATGTCAGCTATGGTTGGCGAGAGGGGGTTGCCCATTGGCAGTCCAAAGGTTTGTACGAATAAGTTTTTATCACACATACAATAATTATTTTCCTTTAGACAGAAATTCAGAAGGTTAAGGAACTTGTTTTTACATATACAGCTATTTGTCAGTATCTTTTGAAAAAATCACCTAATCGACGCAGGCGAACTACCATTCGAAAGGTATTGATGTGCCCTTTGCAAAAATATATAACTTGTGCAGATTCCAATAAAAATTATTGTTGTTACTAGTGACCAAAATCGAAAAAAGTTAAATTTTTATCATTTTTGAAAATGACACATTTTTAGATGCTTATTTTTTATTACAAAAATTTAGTTTAATTTGTTTTTTTTCAAATTTGTGTAAAAGAAAAATCATTGCAGTAAATTTGAATCTAAGATCGTCCAAATCGGATAAGAAATGTAGATATGATAGAGCACAGAGTAAAAATTCTAACATTGTATTTTTCACTCAATCACACTTTTGGTGGAAAATAAGCTTTTCCCCTTGAACGAATGGCGCCTGTTTATCGGTGGAAGCAAGTACAGTGTAAAGGCTGTTTTACTTCATAAACTTAACACAAAACCATCAATTTCAGCCGAGCATTCAACGAGTGTGAATGAAACCTATCAGACGATGAAGAAACTTTTTGGACTCATATACTATCACCCCTATTCTGCAACTCTTTCGTACTCGGATTTTGCTACGAATCGTAGAAATAGTATGCTGCAATCCGAATCGTATTTTCGAACTTTCGAAATTCGTAACAATGGCATGCCTAAAAACGAACGAGTAAGCTTTTTTGCGTAATTTTGTACGAAAACAATTCTGTGTCGGAGTCGAAATAAAAGATGTAAATCGATGTGTGTTTGCAAGAAATATTGGTGGTGTTCATTTAAACAGATAAATTTGCCTTTCGCATATATGTATATTTTTATCCACTGCTTTATATAAACGAGCAAAAAATATTTGTTGCCCCTTATCTAGAAACTTGGGTCCGGTTTAGTTAATGTACAGCGATTTTCAGTTGTTTTGTCCAAACGCATAACCCGAATCCAAGAACTTTAACATACACGTGTACTCAAAGGATTCACATGTTTCAAATTACCTACCACTAGCTTATTAATAATCTCAGTTTGCACTACGTACTTTTTTGCAAATTTCGACGTGGGTTCTGCGCAAAAATACTGTGGACGGCGTAGCCGGAGTGATATTCACAAGAAATGTTGTATACCTTTGACCTTTGTTGTATACCCCGCAACACAGAAAAGAGGATTCTACTTAGTAAGGGTTATAATCAAGCAAGCGCAACAGGTAGTAGACCTAACAAAGTGCATGTTTTCAATGGCTTGGAAGAAGCTGTTATTGCATTAACTGGATTGAGAACCAGAGCTTCAGGTATAGGAGTTCGGGCTTGGGGTTCAACAATTCAACCAGATGCTAACATAGATGCGCCCATGGCTACTATGCCTGACAGCTCCGCATACCTTTGTGAGTCCATTGCCATAGTGCGCTCTTACTCCGCTGCTATAACTGCAAATGCATCAGAATGCATAATTTTCCTCAAGATATTGAAAATCAATAAATTTTACTATAAACAAGCACATGATGAGTGCTTTTTTTAATTCCTTTCCACTTTGTTTTTCTTCATTCAGCTATCTTCGAAAAACAACTGATAGCTGGCAATGCTGCACATGTTTCCGCAAGGGTTGCAGTATGTGGATTTTTCGTTTTTCGTAGCTGCGAAAAGTACCGAAAAACACGTTTTTCGGAAAAATTTCGAAAACGCTTCTTTGAACAAAAAAAAGGGTTTTGTTTTCATGTTCAGCAACCCATAGCTAGCCTAGAAAATACTATTTTACAAAGGTTAATTTTTCGGGTAAACTAGAGTTATGATTCACAACTCAGCTCAGTTGAGTTTTCAATGTTTCAACTCAACTCAACTATTTTTTTGCATTATGATTCACAACAAATTTCAGTTGTCTTCGTTAAGTTATTGCCAACCTGAAAAGTTGTCAATTTTTACAGCTCAAATAAGCTGGAAGTCACACGAGTATGCAAAAAATTGTGTGAAAATGTAAATATATTTATTTACTATGGATATCTCCGTCGAAATGTATTTTTCGGATGATGAAGAGGAAGAAATTTTGCAACTTACACGTATTAGAAGGAGCTTTAGAGACCAGACTAATCCATTGGTGCTACCAACGGCCAAAGAAAGATTTTCATAGTTCTTTTTTCAGATTCATTAGTTACTTTAGGCTGAACAAAGAAGCCTTTATATATTTACTCAATGAGACGAAGGACTTTTTTAAGCAATCAAAGCGGACCTCTGCTATATCAACGATCATAAAATTATGCGAAGCTTTACGATTTTTTTGCAGGTGGCAGTTACCTAAAGAGTGGCGGTAACGATTTTAATGTTGGTTTAGCTCAACCTATATTTGCTGTGGTTATTGAGGAAGTTCTAAACATCCTAGAACAATCTGTCTGTACACGGTGGATCAAGGCGGCGATGACCACTGATGAAGTACAGGGTTCCAAACTGGCTGTTTACGCTCAAAGTGGATTTCGAGGAGTAATAGGCTTCGTTGACGGTACGCATGTTCGAATCTGTGCACCACGAAAGGAAGTACTGCATATATATCTTAATAGAAAAGACTACTACAGCCTTAATGTGACGATTGTGAGTCTTGATTTTCTTTATCTAAATATGATTCATGCACTCACTTTTTTAGTTTTCAGTCTATAAACAGAATATTAGGTTCGTTGACGCCAGATACTCCGGTTCTAATCATGATTCCCATTTATGGAATGTGAACACACTAAAACAACACTTCGATCAGAATTTGCCAACAAACACATGGATTTGCTTCTTTTCTTTTTTCCTTAAAAATCGTAATACAAAATACGGTAAATGATTTTTTTTTTTTTTTAATTGTTTCGTAAGATATACGTGATTAAAAGGAACGAATTTTTGCTTTAACCTGAATAACGGTAAATTGCAAATATCTCGAAAACGTATCCATAGAAAAACCAACTAACCCGATTTTCGGAATCACCGAGCAATTCTACATAGAAATTGGATAGTGGCATCTGGAGAACAAAAACCAAACTAAAATTTGTGATCCAGTGTAATTTATGCAACCTCACATACGCGGTTTTGCATTATTTTGATACGCGGTTTTTCATTTTGTTGATACGCGGTTTTGTACTTTAAACGACGATATGCTGATTTGTCTTTTCTTGTTTACATTTTATTGTATCTGGCTCTGTTCTGTATATACGAGAATTGTTCATCGTATCCATCCAATAACTCAAATCTGTTTCCCAATAGGCTGGCCACTTTTTTTGCGCTTCTTTGTATGTAAAGTTTTCGAAAGTCATTGTCCTTTTTATAATAAAAGCTTTTACACGAGCCGGACAATCTTTAGACGTGGGCGCGTGCTCGTGTTTGCAGTTAACGCATACTTCTTTCTTGCATTGCTCCTCTTCCGTGTGTACTTATTTCCTGCATTTTTCCTGTTGTTCCTTACAATTCTGCGCGAAGTGATTATACGAAAGCGTCTGTAACACTGTGTCAGCGGTATAAAAGGTTTTACTTCTATTCTATTATTGTATATGCATAGAATATGTACTTCGTCGTTTAAAGTGCAAAACCGCGTAACAACAAAATGCAAAACCGCGTATCAGCAAAATGCAAAACCGCAAATGTGAACTTGTTTTGTACTTTAAACGACGACTTGTATTCTTCTGGTTGGTATCTTCTTTTCTCTATCCCTTCTTTCTACTCTAATAATTTTCATAATCGGTATTATGTCTTGTAGGAGTTCTTCGTTGGGTATGTCCGTGGGGATATCAAAGATTAATCCCAGTCTTTAATCCGCCCCTCGTAGCATACTATGTTTGCTACCTCTGCGTTCCTGCATCCGACTCTTTACTCTACCTTTACTACTTCGTCAATTCCACCCACGTTGAATTTCTTGAGTACGTTCGATATGGTAATTGCATTAATTGGTTTTCTTTACATCTTCTTTAATACACACCACGAAAGGTCCTCCATGTTCTGCGTCATTTTTAAGCTGTTCATCGTCTTTTCCTTTATTTTCTTTCATTAGAAGTTTTGTTACAATATTGCTTCTAATAGACTCAAGTGTTACGCCGCCGTGAAATCCTAGAATGCATCGCTGTCGTTGAGCTTTGATGGTCTCGTCCTCTTCTTTGTACTATTTTTCGCTGTCATCGCTATTTCCATTATGCTCAAAGTATACTGAATTTCTTTCCTTTACATTTTTCCTTCGACAACGTGCAGACTTCAAAATTTGCTGAGTAATTGAATTTTTTAATTGCTATATTAAATTGAATTTAATTCCAATTGAAGTTTATCTGTATTTTGTTTTTGCTGCACTTCAATAAATACAGTAGTTAAGTCTCTTGTGAGCAATTATATTTTTTGTAGATATAAAAAAACACAAGTGTAAGAAAACTGAATTTATATATTTGTACAAATCTGATTAATTCTCAATAAATCATATAGTATCGAACCTAACCTCATTTTGAAATTGGGTAATGGAGAATCAAGGTGAGCAAGCATCAACTTCTGGTACGTTATCAGCACATTCAACTGCCTCAAGTGCTCCTGTTGCACAAGCATTACCTGTTTCGGGTAGTATCACCGTCGTGGCTGCACCAATCGGCACATACGCTTCGACAGGCGTCACAGCACATTCTGCTGAGCGCGCGCCAACTGAGGCACACACGCCAACAGGAGAACATTTGACGGAGGTACATGCACCCACTGTAGCATCCACTCCATGCCAGGCTTCTGGGCTGTAACGCGCGATGTCATCGAAATTGATGAGGCGGATGAAGATGGACCACAGGTTACAATGTATTCTACTGCAACCACTTCTGCAGTAAACAGTATATTAGCAGCTAGAGCAAATAGTGCTCGTAACTTAAATATTTCAGATAGCTTAAATGCTGGATTTGCAAGTTTTGGACTGCAAAACAATATTACTTCTACGCGATTACAACAAAACATGCCTAATTATTTTCTGCTAATGAAAATGTAACACCTCATGCCAGTGACGTTTTCTCTAGTGCAATGCTCACCCCAGCTACGGTACCAAGCACTTCGTTCTTTTCAAATGCTGCGCCAAATTCTAGGGGTACTTTCTCTGATAGTATACCCAGTGTAGTTAACGTGCCAAGCACATCGATATTTTCAAATGCTGCGCCGCGTTTTAGTGGTATTGTCGCTCGTAGTATAGCCACTTTAACTAGCGCACCAAATATATCGACATCTTCACGTGCGGCGCCACCAGCAATTAGACCTATTACTAGTATGCAGCAAGCGCAACACGCATATTTATTCAACACCACGGGTTGTCCTCCAAGCCTACAACGCAACAGCACTTTCAATTTCGCGCCGCCATTATCTTCGCATTACTTTCCATATACGCAAACTTCGATTGCAGATATTATGCTTTCTTCTTCTAATATCGCGTCGCGCCAGGTGATGAGCAAAGATTTGCCTATTTTTTTCCGGAAATCCCGAAGATGGGCCTATATTAATAACAAATTAAGTCCAGTCTACTGAAAGATGCGGATTTACCGAACAAAAAAACCTGATACGATTACAAAAATGTCTTAAAGGTGCTGCTTTAGAAACAGTGCGGGGGAAGCTCATGCTGCCTAGCACGGTGTCGTATGCGATTGAGACTCTACGAATGTTTTATGGTCGGCCCAATGTCATCCATCAATCTCTTCAGTGCAATTTGAGACAGCAGCCAAATGTAAAAATCGAAAAAATGGAAACCTTGATACATTTTTCATTGGAGGTACAAAATTATGGTGCAACTAGTTGAATAATGCAAACACTGCTTTACTTGCAGTCAGAACGGATTTTTGCAGCAAAGCTGTTAATCTGAATGGTGTTGGTAGTGATCTGGGGCAAATTTGTGTTACGTGTTAAGTTTACTAAAAATAAAACTATTTTGTTTTTAATATCTTATATTCCGCCTAATAGTGATATTGCTGTTAATCAAAGTCATTTAGATAATCTTGTAGATGTAATTAACAATGCTATGCCGTCTGATGAGATTATTTTCCTAGGAAATTTTAATTTAAGTAGCATTTCTTGGCAGAGTCATAGTAAGGCCCTGTGCCAATTGATAGAAAATAGAAAATTTTGACGGATCAAAGTAAAAATTTGACACTTCTCGTGGTGAATACGAACGTCAAAATTTTACCTAGCTCATGGGGCTAGGTAAAAGTTTGACAGCTTATAACCATGTATACACATAATAATGCTTGGCGGTAATAAGGAGTAAACATGAAAATGAAAGCTGAAACAGCATAAAAAAAGCGTACGTTACTTGCAAATTATAAAATAAATATAAATTTTAAGAATTTCAGCAACACACAAAAATAAAGCTTTCGCACGAGCGTTTGTTTGGTTTT
Source organism: Rhagoletis pomonella (assembly GCF_013731165.1). NCBI lineage: Eukaryota > Metazoa > Arthropoda > Insecta > Diptera > Tephritidae > Rhagoletis > Rhagoletis pomonella. The sequence continues at coordinate 1,877,466 of NW_023458559.1, read as the reverse complement.
TCAACTGTCAAAATTTTACTCTGCATTTGGCAAAATTCAATTTATTTGTACACCATAGCAAATTTTTCCACCCCGTCTCACCACGGAGAAAAAAGTTACCGATTGGCACAGGCCCTAATAACATATTGCCTACGAATATCAAGTCTGAAATAGATGAATTAGTTATATCGACAATGTTGTCGCACGGTTTTAAGCAATGTAACTCGGTTTCAAACAATAATGGTAGGTTTTTAGACCTGATTTTTGCTATTGCAGAACTTAAAATATCATGCTTTGAAAGCCCAGCGCCTTTTTTAGATAAGAGTTTAGATCATAAAGCTCTAGATATTAATTTTGACTTTTATAATTTTGAAAAGAAGCCGCTTGAGTCCGCAGTGGAATATAATTACTTTCGGGCAGACTTTTCTGCAATGAATAAATTTTTGTCTGACATTGATTGGTCATTTTTGGAGTCTTTAGGTAGGTTTCTGTAAGCCATCTCCAATTATGTTCCGTCTAGGCAACTCGTAATAAATAGAAAACCTCCGTGGTTCGATTGAAAGTTTTCCCATTTAAAAAATATTAAAACTAAAGCATATAAAAAGCTTAGAAATAGTAATAATGAAGCAGATTTCTGAGAAAGGAGTTCGACTCTCCCCATAAGTTTCTATTTAAGCAATATATGTATGTTCAAAGTGGAATCGGACTTGAAGTCAAATCCTTCTAAATTTTGAGTTTTCATAAATTTAAAGGGGCAAACTAATGGATTTCCTACCAGCATGGAATATGATGGTTTAATGTCTGATAATACGGAAGATATTTGCAACCTTTTCGCTCAACTTTTTCAGAAGGTTTACACAAAAAAATACATCTACGTTTCCCAACTTAACTCATACTGAATTGCCAACAATTAGTTCTTTTGAAATCTCTGTAAATGATGTTCGTCTCGCAATTTCGAATTTGAATTCAAGCTCTAAGGTAGATACTGAAGGAATTTCTCCTTTGTTTTTCAAAAACTGTAACGACTGCTTAACTAACCCTATTGCACAGCTTTTCCAGAAATGCTTAAAAAGTGGATCTTTTCTTGAGTCTTGGAAATTATGCTTGATTTCATACTCCATCAAAAGTTAGCAGTGCTATTGTGAATTGCCAACACGGATTTTATCCTGGTAGATCAACGTTCAAGCTTTTGAAAATCGGTCTCAGCTTGATGTAATTTACACAGACTTCTCTAAGGCATTTGACAAAGTCAATCACTCATTGGGCCCTGTCACACGGTCAGTATTTATTGAGGTGATCCAAGTATCGCGATATTTATTGACGTTGTAGCATGCAGTATGGATGGATCGTGATCCATATCGCAAAATTTCTAATAATTTTGAAATCTGGATCGCGGATCGCAATACCGTCAATAAATATTGAACGTGTACACTTTCAAAACGCGATCCATACATTTCGTCAGAACATCTTTTACTCTAATAATGCGAACATCGGCTCTGCCTTCGCTCTCGGGGCTTAAAATCTTCCAAAACAAATTTTAAATAACATTGGAAATTTAAAATAATTGTGGAATGCATTATCTTTAAATTATACGTACAAAATAAAAATATTTTCTTGCGTCGTTTGCTTTGGTTGTGCGCGTTCTCATATAAATCAGTGTGTTTTAATTATCTCGGCGAACATTCGCGACGAAAAATTTGCCGTTCGCCGGTGTTGTGCTCAGCTTTTTACGTGGAAGGAAGCTTGTTACAATTGGTTCAACGAAATCAAGTTTGCTTGTTAATGCCTGGTCAGGAATCCCACAAGGGACTCATTGTGGACCTCTCTTGTTTCATATATTCATAAATTACTTTCCGTATCAATTTAAATTCGCTAAGTGTTTAATGCTCGCTGATGATGTAAAATTATTTCTTAGAGTTCGAGACTTGTCGGACTGTGCTAAACTTCAACGTGATCTAAATTGTTTTGCAGAATGGTGCACCATGAATAGCTTGTTTTTAAACGGGAATTAATGTTTTATTGTAACATATTCAAGAATTAGTAACACCATTAAATTTAGTTACAAATTGAATGACTGTGATTTATTCCGCACCTTTCAGATGAAGGATTTAGGTGTTTACTTTGACTCGAAACTTTCCTTCACTAAGCACGTTGACTTTATTATTGCCAAATCATTTTCCACTCTGATGACTTTAAAGATCCTTTGAATTTGAAGTCACTCTATGTTTCGTTGGTAAGAAGTAGACTTGAATACTGCTCATTCATTTGGAATCCGTACTCCGATACTCATTCAGCAAAAATCGAAAAGGTTCAAAAAGTGTTCACTAAAATAAGAGAATTTGTTCGTCCCTTATTTTTGCACATAATGTCATGAATGAGCACATTAATTGTCCATTATTAGCCAGTATATTCAATTTTTATATTCTTCCGCGGGATTTGAGGCGAAATAGGTTACTTGTGGACTCAGTTCATAGAACTAGTTATGCATTCTACGAGCCAATCAGTAGATCAATTCGGCTATATAACAGATATAATAAAGATATCGATTTTAGTGCAAGCTTGAATAGATTTAAGCTCCAAATATTTTCTATTTTTAATTAACTAGTCTGTAAGAAGCATTTGACTTTGTAGACTGTAAATGAATAAATAAATAAATAAATAAAACGATGCAGGCAATTGATCTCGGAGATTATTTAAATGATCCCATGCTCCTAAACGAGCTGCTGACGAAATTACCCAGTGATTTAAGACTAGATTGTGGCCGCTATAGACTAACTCGTCCTCGTGTTGACATAACCGTTTTTGATGAGTGGCTTTTCAATTTAGCTACTTGTGCGAGACAAATCAAGCCACTGAGTTATGCAGCTACACCATCCAACATCAGTGTTGCCCCGAATAATTTCTAGTGGTAGTCAAATTCCTTTAAAAAAAAAATGGCTAAGAAAGAGCTAAAAAGTCGTTGTGGCTAAAATGGTAACTAAAATTTTTTAATTACATATACCCGCAAACATTATCAATAAGTAATGGTATAGAAAAACAATAAACTCTAGAAAAAAGCTAATATTTTATCCAACCGAAAACCTTTTTGTATAAAAGGGGAAATATACGTCACCAGCTTGCTGGCTACATCATGTGATTGTACCTCGAAGCATAACTTACCAGCATGCTGGTGCAATATTTATTTCTTTACAAATGAGGTCGAGGAAAGATCGAAATGATTAGAGCCGAAATTTCATAACTTTTCTACCATTTTATTAAACTTTTTTTTTTAACTCACAACTGCAATATCGTAAACTTAATCTTCCACAAACACGGCTTTGACTCATATAGTGCAAGAAATTTCCGCCAAAATACTTTTTACTTAGAAAATTGAGCTAATTTCACCATTTACGACACCATGCCGGTACAATCATAAAATTTTCAAATAGTTTTTGAAGTCGCACCAGCAGTTGGTACAATCACACCCCAAGAACATACACGGTCAATCGACTTGATGGGCCATTTAACAAATTAAGCATATTAAGGGCCGTAAACTTATCTATTTTAAGCTATAGTTAAATCGTTAATAGATAAGTTAACAGCCCTAACACTTTTACAATATGTATGTATAAAAACGTAAGGAACATACAATACATATATGTATATATATCAGCCTTTTTAGTTTAAAAATTCTTTTCTTACATAAATGAAAAAAATTAGATCAAATTAAGCATATACAACTTTTTCATGCCAAGTATGAATAAATTCTCCAAAGGGCTAAAAAAGGGCTAGGGGTAATTTTAAATTTGTGTGGTCAAAAAACTATGTGCTAGCTAAATCTAGCCACCAAAGCGCTAAAACGGCAACACTGTCCAACATAAGCGAGAGAAGAAGAGCGACCGAAAAAAGCAACATACGAGAATAATCGTACACGTCGTCGCTGCCAACGAGCGAGCAAAATATATTTGCCCGAAATGTTCAAAAGGGCATTGCTTGACAGTATGTGAACAATTTCGTGCATTGAACAAAGTCATGCGTTGGAAATTTGTTAGAGATGCAAAATTGTGCATACGCTGTTTCAAGAAAGGCTGACTTCCAAAACGTATCAATACAATGTTAGGAAACTGCTATACTGCGTTATTCAAACTGTTCCTCGTATATGCAGAGTTACGACACATTGCAACCATATACATTGAATATTTTACATACTCAATATAGCAATGAACAATTTTTCTGAATTTTCCATTTTTAAAATACCAATGGTAACCAAAAACAAACGAAGCATCAACTTTGTTTCTGATGCGTTGATTACGCTAGCGATGCGTTTCGATAAATTTTCGGATGCGTGTTGGAAAAGTATACATCGTCAACAGTTTGTAGTTCGGCGTTATGGAACATTAAACTTTGTACGTATGCAATGCAATTGACGTTTTGGAAGTCAGCCAAACACTTGATTCGCCGTTGTAGCTCTAAGCAGCAATGTGGTGTGGATGGTTGTGAGCGAGCACATAATCCACTTTTACATTTATCACATTACAAACGCTCTGTTACGTTTACAAAAAAAGAAACTCATGTTGGGGCCGTACAAAATCTTAATCTGTTCCATTCGAAAGAAAAGAGGAGTGCTGTATTTCGCACTCAGAACTAAGTCCGTACCCCATGCAGTGCAAGGAAAATGCAACGCTGTATCTACTAAGTACGGAGTAACACATAACCCTGGCTTCTGACAGCATGTATTTCTTCTCCCTCTCGTTTTTCTCTTAAAATATAATAAATAAAAATAGAGTTTAAATTTAATTTTTAGTCATAAAAATACTTCTGTTTGATTTATCATAATCGCCACAATTTGGTGACCCCGACGACTCTTAAAGCACAATGCCTAACGAAGAAGCATTCCGCCATGCAAGCCGCTGTGCAGCAACCTATTGAAGATCCACGTCCAAGCGAAGGCGTTACCGAAATCGCAAAGGTGACCGTGAAAATTCCACCATTTTGGCATGCAAAACCTGAGCTGTATATTGCGCAGGTGGAGTCGCAATTTATTGCCGCTGGCATTTCGAGCGACAGGTCTAAGTACCACACCGTAGTAGCCGCCATCGAAAGCAGCGTCCTCGCACAAATTAGCGACATTATACTTAATCCGCCAGTTGTGTACTTGTATAGAACCCTAAAGATGCGCTTGTTAGAGCAGTTTGCCGATTCCGAGCAAAAAAGAATCAAAAAACTACTGCCGGATTTAGAGCTTGGAGACATGCGTCCATAACACCTGCTGCGCGAAATGCGCCACCTGGCTGGTAGCGAAATGAACGACGGTATGCTCAAATCTATTTGGTTTAACAGATTGCCGCAAAATATTCGCTCTATCATATCGATTAGCACCGAGCCTTTAGACAAAGTCGATCAAACTTCTCTGGCGCAACAAATATGTGCTTTGACGAAAGAGGTTGCAGAGTTAAAATCAAAGTTAGAGCAACGAGGTAGAGAGAGGCGACGATCCGATTCGCGAAGACGCGCGCGCACACCAAGCAGTGGCGCGGACATTTGCTGGTACCACAGGAGATTCGTAGAAAAAGCTACAAAGTGCCGAAAGCGTCGACGACAGCCAGATGCAGATTTACAGCTATACGCTGCCACCAAGTCAACTATAAAAACGTACGGCGTGAAATCCCTCTGCCTCAACATCGGTCTTCGCCGAAAATCCCAGTGGAACTTTATTGTTGCGGACGTTTCGCAACCTATCCTAGGGGCCGATTTCCTGGCGCACTTCAAGGTTCTCGTCGACCTGCATCAACGCAAGCTGGTGGATAGTTTGACAAATGCTTCGCAATGCTGCGCTATCAAAAAAGTCAACGGTGACGTAGGTAAATGGTCATTTATTAATCGTGATATGCCTTTTCAGGATTTTCTCGGGGAATTTAAAGACATAACACAGTAAAACCAGGGTCGGAGAAATGTCGCCTATGGTGTCACGCATCACATCATCACGAAGGGTCCTCCCGTTTTTTCGAAGCCGAGGCGCTTGGCGCCAGACAAACTGAAAGCCGCAAAAGCTGAAATTCAGTCGCCTCACGAAGTCCGTGGGCGTCCCCTCTTCACATGGTGTGGAAAAAAAACAGCGAGTGGAGACCCTGTGGGGATTTCAGGCGGTTAAACAGCGTAACCGAATCCGACGGCTATCCGATCCCCCATCTCCACGGTTTTACACACGCACTGCACGGTTGCAAAATTTTTTCCACGATCGACTTGCGCCGTGCATATCATCAACTTCCAGTGGAAACCGCTGATGTACCGAAAACCGCTATGACGACTCTATTCGGAATGTTCGAGTTCGTTTAACGCCGGCCAAACGTTTCAACGTTTTATGGACCACATTCTGCGCGATTTCGATTTTGCGTGGCCTTATCTTGACGATATTTTGGTTTCCTCGAGAGATACGGACGAGTATAGACACTTGCGCACGGTTTTCCAAAATTGCGCGAATTTGGCATCGTAATAAACCTGAAGGTCATTAAAGAAATGAAAGCACCAGAACGAGTGTGCGACCTTTGACGTTTTTTGGGTATGTTGAATTTTTTCCGTCGGTTACTACCAAAGGCAGCGGAGAGCCAAAGGGTTTTGACTAGCCTCATTAAAGGGAATAAAAAACGCGACACCTCAAAAATAGAATGGAATGCGAAAGCCAACGAAGCTTTTCAGCGTTGCAAAGCAGAGCTAGCCGCAGCCACCCTTTTGGTATTTCCTAAGCCTGGCGCACCCTCAGCACTCACGGTCGATGCTTCCGGAACGGCACTCGGGGCCGTGCTACAGCAACTTGACGGCAACCAATGGCAACCTCTCAGTTTCTACTCGGAACGACTCAATGCCGCCCAACAGCGCTACAGCACGTACGACCGCCAGCTTTTAGGTGCTTATAAAGCGGTAAAGTACTTCCAACATATGGTCGAGGGACAAAAATTTTCCATATACACGGACCATAAGCGGCTCCAATTCGTTTTTCACCAAAAAATGGAGAAAGCTTCGCCTAGGCAAATAAGGCATCTTAATTTTTTTAGCCAATTCACTACCGACATCCGCTACCTTCCCGGCAAGGACAATGTCATAGCAGACGCACTGTCGCGCGTCGAAGCGATTCACGTTCCGCAAACAATTAACTACGCGAGTTTGGCTGAAAGTCACATTACAGACGACGAGCTTCAGCGGGTAAACAGCAATAATTGCAGCTTAGATTTAAAAGCGTTCGTCGGGCCAGGTACGGAGGCTAAAATATATTGTGACGTAAGTACTGGTAACGCACGTCCGTACCTCACAGAGACTTTTCGTAAAATCGGATTTGAATCAATCCACAACATCTGTCACAGTGGCGCGGCCCAAACCATAAAGCTGGTAGCAGAAAAATTTGTGTGGCCAAATATGAAAAAAGACTGTCGTGGGTGGATCAACAGGTGTCTGTCCTGCCAAAAAGCTAAAATTCAACGCCACAACAAATCGCCGATATCTACATACCAGCTGTCGGATAAGCGGTTCGAGCACGTCAACATGGACATATTAGGCTCCTTGCCGCCATGTCAAAGTTATCGGTACTGCCTCATTTGCATTGACCGTTACACGCGATGGGTAGAAGCATACCCTCTCGAAAATGTTACCGCAGAGCCAGTCGCCTACGCTTTTTACTCGAATTAGATATGCAGACTTGGCATACCATTGAGAGTCACCACCGATCAAGGGCGCCAATTCGAATCGTCGCTTTGTCGTGATCTCAACCGACTTCTGGGTATTCAGCACCTCAAAACAACGGCGTACCACCCCGCCGAAAACGGTATTATAGAGCGCTGCCACGGAACGCAGAAAGCTGCGATTAAGTGTTACCAAACAGAAAATGGGTCGAAGTATTGCCATTAATTCTTCTGGGCTACCGCTAGTCTTACAAAGAAGATATAAAGTCAACGCCAGCAGAACTAGTCTACGGTGGGACACTTCGATTGCCCGGTGAATTTCTCCACCACATGTCTAACGCCAACGCTACTCTCGCAGAAGCCGATTTTGTAAATGACCTGCGAGCAAGAATGCGTAAGCTAACGCCGACTCACCAACCACTCGAAGCCATCCACTTTTATCGAGACTCGATTGGCAACGACGCCCTACGTGTTCGTTAGAACAGACAGCGTACGCCGACCACTCCAGGCCCCTTACGAAGGGCCATATCCCGTTCTAAAACGATGTGAAAAATATTACAAAGTCGACATTCGCGGGAAGCAGGTGAACGTTAGTATCGACCATTTAGAGGCTGCGTACGTCGTTAACGAAGACCAAGAAAGCACTCCATCGCATACCAAGCAGCCGGAATACCACACGCGTTCAGGCCGTAAAATTCGCTTTCGTTTTCAACAGGAGGGGGAGTAATGTGGCACTCAGAACTAAGTCCGTACCCCATGCAGTGCAAGGAAAATGCAACGCTGTATCTACTAAGTACGGAGTAGCACATAACCCTGGCTTCTGACAGCAGAGATTTCTTATTCTCTCTCTCGTTTTTTCTCTTGACACAGAAACATCGTGCGCTACAATTATTATTCATTTAAATAAAGTTTAAATTTAATTTTTAGTCATACAAATACTTGTGTTTGATTTATCATAATCGCCGCAGGTGTAACGCTGCATGCATATGGTAAGTCTGTCAACACATGGGCTTTTATTGATGAAGGTTAGGCTTGTACACTTATGGAGCAAGACTTAGCTAAAGAGCTAGGTATTGCCGGTCCAAGGGAGGAACTGTGTTTACAATGGACAGATGATATTAAACAAAATGAAACGAATTCTCAATCTGTTGCCCTGTACATTTCCGCACAGCTACCTAACGCAAAGAAATTGTATATTAAAAATGTGCATATCATAACTGCACTTAAGCTTCCTGTACCATCATTAGACTTAGCTACCATATCTGCTCGAGGACATCTAAAAGATCTACCAATTGCTCCATATACTACGGAACGAGCACGGATTCTTATTAGCTTGGAATAATAATAAGCTTGGCCGCTTATTATTCCCTCAGAAACCAGACAAAGGGAAGGTGATGAACGCGTTGCAGCCCGATGCAAAATTGTTTGGTCTGTGTATGGGTGTGGCAATGCAAATAAAGGTTCACACCAACGAGTAACGGGACACTCAAATAGACGCGGTATTGGAAGTGCGGTACATAACTATACTATACCTGTGGTGCGAATCACTACGCGATTTTAACAACCCTTGTTATTGTTAAGTCAGCTAAACGACAATTTTAACAATTTAGCTATTCAGCAAACGTTTCCCTAACAACATTCGTTAGCGCGAAATCAGCTGTTGTCGTTAACGATAACAAAGGCCGCTAATTTGACCACGTCTATATTGGTGTTGTTAATGAAACCTAAAAGGTACGTTCTACAATTTTTTCGTAAGAAAATAAATGCACAGCACCGCTAGCAAAAAAAAAATATCAAAAATGAAAGGATTTTTCAGCAACTTCAAACTTGCACTTTATTGTACTAAAACTAAATGGGCTACAAAACCGCATACATAATTTTTTATTATGCTCATTAAAAACTGGAAGTTTTACGAAAGTTTATTGAATTTTGTTTAAATATTGCAGAATACACTATTAAAAACAAGTAATATAAATTAAATAACAAAAAAAATAGTTTGTAAAACTTGTCAATATGTGTTGCGGTTATACTTTTCCAATAGGGCGTAAAACAAATGTAGAAAACTTGAAGTTAAAAGGTGATAAGTCTATATTGAATTTAAAGGAATTGAATAATTAAAGTTTTCAATTTAATACTTCTACATCGTTTATTAAAAATATAAATATCATATATGTATGTGCATATTTAAATATATCTTTATTAATCATCATGACACCAGCATAATAAAATCAGTCTTGAAAATAAATATGTTAACAAACTTTTTCATGTTAAATGATTTTTGTAAACTTTTTATTTACAGCTTCGAGTAAAATATGACAGCAGAATTCAAAATTATGTTGTTTGCTACTTATGTGTATTTATTTATTTTAAATAATTTTATTTCTAATAGTTCCATCTACTATATAACAACAGAAACCACATAAATATAAGTTTTAAAGCTTGCACAAAATTCATAAAAATCAATCAAACTTGAACAAATTTTCACCAAGATTTCGAGCCTTTTATTCAGAATATTTATAAGATTTTCGGGTATGCAGTTTTGTAGCCAATTTAATTTTAGTCTGACAAAGTGCAAGTTTTAAGTCGCTAAAAGTTACCGTTGATTTTTTGAATTTTTTTTGTGAAGTGTGTTGCGCATTTTCTTCCATACAAAATACTTGTGAGCTTTGTGCTCACATGAGCGCCTTGGCATATGCAACGGAGTTATGCCCATTAGCGGCAGCACAGTTAGTGAATCGCAAAATCGTTACTGCAAACAACAAAAATTGTTAGCTTACAACTCGACAAGTCGCGTTATTAACAGTCAGGAAATCTGTTACATTGTTCGGCGAGGGCGAGGTGGGGCATAGGCATGGTGGCGGGCCCTAGCTAGCTCGTCGGATGGGTGGGTCGTTACCCACCTTACCTACACCCACATCAACAAAAAAAGTTTCTAGTCATGCCTAGTTATGCTAAGTGCAGAGAAAAAGTAGGGTTGGAAAGGAAGAGAGGAAATACAATATCGAAAGGTGGAGTCGTCCCTCCCCTTCTTCGTGAGTCCTACACGAAGCCATGGATGTTGCTGCGACTCCCACCGTTTAGCAACACCCCCTAATCCTGACATAGGTCCGTCTGTTCATTGGTCCATTTGTCCGCTACCGGTCCGGTCAAGTCTACACCTACATGTCCTCTCTCCAGCCCAAGTGTATCACCCACACCAAAAAAAAAATAACGGTTCTAGCACTCCATATTTAGATTCCCTACTTCTCAACGAAAGAAATATGTATTATATGCTTTTGCACTCTTTTTGTGCGCCAACTTCAGTTCTTTGATTACTTTGTCTCGTAAAAGCTGTAACCGGTCTACATTGGAGTCAACCTGAAAATCCGCGTCCTTTATCGTGCCGAGCTTTCGGTATATCTCGTATGATGCACCATGTTGTGTAATCGGCATACCGAAAGTCGAAAAATACGGGAAACAGTTGATCGCGGAACGGACTACGCTACTAAGTGCAAACGCAGCATCACTGATGTGTTTATCCCAACTTTTCTAGTTGTCTTTTATATATGACGGCACCATCTGCAACACGGACCTATTGATCCGCTCTGCAGCGTTACCTTGCCGCGAATAAAATGCTGTTTTAATATGTCTCGTGCCATATTTATCCAGAAAGCTGGAAAATATTTCCGAGGCAAATTGTTTGCCATTGTCAGAATGGATAAATTCCGGTATGCCAAATATAATAAAGACTTCTTTTTCTAGGAACTTTATAACCTCGGCTGAAGTGGCTCTTCTCATAGATTTCAAAAATATAAACTTAGAAAAATGGTCAAGACAGACAAAAACAAAAAACATTACCATCACAAGTACGTGGGTAAGGACCTATAAAGTCGATATACAAGCGTTGGAAAGGTCGTTCTGTTACGTGCTGATTCCCCATCAATGGTTTATGGAATGCGTTCTTCGTTTTATTCCCATTACAAACTTCACAGGCATTGAAGTGTACTTGCACATCTCTCACCATACCCGACCAGTAGTACTTTTCTCGTACCTGTACAAGCGTCTTGTGGATTCCAGCATGGCCGGCTGAAGGTGAGCTGTGGGTGGCCTCCACTAACCCCTGTCGTAACTCCGACGGTACCCGAAGTTTCCAGGTCTGGTCCTCTTGAAGATCAACCCCCCTGTTAAATTGCGTCCGTTTGTACATATACCCGTCCGAAACACATGTCAGCCAGCTTGTCCTTGTTCTCGTTCACGGTCTTCCTTAGTTCGTTGTACTTATCCGAGTCGAAGTATGGTGATTCTAGGCAAATGTTCATCACCCTCTCATTTATCACAATTTCCTCCATATGCATCCGTGATGGCATATCTGGAACAATATTTTGTGCCCCCTTTCGGTGCTGGATGTCAAAATCGTAGGCTTGGAGTTTCAGGCTCCATCTGGCCAGCCTACCAGAAAGGTCCCTTTGATTCATCAGCCATTTTAGGCTGGCACGGTCAGTTATGATCGTGAATGGCATACCTTCTACTTACGGCCTGAACCTTTTTACGCTTATCACGGCTGCATAACACTCCAGTTCGGTGATGCCATAATTCTTTTGCGCTTTATTAAGCTTTGCCGAAACATATGCTATGGGCCGTTCATTGTCTTGGTCGTCCAGCTGAAATAACACCCCACCCACTCCATCTTTTGATGCGTCACACTGTATGTAGAACCGTCTATTAAAGTCAGGTTGCGTCAGTACGGGAGCCGAAATGAGGCTTTCCTTCAGCCGGTCGAATTATCTCTTTGCTTCGTCAGTCATGATGAATTTCTTAATCTTATCCTTGGTGAGACAGTCGTGCAGCGGAGCTGCGATGGTCGCGTAGTCTGGAATAAAACGACGGTACCAGCCTGACATACCTACCGGCGGAGCTGTGTAGGCGTCTTAGGCTCAGGGAAGTCCCTAACAGCTGCAACATTGTTCGCATCAGTTAGGATGCAACCATCACCCACAACATAACCAAGGTAACGAACCTTCTTATAGCAGAATTTACTTTTTTCTACTTCCCTCTTACGCTACACTTTCCTCGTGCGTCAAAGAGTGATGCACGGCGTCAAACTACAGGTCCCCTCGACGGGTACGAGCTCTGAAACGGCAGCTAGTTCTGGACGTTTGAGTGTTCCTTTATTCACAACAGCCATGTCGAAAGCCTTCCAGAAGTCTATCCCCAAATATACATCTTGTTGCAAACCAGGGACTATTAGAAACTCAAGGTCTGGCGTCAGGCCACCCCATAGCACTAGGAGAGTTATTACTCCTGTAACTGACACTTCCCCGCCATTTGCGGTTCCCATGCGGTCTTTGCCCAAACAACTCGCCCCCGCGCCAGAATCTAGGAGCGCTAACACCTCCCTGCATCCTATCTTGGTTTGAGCAAAGAATCTGTTATCACCTTTAACCGTCACTATAGTTGACACTATCTTGCTATGGATTCTCTTTTATAACTTGTTATTTTCTCTCATCTTCTCAATTTTCGTAAAATTCCTACTCTTAGCTTTCATTGCAATGCTCTCACAAAATATTCGTTTGAGTGCCGCCTCATAGTCCAATTTACGTTGGTGTAGACTCCTTCTGTCACAATTCTTACTCTCAGCATCTTTCTGCCTAACAACTTTACTGTCTTTTCTTTTTAGCAGTTGGTATGCTAGTTGATTTCCGGGTGCTCCTTCCCCTGGCTGGAGTTCCCGGCAATCTCCGCCAGCATCCCGTTTCCCTTTTCCGGCTTGTACACACAAAACGACGTGTCCGACGTGTGTGATGACTTACAACGATTCTCGCTACAGGCATATCACAAGCAAAACCCAACATAAGATGAAATGGGGGCGGACAAAACGACTTGATAGTGGATTGGGTGCTTTTCACCGGCTGGGAAACTGGTGCGCTACTTTGGGGCCGTTTGATTCAACGTTGGTGCTAGAATTACGTTCACACGGTGCACGGTTCTTCAAGGGATTATTAAACGCCTCCAGAGATTTTGTTCCTATGTGTTCATCCAACAGTGCCAATTCTGGATAAGCCAATTCGTTAATTGCCTTATTTCTGTTTCGGTTTTCCTTCATGACCTTTTCTGCGCGCCTGAATTCAGTCTTCAAGTCGGCCAGAGTATTCATCTGTGACGCGAACGTGAGAGATTCTTTTTCAGGAATTTTCTTTCGCAGGTGAAACGTGAGATCTTGGACTTCTCCGTAAAACTCGTCAAAACCTTCTTGCAGTAGCTGCTTCCGTTCCATGATCTGTCTGATTATCTCGTAATCGGACTCCGCGGTTTTAAAGTGGGCGAGCAGCTCATCTTTTAGCTCGAAGAATCCGAAATCCGGATCATCGGCGTGATCTTCGAGCACTTGCCAATACCAATTCAACGCGGAGCCCGTTACGAGACAATGGAAGTCAGTGAAGAGCTGATAATAAGAGATCTCGTGCTGCGCTCTCATCTTCTCGATTCTGAAAAGGAAACTCTCAACCGCAATCCCTTTCCCCGTACCGTCGAATTTTATGTGCCACTTATCTAAATCGACTTTCTTCCACTTTTCCGAACCTCGTTCATACACTGCGCCATCATGTCGTGTTGTTGCGCCATCATCGCCATCATGCGGCTCAGTTGCTCGACACTGGTCGCAGTTGAGCTCGGTTCACTCCCTGGAGCATTCGGACGTTCAGCATCAGTCTCTTGACTGCGCACTCGGACCTGGCCCATCGCTTCCAGCAGCACCTTGCAGGTCAGGTTCAGACATCTCGAATAGCTGGTATAATTTCCTAGAAAAACTATCAATATAGTCGGTTCCGTTGGACTTTAGCTCATGCTCGTTCGATTCACTTGGCTGGCGTGTAGCTTCTCTTTCCAGGGTACTAAAAATACGGGCTAAGCACCTGTTAAAAAGGTCTGTTGAAACGAAATCCACCGGATAAGGCATACCAGTATCTATTTGGGTAAACAATGACCCGACCACTTGATTTTCTCACGCTCTTGCAGCGCCACGTGTAACCCTGCGGTTCGACCCTAGCAGACCTAATCCTCCTGTGACAACTCTGTCCTGGCCCTCACGTTCTCCCATTCACTCACAACTACGCACTCAGATCCAAATTAGAGCCGATTCGACGACGATTTGTAACACACGGTCTAACAATGAAAAGTATCTCGTATCGCACTTCAAAGCTCAAAAAAAAACTTTAAAAGAAAATCAAGCTTAGAAACTAAGCAAATATTCACAAAACAAAAAATTTAATTATTCAAGTGGAGGATTATGAAAATCCAAAAGTTTAAAAAGAGGTTAAAAAAAAAATTCAAAGAGTTCACAAATTTTCCTTGAAGGTAACTTCTAAGGCAAAAGAAAACGAAATCTCGTAAAACTCGAAACAAATCCAATAATCCAACTTAAACAGGATCGTTTAAAGAAAGTTCCAGAGGAAAATCAAAAATTCAGTAACTCTAAAAAGAATACGTATGCATTTAAGAGGCTAGAAGTAGGGTAATTCACTAGTAAGCCAATACATTTGTTATTATAAAAATGTAAGGAGTTGTATATATCTAGGTATAGATACGCACTTGTGTATATAAACAATCTAAGGAAAAAAAACTAATATTAAGGAAATTCAAAAGGGTGATTTCTTCTGTTAGGTAAATTCCAAAATGTTTTATTGATTTTGATTTTTGTTTTTTGTATACAGATATGTATGCACAATAGGGCGGGTCGAAAATCTAATTTTTATCAAATCCCTTGGGAATAGTGCAAATATATTGTATCATGAAGTCAACAACAAGCCTGCAAAATATCAGTATTTTATTTAAATTGTAAGAGCCCACGCATCGACCGCCAAGTGACACACAGCATACTGGTCGAATAAGACCAATTCCTGTTGAAAAGTCTGGGTTCAGCAAAAAGGTTTGGTGCATATTATTAGATAATGAATTCGTTAACGCAAAAGATAAAGTCAAATATCATTTGTCGCAGCTATTCAGCTTATCGTTAATCTCAAAGTTATTTGGTTTTCAACCAAATTGTAATTGTTTTGTTGATAATTACACTGGTCTTCAGTCAAAAGATGTAAAGAACAGAATTCATATTTCTGGGGTGTATTTAGGTCGCTGGTTCCAAATATTCTAATCTTTTTTTAATATTAGCTATAGTTTGCAAATTTGGGAACAATTTCGGTAGCTCTAATAGAAAAGCCATTATTTTCCATCACCGTGGAAAAATTTTGTTTATGCAAATGAGTATGGAAACACTGAGCAGGCACAACTTCCAGAAACACTAATTAGTTTACATATGTTTATGCATACAATAGGAAAATTGCAAATATAGGAAGTTGACAAAAATTTTGGTTCAACATTTTTTTTATTTTTAAATAATTTTTTTTATAATGTGAACGATTTTCATAATATTATTATCATAATTTTCTTCAAAGGGTGTTACAAAAAAGTGTTACAGAAAAGTGTGCCAGGGAGTGACTTTTTTGTTCAAACTGAATGCAAAGCAATATCGTCCATTGGAGAGTCCTCAAAAGGATTTCTCATGATATGTTAAAGACTATTGCATTAACCTGCAGTCACTTTTTCACATAATGCAATTAATCTAATATCTAATCTTGGACAATAACTAAAATATTTTTATTTAAATACTTATGCACGTCCCCGACTTTCATATAACGGCATATTTAGAAACCGAGAAAAATGTGATTCTTATGTGACTAATGAAACCATTCCGCTCCAATTTTCAAGACTGCATAAATGGACTTCTTACCCTGATTATATTTTGTTAATGTATATAAATACTAATTTTCTAGAAATTACTATTAATTTATAAAACGATTCCTAATCTTGGACAATACATGTTTGACTTCATATACCAGGATTTTGAAAACTGACCAAATCGACGTGACCAAATCCATGGTTCTCTCAATATTATACAAACATCCGAAAACATAAAAACGTTTGAAATAAATCTCGTCTCACTTTTTTATATTAATTCAATTTCAAAATTCATATGGGAAAATTATCGTTTTTGTAAGTTTTATCTTAATATCTTAAAAACTTGTAGTCTTATTAAAAAATGATATATAAATATGAGACACTAAATTTAATAACATTTAATTTGATATATCGGCCTGTTTATAGCAATTAACACATTCCATAGATATTACGAGCCAAAGTTTCGTTTTCGAAATTCCTACACTTTGAATCAACTGTGCGGGCTAAGGATGAGTTTTAAATTAATCTTTCGTGGTCAATAACAATTGGCTAGAGCATATAAAATCGACCCAGCCTAATGCACAATTAGGTACGTATATGAATAAGTTTATAAGTGTTCTTTATTTAATTTATTTTTTTCTTTCCTTTTTGTTTGGTTTTCCTTCTAGTGATTTTGGTGTGAAGTGGTGATACATTTGGCAAGGTCATTATGTGAGTGATATGTTAGTATGTCTTCGGTCCGGCGTCCAAGTCAACAGAAAAGTGCGGCACATCTACGTTCAGGATACTTGTCCCAAACCTGGTTGCCATCCTAAGCCCTACCCCTTGTGTCACCCCGCGTTAAGCCTCACGCTTATACAGTGCTTGACTGCATACGCGGTAGCTTAACCGGATGCCTACACCATCGTCTCTAAACGTCTCCCAGTAGTACCAATTCCGCTCTTGGATACCACTCATACCCGTATTAAACTAGTAGGATGAACTCCAAAAGTAGAAAGGATACATGTCCCCTCTCCAGCCCAAGTGTATCACCCACACCAAAAAAAATAACGGCTCGAGCTCTCCATATTTAGATTCCCTACTTCTCAACGAAAGAAATATGTATTGTTCATTTCTAATCTATGTTTTTTTTCACCACCATGAACTTATACCTAATACAATAGTGAAATTTAACTTAATTTACGCTAAGGGAAATGTACTTAGTAAGAAGGAATCTAAGCCCTATAAGAATACGTTCAATTCACTAAATCTTCATTCGAGCTTAAAATCATTAAAAAAATATATATATTATAATGAAACTTCAGCCGCAAAAACGAAATTCAAATAAAATTCAAACAAAACAAAGAAATTTGAAGAATTCGTTCTAATCTTATAAATAAAAACAAACAAATGGAGTATAAGTAGGTTTTATGCTCCACCATGTCTTAGTTGCGCACGGATTTAACTATGTGCATAAGTCCGCGTAAATCCAAATGTCCTTATATACATATGTATTTACGTTGATTGTGCGACCGAAAACCCACAAAAGGAAGTGCTCAATGGATCATACACCCGTATAGTTTACACTCAAGTAATTGAAATAACTTCACTCACCTGGTCACTCCAGCGATGTTGGTACCAGCATGCCGTTGCGAACCTATGTGGGAAAAGAGAGTGTACATACATATATGTGAGCCTGCCTGCCCTAGAGGTACTGAGTAAATTACTTTTATTTTCTTTGGCAGATCGGTCACTCGCTCGTGTTGGCGGGCATCGAGCGGGTCCAATTTACTATAGCCATCCAAACACGAATGAATGGCAACCGAAATGTGCGCGTAAAAATCAAAAGGAGTATCGAGCAGCAGAAAAACTTATTAGATATTGTGCAAAAACATAAACTTAATGAACGTATAATATTAATAATAATATGAACAAAAATTATTGTGGAACATTTAAAGGTACCCGAGCGCGTTCGGAACAACAAAAAAAATTAAATGAAATCCAATCCGAAAGAAATCAGACAAGTGCGGGTAAATGATTCCAAATTGATTCCAAAGATTGGCGAACTCCGGTGCCTATTTATTATTACCCACTGAAAAAAAACGGATTCAACGAATAGAAATACAAAAAAACCAAAAAAAAATGGAAAGGGCGAAAAACCCCAGTAAAGGTAATTTAACTTCTCCTAATGACAATATTAGCAAAAAAAATTATCGCAATTTTTCCATGCAAAATACAACCCCCCGCTGCATGTTTGTGCTGACGGCACTGGCTTTATGCGGCGGCGTCAAGCCGTTGACGTCGAGTCTCGCTACTCTACTCTAGTTGTCGTTCCTTTTTACTGCCCTTCTCCGGTGTTCTCCCTCGTTAATGACAGCGCTTTCCAATCAGTTGTCTTCTTTGCTTCCAACGCTGAAATCCTGGAGTGTTCCTCAGTTCGTTTAGGTAACTATGTACACATGTATGAGCAACTACTTAGGCACGTCGCTCAGCTGTGCTTCTCTATGTACTTGTCCAGCTTGTATATACCGAACGTTGACCTACTTCTGGCTCACATACACACATACGTACTGGCGACAGCTGATCTAGTGGATGTTGCTGAGCTGCTGATGTTTCTGGTGTTAGTGATATTCCAGGTGTTGCTGATATTCCTCGCAGGTGTTTAATATAAACGCTGGTTCAAGGTTTTGCACCTTGTGTGAAGTGCTCAATCGCGTGTACTTATACGCCTTTGCCCCAAACCCGGGGGCGAGGTCCCTTTGTATAATTATTACTGGCGACCTGTAATGAAAAATATAACCTTTTAGTCACTTTTGCTACTTAGGCGCTAACGCTCATACGTGTACATGCATACACATATATGAACAAACATATATACATGTACCCATGGGCATAAGCACATAAGCGCTCATGCTTGAGTGTTTGCCTTGATGATTCTCACGTTCAAGATTGGAGATGGGTCTCTTCCTCAGACAATGTCGCAGACGACGCCACCAAATGGTGTACATATCCAGATTTTAATAACGCGTCTAGGTGGTTCATTGGGCCTAAAGCGGTGGTTATACTAACATAGCAAGGCAGGGCATAATCAAGCAGCGCATGTGAAACAGGGGAGTGGTCATACTCCGCATATCGCACATTATATTTCAAAATCAGCTGTTTGGGAAATATCGATTTATTCATTAATTTGCTTTTCTGACAGGAGAAGTTGTTCAAAGAGTAAGTAACTAATTTGGCAAATTAAGTACACTTAATAAAAATTAAACATACTCCTACAGGTGTTTTCTTGATTAATACACCATGTGGCCTGATGGACAAATGGAAGAAGACTTCCTCGATTTGGCAGTTTTAAATATTTGCCGTCTTCAACTGAAACGGCAAGAATCGAGGCGAGTACGGCGCTGGGCGGTTCATCCAGTAAATAGGGTTCGGAAATTGAATGGATACTTTAGGAAAGTCTTCTTGAAATGCAAATCCCACGACAGCAAGATTTTTCTTTTAACCAGGATGAACCGCCCGGTGTACGATTTATTGTAAACGTTGCTAAATCCGTTTCTGGAAAGACCCAAGAAACAAATCTCTCCAGAAGAGCGCCTTGCGATAACACTGATGTAAGTTAAAGGCGAATGCTAGATATTCTTTACATTATAATAACAATTTTTTTGTAGGTACCTCGCACATGGAACGTCGTTCTAAATCGTTGCTTCAATGCACAGATGGGAAAAACAACTGTTCGGAATATTGTGTTAGAGACCTGCGAGATTATATGGACCACTTTGTCTCCAGTATATCTCAGCGAACCCTTTTCGGCGCAATATAAAGAGATTGCGGACGACTTTTCCAGAATGTGGAATATGCCAAATTGTGTAGGAGCGATTGACGGGAAACACATAGCCATCACTTGTCCGAAGAATTCTGGCTCGCTGTACTTTAATTATAAAAAATTGTATAGTATAGTTTTAATGGCTACCTGCGACGCCAAGTACACATTTACATCCGCTAGCATTGGAAGCTACGGAGGACAAAGTGATGGAGGTAACACAAAAATATTTTAAAGGAATTGGCATTTACTCAATTTAAATTTCTTTGTTTTATTTCAAGGTGTTTTCCAGCAAACAGCATTTGGACGGGCGCTGCTGAGCAATAGTTTGCCACTACCACCAAAAACGCCGTTATGAAGAGGATCGACGGAAGAATTTCCACTTTTTTTTGTCGCCGTCGCGGCATTCCCACTGAAGGAAAATTTAATGCGGCCATACCCTGGCGTACAACTACCTCCCAGCAAAACAGTTTTTAATTACCGATTGTCGCGAGCTCGTCGGGTAATTGAAAATAGCTTCGGGATTTTAACTGCTCGCTGGCGTGTCCTTCGAAATGTCATCGATTGTAGTCCGGAGAACTGCGAAAATATTGTTTTAGCGTGCTTGGTTTTGCACAACTTCGTAATGCTAAACGATCTAAAACGATGGTACTGTCCAGAAAATTTCGTAGATACAGATGACCCAGAACAAGTGACAACAAATGGAGAATGGCGCCGTGATCTGGAGGATCTGGGTGGTCCACTGACCTCTATAACGTCAAATCGACGTAATGCAAGCGCGGCTGCATTCCGTTTAAGAGAAAAATTGGCAGACTATTTATTGAATCAAGGTTCCGCCCCTTTTCAGTAAAATGTTCATTCATGCATACGTATTATTAATATTCCCATTAGTATTATTATTATTATATAAACAAACCCATATATGTAAATCAAAACCAAAAAAAATCCATTTAAACCAGTTTCAAACTGTGTTTATAAAATTAAGGAGAATTTTACAAATTTTCATCAAAATTTTAAACTTTTTACTAAGATTAAAAAAATACGGTATGCAGTTTCATAGCCCATTCAATTTTAGTATAATAATGTACACATTTGAAGTGGGTAAGAAATTGATTTAAAAAATTTTTTTTGCTGACGGCTCTAGAATTTTTTTTCTTATAAACATACAGCTGCGGTCAATAAGAGAGTAGCAAAATTAAATATTATGATGGGCTACAAACCTGCATACTCTAAAATTTTCAAGATTAAATATTTTTGAACTATGTGCAAGCTTTGAAACTTTTATTTATGTATAGTTTCTGTTTTAGATTGAAATATATTTTAAATAAAAATGACTAAAAATAAATAAATAAACATAATTTTGATACTTTCATCACCGCAACTGTATGTACATATGTATATACATATACATATCGTCATTTAAACTGCAAAACCGCGTATCAACAAAATGCAAAACCGCGTATCAGCAAAATGCAAAACCGCGTATGTGAAGTTGTATAAATTATTTTCTAGAGCGTAAAAACACTCATATTTCAAAATGGTTATCTTTTGTATAAAGCTATCGCATTTCTGGCTAGTATATTTCAAGACGAATAGATAAGGATTGAGCCAAGAGCTTGTGTGAGCAAATCCAATTTTCGGCAGCCAATGTCAGTTACGCAGTTTTGTACTTTAAACGACGATATATATGATATGACAACATGACTAGTTGTGATGACTTGCGAATCACCCAATTGTTGTATAAAAACAAAATTACTTAGATGGAAAAAATGAGATCTGCCAAGCAGGTACTCTCATCACGTGAACACAAAAAATATATGTAAATATATATATATATATAAATATCATACACCCCCATTTTTGACTACTTTTATTTTGTTTATTAAATGCTTTTTTTTATAAAAATCTAGCTCATTATAAAGAAAACACTACATAAATCCAGATTTCAAAGTTTGTAGAAAAATTTAAGAGTTCAATAAATTTTCACAACAATCCGTGCTTTGAGAATTTTTAGAAAAATTCCAAGTAGTTTATAGCCCATTAAGTTTTTGCATAATAAAGTATAAGACTGAAGGTGCTATAAATGAATGGGCTATAAACTACTTGCCTAGAATTTTTCTAAAAATGCCCAATGAATGGATTGTTGTGGAAATTTGTTGAACTCTTAAAGTTTTCTACAAACTTTGAAATCTGTAGTGTTTTCTGAAATGTGTAGTGTTTTCTTTATAATGAGCTAGATTTTTATAAAAAAGCATGTAATAAACAAAATAAAAATTGTAAAAACTGGTCAAAATATCGTATATCTATTATTATGACGAAGGGTGTACATACGTACAAGAACAATCCAGTTTTTAATATGCATACAGTCACTTACACATGTAATATACAAAACAATATTAAATCATTTGTATAATTGTTAGTCTATAGGTTGTGTACAAAAGTTTGACAAGCAACATAAGTCATTTATAATATTGTCAATATACCATTATTTGTTATCTATATTTAAAAATGATACTTATTAGACCTTTGTACACAACCTATAGGCTAACAATGTTACAAATCGTCGCTCGAATAAAGAAACAGTGTAAATGCCACATACACTATTATTCGATAATTGCACCATTGTATAGACAATCCTTTAATCTATTAGATAAATCTTTAGTTTTCTTAAACATCTCTTTGGCTCACTAATTTATTCCCGAAAAACTAAATTGTATTTGTATGGTTTGTAATGGTTTATAAAAACTTCCAATTCGTTTTTCTCAAAACTATTCTTTTCATGTTACACTATTTCATTATTCCAGCGACGAAATGATTTAATATTGTTTTCTATTTAAAGATGCCTTCACACGGGTCGATTTTTGTCGACTGGAAAATCGGCTAGCCAAAATATTTACATTTTACAGTTGAATTGCAATTTACCCGGGTCTATTTCGGATGAACGACAAAAAATCGACCCGTGTAAAGGCAGCTTAACATGCAATGATGTAATAGATAGTTATTTTAAATGTATACAAAAGCTTTTGAAACCTAAAACAAACATTCTAATACACTTGAATTTCAATATTTGGATTATGTTTGAATTAAACTAATCTTATATAGGTATCTAATATAAAATATACACAAGCATCAAGATGAGTCGTGACCTGCAAAGAAAAAGATATAAATGAATTTACATACATAAAAAAATGCAAGAATAATAAGTTATGTGATACATAGAGATTGAGCTTACTTTCCTATTCTTCGGGCTCCAATTTAAGGGTCATTATGGCATTTGCACATAAAAACAATTTTACCAACCTGTTGCTCCCAACTCTCGTGCGATGCTTGTACACCCCGCCCTCTTCCTCTCGGGCAATCTATAAGAAATACAAGATTTCTTGTAAATGGCTTCATTTGCCCGCACTAAATCCACCAGCCTCTCGTCGTCAATCATTCTGAAATTAAAAAAAGAAGAACAATTCAATTAAAATTTAGTATTTTTCATAAATAATTTCATACTTACATTTGCCCGCTTCTTTTTCCGCTTTCCAAATGTCAAATCTCTGCGTAAATGACAAATGTCAGTGTACAAGGAGAGTGGCAGCTCTCTTTGCGAATGTCACATAGCGAGAAATCAAAATTCTCCAGACTTCGCTGTCATGTTCTGTCGTGCGCTGCGTCGTATAATCGCTTGTATGCAAAGCTTATTAAACAGATTCGATATGTGATAGTACTCATGTTGTGCGCTGCAGCACAACGTAAGTATAACCAGCGCTTAACTTTATGAGAAAGTCTGAGGAGCACAAAAACGGACCTCAGCGTCGCTAGTAATAACGAGCACGATCTAATTTGTCACGTGGACGTCAAGCAACCTACTTCTTCGCCATTAGCAGTCATCAGTCCTGATCCGATGCGTTTTAGTAAGTGGGAAAAACCGCGAGGAGCTCAAAGGTATGTTGTTAAATTTCTGCGTATATTATGACAGAAATGCAAGCGACCTGCTAGAGTTGTAACTTTGGTAGGATAGAGTGACATGAAGAGCATTGAACATGCCGTCATACGAAATTGCCAAGAAGAAGCCTATTATTATGTAAACCCCACTGCACTAAATACTTTGAAATTCGCAACTGCTCGACCCGACACTGATACCGTATTTCTATGAGACTGAAGCCTTCAACTTTCTCAGCGCTATTTTATTGGTGCTGATCAAGCCGAGGGAGTTGCTCAACCGAAGCCACACATCCACGAAGTTTTACATTCCTACTCAAACGGTAGCTATACTAACACATACACACACTCGTACACATTCACATACGCTTAAACTGCCTTATCGAACTGCCTGGTTAACAAGGTCTCGCACCCTTGGCCTTCACTTTGGAAGCCCCATAGATGCTATCGCGACTTCCACATCCGGCGGATAAACACTCACACAAACCCAGTCATACCAAGTAAAAGCTGCGTTACAGGCTCGCAGCCGCCGATGGTGCCTGCGTAAAAGCAGTTCATAACGCAGCCTGTATCCTTGTAAATGGTCCGCCCAACGTGTGGCTTCGATCCACGACCTGTAGCCGGGCTTCCAATGCTGTGCCTGTATCAGTCAACATTTCATGTACACATACTTCGACAACCAAATCCATATCACAATAACAGGTGCTGGACATCTATAGAAATTAGTAACATGGGTATGTAAATAACTACGCAGGCAAATAAAGAAATGGGTGAAAAAATAAAATAAAATAAAATAAAATAAAATAAAATAAAAATAAATAAAATATCACAGTTGTAGGCATATATGGTCCAGTAAATAAAAAAATATCACAGAATTTATAGACACATGGTCAAGTAGTCTTCTTCTTCTTCTTAATTGGCGCTGTAACCGCCTAAGCGATTTTGGCCGAGTCCAAAACAGCACGCCAGTCATTTCTCTTCTGTGCTAACTGACGCCAATTGAAAATGCCAAGTGAAGCCAAGTCCTTCTCCACCTGGTCTTTCCAACGCAGAGGAGGCCTTCCTCTTCCTCTGTTACCAGCATCGCGGCCCGCGTTGAATATTTTCAGAGCAGGAGCGTTTCTGTCCATCCGAACGACATGGCCAAGCCAGCGGAGCCGCTGAATTTTAATTCGCTGCACTATGTCTATATCGTTGCAAAGCTCATACAGCTCATCGTTAAATCGTCTGCGATATTCGCCATCACCAACGCGTAAAGGTCCGTAAATCTTTCGCAGAATCTTTCTCTCGAAAACTCCAAGAGCCGCCTCATCAGATGCTTTCATTGTCCATGCCTCCGCGCCATACACCAGCACAGGCATGATGAGTGACTTATAGAGTGTGATCTTTGTACGACGAGAGAGGACTTTACTTCTCAATTGCCTACTCAGCCCAAAGTAGCACTTGTTGGCAAGAGTGATTCTCCGTTGGATTTCAAGGCTGACATTATTATTGGTGTTAATGCTGGTTCCCAAATAAACGAAGTCGTCTACTTTTTCAAACTTGTAACTGTCAACAGTGACGTGGGTGCCAAGACGCGTATGCTCTGACTGTTGGTGTGATGACAGGAGATTCTTCGTTTTGTCCTCGTTCACCACCAGACCCATTCGCTTTGCTTCTCTATCCAATCCCGAGAAGGCAGAACAGACGTAGCCCTTGTTTTTACCGATAATATCGATGTCGTCGGCATACGCCAGCAATTGTACGCTCTTATAAAGTATTGTGCCTGAGCGGTTCAGTTCTGCGGCTCTTATTATCTTCTCCAACATAAGATTAAAGAAATCACACGAAAGGGAGTCCCCTTGTCTGAAACCTCGTTTGGTATCAAACGGCTCGGAGAGGTCCTTCCCTATTCTGACGGAGCTGGTGGTATTGCTCTACGTCATTTTACACAGCCGTATTAGTTTCGCGGGGATACCAAATTCAGACATCGCGGCATAAAGGCAACTTCTCTTCGTGCTGTCGAAAGCGGCTTTGAAATCGACAAATAGATGGTGTGTGTCGATCCTATTCTCGCGGGTCTTTTCCAATATTTGGCGTATTGTGAATACCTGATCTATGGTGGATTTTCCAGGCCTAAAGCCACACTGATAAGGTCCAATCAGCTCGTTGACGGTGGGCTTCAGTCTTTCGCACAATACGCTCGATAAGACCTTGTAACCTATGCTTAGAAGGCTAATTCCGCGGTAGTTGGCGCGTATGGCGGGGTCGCCTTTCTTGTGGATTGGGCAGAGCACACTTAAATTCCAGTCGTCGGGCATGCGTTCATCTGACCATATTCTGCTTACGAGCTGATGCATGCACCTCATCAGCTCCCCGCCGCCGTACTTGAATAGCTCGGCTGGCAGGCCGTCAGCTCCAGCAGCTTTGTTGTTTTTCAGCCGCGTAATCGCTATACGTACCTTGTAATAGTCAGGCGGTGGGACAGCTACTCCATCATCATCGACTGGGGACTCGGGTTCGTCTTCCTCACTACTTTCAGCGCTGCTACCATTCAGTAGGTGTTCCCTCCACAATTTAAGTATATTCTGGACATCGGTCACTAGGTCGCCATTGTTGTTCTTACAGGAGTTCGCCACGGTCTTTAAACCTTCCGTAAGTCGCCTAACCCTCTGGTAGAATTTTCGGGCGTTCTTCCTGTCGGCCAGCATCTCAAGCTCTTCGCACTCACGTATTTCGGCCTCTCTCTTCTTATTGCGGTAAATACGTCTCGCTTCCTTCTTCAGTTCCCTATAACGGTCCCACATGGCTCGCGTTGCGCCCGATCGCAGCGTGGCCCTGTAGGCGGCATCTTTTTTCTCTGCGGCTTCTTGACATTCCTCATCGTACCAGTTGTTCTTTCGGGCTCGCTGAAATCCAACTACTTCTTCGGCGGCGGTACTTAATGATCGGGAAATGTGGTTCCACTGCTCGCGTACGTTGGATTGCTGAAGAGTGCTCTCAGAGAGCAGGTGTGTGAGTCGAGTGGCGAATAAATTGGCCGTCTGTTGTGATTGCAGCTTTTCGACGTTAAGCTTTCCTTGCATTGTTGGGCGCACATTTTTTGCTGCACAGAGGCGGGTGCGTATCTTGGCTACAACAAGATAGTGGTCCGAGTCGATGTTTGGCCCTCGGAGTGTACGTACGTCCAAAACGCTTGAAGCATGCCTTCCGTCTATCACAACATGATCGATTTGGTTTCTCGTTTTTCGATCTGGAGACAGCCATGTAGCTTGGTGGATGTTCTTATGCTGGAACCTAGTACTACATATTACCATATTTCGGGCCCCGGCGAAGTCGATCAGCCTCAGTCCATTATCGGACGTTTCGTCGTGGAGGCTGAATTTTCCGACAGTGGCGCCAAAGATCCCTTCCTTGCCCACCTTTGCATTAAAATCGCCAAGCACGATTTTGACATCGTGTCGGGGGCAGCGCTCATATGTACGTTCCAAGCGCTCATAGAAGAGATCCTTGGACGCCTCATCCTTTTCTTGTTGAAGAATCTAGCTTTGATGCGGATTGTGACTAGACGTTCGTCCACCGGGGTGAAAGCCAGTACTCGGCGACGGAGTCTCTCTCCTACCACGAATCCAACACCGAATTTGCGCTCCTTTACGTGGCAACTGTAGTAGACGTCGCAAGGCTTCACGCTTACTTTACCTTGCCCCGTCCATCGCATTTCTTGGATGGCGGTGATGTCAGCCTTTGTCTTCCCGAGGACATCAACCAGCCGGGCAGAGGCACCTTCCCCATTAAGGTCCGGATATTCCAGGTGCATACCCTTAAATCATAGTCCTTTATACGTTTGCCGTGGTCGTCATCAGAAAAAGGGGGTCTCATCCGAGGCTGTTTTTTTATTTTCATTGGGCGGGGTTTTAACGTGGCGGGACCCAAACCCAGCGCACGCGAAGTTTTAGGCCTTCTCACTTTAGCTCGTTCCCAAACGGGTGTTTGGTTGCTACCCAGAGGATACGTGGATATAAATATCCGGACGTTGTGAGCTGCGATTTGAACCGTACGCACAAGAATCGCTTCTGGCCACTCCCAAGTGAATGGCAGCCAAAAGTTTTCCACTTCTGCGCACGGAACCATCCTCCCAGTACCTTAGCTAAATAAAAAGATAAAGAAATAAATAAATACAAAAATGAAAATACGAAACAGAAGATTAAATAATCAAAAACCAATGAAATTAGTAGTCAAATAAGTAGATAAATATCACAGATGAAGATTTATAAATAACTAAAGAATAAAACCATAAAATATAGAAATAAAGACGTCAAGTGGTAAAATAAAATACAATTAGATAGTTGTCAAATCGTAAAGGGCACTGGGTAATAAACGGATAACAACTAACACAAGACGATGTGGCACGTAACACTGAACATTCAACATAAAACACAATTAAGTACACTAAGCTACAAATATATATTTAGCATGGTATTCCCCGAGCTTCTTGCCACTCGTGTCACCAAGTTCATACATCGAATTACCTATCACTTTTAAGATGACACATTAATCTGCTTCGGAGCTAGTTTTGGGTTATAGTTCTTGATCTTAGAACTTTGCTTGAAGTTTCGGCGGTATACCACTTGTCCAACCTGAAACCTAACTTCCCTACTTCTCGTATTATATATTTTTTTGCTTCGCTCATATGCCAACCTCAGCTCTTTCATTATTTTTTCTCTTCTTAACTGGGCCCTGTCTTGTACAGCCTCGATTTCACAGTCTGCTTCCCCGACCGTACCCAATCTTCGGCATAGCTCGTATGATGCAGCATGCTGTATCATAGGCATACCGTACGGGGAGCAATTAATTGCCGTGTGTATTACGCTGCGTAGGGCGAAGGCGGCATCAGTAATGTGCCTGTCCCAGTCCTTCTGATTCTCACGTATATACGACCTCACAATCTGCAAGACAGAGCGATTTACTCTTTCGGCCGCGTTAGTTTGGGGCGAGTAAAAAGCTGTCTTGATGTGGATCGTCCCGTACTTTCCTAAGAATGAATGAAATATTTCTGAAACAAATTGGTTCCCATTATCCGAGTGTATGTACTCCGGGACGCCGAAAATATGAAATACTTCCTCTTCCAAAAATTTGATGACATTGGCTGAAGTGGCACTTCTCATGGGTTTCAAGAACATAAATTTGGTGGAATGATCTAAACAAACAAACACAAAGACATTACCACTACACGTACGCGGATATGGACCCATAAAATCAATAAATAAACGTTGAAAAGGTCTCTCAGTTATGTGTTGTCTCCCCATTAAAGGCTTATGAAAAGCATTCTGGGTTTTATTGCCTTTACAAATTTCGCAACTTTTAACATAATTTTGAACGTCTGTCACCATTTCCGGCCAATAATACCTTTCCCTTATTCTGGCTAAAGTTTTGTGTATTCCACCATGACCAGCGGACGGTGAGTCATGCGATGATTCTACTAACCCACGACGCAGCTCCGATGGAACCCAGAGTTTTCAGGCGTGGTCCTGCTGAAAATTATCCGTTTATATACGTAACCGTCCGATATAGTCAACTCTGGTAACTGGTCTCGGTTTTTTGTCACGGTCTTCTTCAGTTCTTCGTACTCTTCTGTTTTGAAGAATGGCGAATCGAGACACACATCTAGTATCCGGCTATTCTTGATTATTTCTTCCATGTCGGTGCGTGATAATGTATCTGGCATGATGTTTTGGGACCCCTTCCGGTGTTGTATATCAAAATGAGAACTTTGGAGCTTCAAGCTCCACCTCGCGAGTCTGCCAGATAGATCCTTCTGGTTCATCAACCATTTCAGACTCGCGTGGTCCGTGATTACCGTGAAGGGTAGTCCCTCAACATATGGCCTAAATCTTTTTACACTAAGCACCGCCGCGTAGCATTCCAATTCGGTAATGCTGTAATTTCGTTGCGCCTTATTTAATTTCGCCGAGATATAGGCTATTGAGCGCTGGTTGCCTTCGTCATCCAACTGGAAGAGTACCCCACCCACACCGTCCTTCGACGCGTCGCATTGAATATAAAAATGTCGGTTGAAGTCTGGGTGTATCAGAGCAGGTGCAGAAATTAGACTCTGTTTTAATCGTTCAAAGGCCTTCCAGGCTTCGTCAGTCATCATAAATTTCTTTATTTTATCTTTCGTGAGGCAGTCGAGCAGTGGTGCTGCAATGGTCGCGTAGTCCTGGATGAATCTACGGTACCACCCTGACATCCCCAGGAACCGCCTGAGCTGCTTCGGGGTCCGTGGTTCCGGGAAGTCTCTAACTGCTAAAACGCGTATTTTGCAATCGACTTAAAATGCCGTCAATGTGGGGAAGTGGATATGCATCCTTTATGGTTCTCTCATTGATCTCTCTGGCGTCAAGGCAAAGCCTATTTTTCGTACCCTTTACTACCAGCGAGACTGGAGAATTGCAGCTGCTATTGCTTTCTTCTATCACGCCCATTTCTAGCATTCTATTTAATTCTGCGTAAACAAGTTTTTGGAGTGCTGGCGAGATAGGGTAGTGCCTTTGTTTCATTGGGAGATTTTCATTCGTAACTTCAATAACATGTTCCTCTTTAGCAGTTTTGCCTAATCCTAGCACAGCAAAGGAAGGGCTACACTCTCATCATGTGTCAAGTTATGTTGCACCGCATCAAAGGTTAAGTCACCCTCGGCGGGTACCAGCTCCGCAACAACAGAACCATTCATACTCGCAGTCACACCCCTACTCACAACAGTCATGCCAAATGCCTGCCAGAAGTCAACGCCAAGGTATACTTCCTGTTGAAGCCCCGGAACAATTAGAAATTCGAGCTACCTAGTGGCGTTGTCCCAAAGGACGGGTAGAGTGATGACTCCTACTACCGACACTTCCCCCCCCCCCACTGACCGTTCTGATGTTCTGACCTTTAATCGGCATTATGAGGCTTTCCTTGCCTTCGAAGGGTTTTTCAGCATTTTTCCCGAGGCAACTGGCAGCTGCACCTGAGTCGAGGAGCGCGAACACTTCATAATCTCCGATCTATTATCTCCTTTAAGCGTTACTATTGTGGATATGATCTTTTTGCTTATTCTTCTTAGGTTCTTCCTTTTTCCCCTCATTTTCCTAATCTTTTCATAGTTTCTATTCTTTTTCTGCCTAACTATCTCCTCGAAAAATAAGCGCCTTCGGATTTCTTCATATGCTATTTTCCTTTCGTGTAAACTCTTGATTTCTCTAC
>NW_023458559.1:1832809-1846073 GCF_013731165.1 Rhagoletis pomonella | reverse complement strand
AGCTTTGTTGTTGCCATTCTTCGGACTAAAAATTTGGTTTTTTGCGTTCCTTTACTTTTTCCTGTTATTCTCTTTTAGTCAGCGCATTTTGCTTACGCTCTTGCATTTTGACACTTGTCAGATTTTTGTCCGAGAAGATAAGGAATGGACCTATTCTAACGTATGTATCAAGATATAAACTTTATCCTGTGGAGACGGGCAGTTAACCTCACTTTTTCGGCACTAATTATTTACTACTTTTAATCCGTTAGTGCATATAATTTCAAATTAAATGTTGAAAAATGTCTAATTACAGGCTATATCGTCAGCTCCACACAGCTTGGACATATATCGTAAGTTATAAAAAAGTAAAGGCCGTAAAATAAAGCAATTTCCTACAAACTGTTAATGATTTTTTAAATAGATTAAAACACGTAAATATCGATAATATAAGCGAAATCGTAATTTAACCGCTATATTCTAGTGTATCAGTAGTCCATTTGGCTCGATATTATGACAATGCAGCAAAAGATATTCAATATAAAAAAATCGTCTTTCCATAGGATTTTTGTGTACGTATTTTTCCATTGATAACCACGATATCTTTTATATTTTATATTTTGAGGACAAAAATTATACAAATCCTGCCATTTTAAATTTTAATATCGTTCTGAAAACACCAAGTTCTTTAAAAATTGCCGTACTACTAAATGGAGATTTTAGATACTATTTCCCAACGAATAGTAGTATAAAAATTAGGATCGGCAGCACTGAAAATAAGCATGCCGACGTTAAAATTACAACACGTCGCTACTGACAACACCTTGTTATTATTCCACGATGAGAAGAGACAACACGTTATAATTGCAGCGAGTGTGAACATCAGGAGCGTGCCTTCTCTTTTCATCCAGTCTGAAAACGTATTTGAGCAAAAGAGAAGGTACGCTCCTGATGTTCACACTCGCTACAATTATAACGTACCAGTGTTGCCATCTATTGATTTTCAAAAAGCACCAAAAACTTGGAAAAAAGCGTTTTACCACACTAAAAGCACCAATTTTTTTTGAATCAAGGGATGCTTTTTTCATAACTTAATACCGAAGTACTGCACTTAAAACTGGTATATCTAGAGAAAGAAAAATCTAATCGCAACAAACGAAAATGATGCCCTAATTAGAAATGAGCAAAAAATTTGATGTGTTCATTATATAACCTCAATTATCGCTAAAAACCGTGTTTTTGGCACTTTGAGGTTAGGATATCTCTAAATTCTAGTGCTAGAGTAATTGTGAGACCAGATTTGGGTTCAGCACCAGGAAACGATGTGTTTTACTCGGGTGGTATTTAAAAAAAAAAAATAAAATTGTAAAAATAATTAGAAAAGAAAAAAAGAAATACTTAACTTACTTGCGTACTAGCATTTTCAACGCGAATAGAATTTAACAAGGTGGGTTTGCAACTTCAGTTTTTTATCAATCATGGTTGTATTTTAGTCCATTTAAATTTGTAGATTCTTGTAAATTCAGTGCTGCCACAGCTTTAAATATTTCAAATTATTTCAGGTTTTAACTATCTCGAAGTAATTTTAGTTCAGAAAAAAAGCACTAAAAAAGGCACTAGGCACTAAATAATTTTTTTTTGGCGATTTAATTTTCAAAAAGCACTAAATCTAGTGCTTAAAGCATTATGTTGGCAACTATGTAACGTGCTGTCTCTTCTTATAGATTTACGTTCTTTGGAAGTGATGAAAACAACACCTACACCGCATTTATTTCGGTGTTAATTTTATACTTTTCACTTCACGTTAACGAAGAACGGGAATTAACCCTCAGTACATCATTAATATTTTGATTTCCTTTCATTTTACTTTTGTTTATGCTTAACCAATTCAACAAATGGCGGCTTTTGACATGTATTCTTCTTCTTCTTCTGCTAGTAAAAATTCCACTAGCGAGAATTTGCAGCTTTCCCTTGTTATTACGCTCTCGATTCAGTGCTCTTGCAATTTTTTTGGGTTATTATCAAGGCATAACAAGGTAGACGTTATTTCGACATTTCTCTCTTTTGAATTTCGACTGGATCGGTCCGGAAACACTGACACCGAACTGACGCGCATTTTCAAACGGATACTTTAGCTCAAAGGAATTTCTAGAAAAAACACTTAAAAAACCTGAAAAACTTTATAACAACTTGATGTAGACTAAGAATTTCTGATTGCAGTCTTAAAAAAAAAACGAGACATATAGTGAAACGACCCCAAATGACCAGGATACCTAAGGAGCCCAATAGCTTCTAGGCAAGTTAATCTATTTCTAATGCAAAAAAAACCCAAACTTGATTGTGGACTCAAGTAATAACAGTATTTTCAGCATCAGTTTAGTGACAAAAAGCTAAAATCTGGCATTTATTGAGAATTATTCAGATTTGTACAAATGTATAAAATCAGTTTTCTTACACTTGTGTTTTTTATATCTACAAAAAATATACTTGCTAACAAGAGACTTAACTACTGCATTTGTTGATGTGCCGCAAAAACTTGTTATGACTCATCCTCTTGTGAGCGCTATGCACTCCACGCCCAAATCTATCGTCCCTGGTCGGTTGCTTCAGCTAGCTCCAAGTTTCGGGCGTGGGTTTTCGAACCCGCCAACCAGGGCGAGGCGTGGACAAACAATTTAGTGAAAATTTGCCACCTTACACGCTCACTTTGATTCGGCCCACCCTACCTAGGCTGCATAAATCCAACGTGACATTTCCATTGCAGCCCCGTAATATGTCCGTCCACCAACTCCTTACCCCAACTCCATTTCACTCACCATGCCTTCACCGCTCCACAGCCCATAAAATTTGTTCATATATACATATCTTTTTTTGTTTGTTCCAGCTAGGACGGGAAGACCCGCAGATCCTACAAAAAAATTCCTTTTTTTTTTTGCTTGCCTAAGGGAGCTCTCTTAGAAAGGGGTGTGGATGTCCAGAAACAAACATCAATAAATTTACTGGGTTACAAATCTTTTGGGTTTGTGAAGGACATTTACAGACTTGCAAGATTGAAACGCTAAAAGCGGTAGTAAAATTTCAAGTACGAAGACGAACACAAGAATCAGAAAAAAAGGTCTTTAAAGGCAATGATAATAATAATAACTGCATTTAGGCCGCTCTTTGTCCTGTATGAATCCCTCAGCCTTCAAGCTTGAGCTTTCATTTACTTATGTAGAGTTGACTTATTGTCCCAAACGCGCGCGGTTAGCACCGATGTTAACAGTGACTCCTGTTCCTGCTCCACTATAGAGCGGTTCACACCTAGTTGACTTAATAGGTTTAGCACTTGGGGAAGACCGGAAACGCTGCCTGATCGGCCCAAAAATGTTCACAGGGCGGTCCCAATAATCGGGTACCATCAAACGTCTATAAATATGAACTAAAAGCTAAGACTTACAGGAAGTTGCGTTTGCTCCTACCGCTGCGCCCTTTCCAGCTTCTTCACGCACTGCAACAAAGAAATCTATAAATTCGTGCATAACCGCGCGACAGTGGAATGGACTTACACTTCCTGCTTTTGATTTTCCACCAAACATAAAAAATATCGCTATGGAGGCTATCCTTATTGGTGCTCCTTTGTGGTGCTGAGTGGGGGTTCCTATTCAAATCAATTACCCAATCATTTTTATTAACTTTATTTATTTATTTTTCTAATTCCCACCTGTAAGATATAATCCACTGGCTCTACACACAAAACACAGGCTTTATATTAAAACTTAGAAATTTAAGCTACACTCGCGCAGAGGCAAAGTATTTGCCATTACAAGTTTGGATAGCGTTTTTCTCCCACCGAGCGCTGTTATGCCCTTTCATACCCCTCGTTTTCCTATGTATAAGATTCCCGCTAAAGTCCTTCGTATATATCTTCCACCACTATACTTCCACTACTTCACAATTGATCCCGGCCCGAGTACGGCGACGCCAATCGGTACTAAAAAAAAATATCCCATTGTTTTTTTTCTTCCTGTTGTCTTTTTGACATTTGACATCATAACAAAGAAAATAAAATTGCAAGGAGTACAAGCAGCGCGAGATAAGTGAATTCGAATTCACTTTTTACTTTATTTTAAATTCATTGCGCTTTGTCTATCTAATTTTTTTAATAGATTTTTGCAGTTACGCTGAAATTTGTGACTTGGGAGTTGGTGGTAAGCATCGATTGGAGTTACGCGGTGGGAGCATCTAATGCATGGGCTCGGAATGCCGTGGTGAGTCGTTCAAAATAAATGGATAGGTTTAGTTAAATTTTTTTACAAAAAGATGTGCTATGGGTTTACGTGTCTGTAGATAATAAATTAGACGATTGTTCCCAAAAAAGAATATAAAAAAAATTTATTGAATGACGGGGGCTGCTAACATAACAAACTAACAGATAAACTTCAATTGCAATTAAATTCAATTTAATCTAGAAATTAACAAATTGAATTATTCAGCAAATTTTAAGTCTGCACGTTGTCGAAGTAAAACAGTAAAGGAAAGAAATTCAGTATACTTTGAGCATAATGGGAAATAGCGACGACACGGAAAAATACTATAAAGAAGAGTACGAAACCCTTTGGCGGAGACAGCTCAACGACGGCGATGCATTCAGGGATTTCACGGCGGCGTTACATCCCTCCCTCCATAAACTTTATGCGTACAATGAACGCAGTTTACTTCCTTACATCAAGTTTCGCCAACTTCACTGATGGTCTCGTAAACAATCTGTCGGCTGTTCGAACAACTGCGCTGCGCACTACTCCATCTTTTGAGCAATTGACATCAATGATAATCCCTTTCCTCCAGGTGTTTGCCTTGCGTTATCATCCACGATAATTCCGTCATTTACCCCAATGGGATTGGGAGGTTTTTGAAACCATTTGGGTCGTCGTGTTAGGCAGGGTGCCTATTCCCGGATCTAACGCTTCCAGAATTGATCAGCAAACTGGCATGCTATTCGAAAATTTTTGCTTAATGGACCACCGTCCCCATTTTCTGCCTCATGTTCGCGTATTCCACTGGAACTGCCTACGAGGAGGTGATTAGGCGTTAGACATTAGGAGACGTGAATTTAGGATATGCTCCACATCAGCCATAGCTGCCCTTAGCACTTCTTCGCGTAAGCCAGTAGTTGGTAGGATATCCATTAGTACAAATTTCACCGAACGAATCATTCTTTCCCAACAGCCTCCCATATGGGGCGAGGGTGGAGGTATAAAATGCCACTCGATTTCAGGATAGGAAGTTCATCAGTTGAGAATCGCTCAATTTTGTTCTGTAGTATGCGACTCGTCCCGCGGAAATTTGTGCCATTGTCCGACCAAATACATCGGGGTGCACCGCGGCGGGCAATATATTGTTTCAGCACCAGCAGAAATGAATCCGTAGAAAGAGAAGTAGCGATTTCTAAATGCACGGCGCGAACGGTGAGGCACGTGAATAGCACTCTCCATCGCTTCTCACGGCGTCTACCAACAATTATTTAAAATGGACCGACGTAATCGATACCAGTGTTTGTGAATGGGCGCTGCGCCGACTACTCCATATTTGCAGCGCCCCCTTAGCCTGACGTAATCTAAAACTAAAACCAGCAAATACATTCATTTATGCCCTTTCACATTTATTTAGTAACAATCGAAATATACTTGAATATATGTACTAATGTCTGTCTAAATTTAATAAAACTAAGTAGATGAAAAAAAGGACTAAATATCTAATTAATTTAACGAACAAAACTCCTTACTTCGAACAATGTTAATATTATTAAAAAAAAATAAATAAAATAAAAGGGTACTACATTCAAATAAATTAACCAAGCCGACTTAATCTGCTAACAAATTTCCTCCTAAAGCTTCAAAGGCGTGGCTCTAGAGACGCAAATCTATCAAAAAGTAAAGAATTCACAAAAAAAAGCGTAAGATAAAAAAAATAAAATAAAATAAAAATACTCAAACACGAAAATTCAACCTCTCATCATTTGGTCTCTTCACTCTGCTATGCCTCCTTGAACACCCTTTTTCGGTTGAGCAACTCCCTCGGCTTGATCAGCGCCAATAAAATAGCGCTAGAGAAAGTTGAAGACTTCAGTCTCTTAGAAATACGGTTTCAGTGTCGGGTCGAGCAGTCGCGAATTTCAAAGTATTTAGTGCAGTGGGGTTCAGTACATAATCTATACTAATTATATAAAGAGAAGTCCCTTTTTTTTGTAACAGGTAATCTCGCGAACGGCTGGTCCGATTTTCATGAAATTTTGTATACAAATAGCTTTCGGTAACCGCCATGTGTTAGGCTAAAAAAAATTTACTTTTTTTCGGGCAGGTGGACCAGGGACCAGTCTATTCGAAAAAATCTTATTATAGTCCGATTTGCTTAAAATTTAGTACGTAAGTAGCTTTTTAGCATATATGACCCATTTTTTCCGGGAAGTGGTCCAGGGACCGATCTATTCCAAAAAATCGCATTTATGGTCCGATTTGCATAAAATTCGGTAGGTAAGTAGTTTTTTAGCATATATTAGGATATATGGTCCATTTTTTCCGAGAAGTGGACCAGGGAATGATCTATTCGAAAAAATCGTATTTACGGTCCGATTTGCTTAAAATTCGGTACGTAGGTAGCTTTTTAGCATATATTAGCATATATGATCCATTTTGTCCGAGAAGTGGACCAGGGACCGATCTGTTCGAAGAAATCGTATTTATGGTCCGATTTGCTTAAAATTCGGTACGTAGGTAGCGTTTTGCCTGGATAAGCTTATAGATTACTGTTTTCCAATTTTCATGCAATTTCGAATATAAATAGCTTTAAGTAACGACCATATCAAGGGGCGAATTCGTCACTAGGCAAGATTTTTTTGCGCCAATCAGAAACAACGGATACTGTCAAAATATAATTATAATATATAATATATCTCAACTAATATATATTTAGGAAGCCGTTTGTTAGTTTTCGCAAGGCTCGAGAGCGGCTGAACCGATTTTTTTGAAACTGCCACCTGCCGCACGTGTCCCAAGGATGGTTTTAGGCTGAAAAGAATCTATATGTAAAGAGGGCGTGGCACTTCCCATACAAACCGAATTTCTCATGCTACATATCTCTGAAAGTGTGCATGGTACAGTTTTGGAAATTGGTATGGAGATATACGAAATCAATCGCATACCCTTGGAGAAAAATTTTAGCTATTGTAAAAAAGGGTGTGGCATCTCCCATACAAACCGAATTTTTCATACTGGAAATTTTTTGGTAGAGTTCTAGAGATTTGTATGGAGATGTACGAAATAAATCGCATACTCTTGGAGAAAAATTGGAACTATTGGAAAAGGGGGCGTGGCATCTTCCATACAAACCGAATTTTTCATACTGCCTATCTTTGAAAGTGTTCATGGTAGAGTTCTGAAACTTGGTATGGAGATATACGAAATCAATCGCATACTCATGAAGACAGAGGGCAGCTGTTGGTAAGGGGGGCGTGGCACCTCCCATATAAATCGAATTTTTATACTGCATAACTCTGAAAGTATTCATGGTACAGTACTGGAACTTCGTATGGAGATATGTATAGCCATACTCATGGAGAAAATTTGGGCTATTTGAAAAGGGGTGTGAGGCCTACAAACGTACCGACCTTTAGTTATCTTTGAATGAATTTTTTTATTCTTCTGTAGGTGTGTTTGTGAGTGAAATCCTCCTAAATGGTTGTACGGATTTTAACGAAACTTTTTGTGTATTTGAGTGGGTCTCTGGATGGTTTAGTTTAACAATTTAATCCGACAGTTGGCGCTGTAGTTGAGTTATTACTAAAAATCTTATTTATGATCCGATTTGGCTAATGTTTTAAATATGTATGCAATACTATTGCAAAAACGTGCTGCCAAGTGGTGCTGAAGTCGAGCTATTACTAAAAATAGCCAAGTGAGAAAAGGGGCCGTGAAGGTCAGATTAAAACGACCTGTTGCACCATTGAGTATATCGAACGCTCCTGCGTTGCAATTGGCCCAATGGATGTGATTTTCCAATATTATTATGCGTTCAAACTTTTAAGGTATTTCGTCTGAAATAAGTATATGTATATTGCATTTCTGTAGAACAATGATTCGCACCCATTTTGAAATTGCCACCTACTATACTATAAAGCTTCTAGGACATTCACTATAGAACCGGGTCATTGTTGCCGCCAGGGAGCGAAGAGGAAAAAATTTATATCGCTTTGCGAATAACCGTGCTATGAAATGCCGCACAACTGGAGAATTTCAAGAACGGATATAACACTTTCCTTAGGTTATTTAAAGCGGCAAATGACCACCAAACCTTAATCTTAGCAGACAAATGTGCCAATGAAAATCGTAAACGTGAATTGTTGGTGAAAATGTTGGACCAAAAAGATTCAATGAAATATACCCACTAGTATTTATTTCAAGTTACCACATCTTCTTTTACTTTTAACTGTTAGTCTCCTTTCTTGTTCATCTGTTTCCTCTTGTTATTCTCCTTTTCTTCAATTTCCCTGTCCTTCCTTCTGGATATCTACCGGACGAGTTAGGGTCACAAAGGCAACGTCACTTGCGGTCACCGGAAGTGACTAGTGCTAGAGTGACAAACATGGGGGGAGTGAACACCACCGTTTCGAAGCGCCTTCGCAGTTGCTTCAACGCGTTGTCGAAGTGGGGCTCGAAGTTGTGGTGTCACTAATAGTTTATGTTGTCAGAATTCGTGAAGACTAACTACGAGCTACCTAGCGTGAGATCCAGCATCGCGCACTAGTTAGGTTCAAAATCTTCACAGGGGGTAACGGGGGTCAGTGCGGCATCCGCCTCTAGAGCTGCGACGCTGGCAGTTGACATGCCACACTATATTGAAGAATAGGAGGGTGTTAGGTGAAATTAACATAGGACTGGGGACAGACTGACTTTACGCTCTCTCAATGACCTTGTTCAGAGTAACACCACACACACACCAAAATATCAAATTAGAAAAACAACAACAAACACAATTAAAAATACATTGGTGTAGCTTTATGTATATATACATGTGTAAATAAAAAGGAAGTAGAGAAAATAAATACCTTTTATTCTAAATTGAACAAAACCCCGCAGTCTTTGAACAATTTACATTTTTATTACATCGTACTTTATTTTATGATATTTATGTACATGTGTACATCACATGTGTATTATTTTGCCTTCATATTTACATTGTTTTTATATATAATTGCTGATTTATCATTTTTTTCAACGGTTTTGGGGATTTTATCCGAACGTTTTAAACTATGAATTTGGATTTAAATTTTTTTATATTTTTTATTTTTTTGGTTTTTTTTTGAATCTTGAGTTAAATTTTTGGTAGTCTTAAATTCTGAGACTTCTGTCTCCATCTTATATTTCGATTTTTCCATATTTTTTTCTTTACACAATTTTTTTTTCACTGGTACAAATTAATTTTTTAATAGTTCCGTTGAATTCGTTAAGTTTGAATTTTTTTTTATTTTGGATTCTATTTTTTGAGTTTTTAAGTTTTAATTTTAAAGCATTCAATTCTTGCTTTTTTTTGTGTTGTTGAATTTTTATTTCTGCTTTAAGTCTGCCTGCTTTAAACATAATTTTTGGAATTTTTTCAACTTACCATTGAATTTCTATGTTTAAATTGATAGTACTTCTCTCTTTATTTCACATTTTTGTGTTATTCATATTTCAGAATTATAGCGTCCGCGATACGGTTAAAAATTTTTTTATTAGCTTTTCTTTAAATTCTTACTTTGATTTTGAAGTTCTATCCTGATCTCTTGGTTTTACAGTCAGTTTGAATATAGTTTTTTATTACGGTTTGCGATTTAAATTAATTATAGATACAGTTTTTTTTTTTACATTCACTTGGATCTCTGGATTCTGAGTGATTTGAATTTTGTGGCGTTTGGTGTTTTGGTTCAGCGTTATTAATCAGATTTGTGTACAGGTGTAAGTGTTGAGTGATCGGAAGATTGTGAGGTTGACGAGCGAGAGCCTGAGGACAGAGCGTTTGTAGGCGGCCTGGGTCTGCTTGACTCCAATCGCAGGATTACGAAAAGTTTTGCAAGGGCCCTGGAAAACCAAATTGTTGGGTCGATATTCACGCAAATTGACACCGGCATTCCACATGCGGTGGATTTTGTCCCCACGGACTACCTAAATAGGTGTACTGAGAGAATATTTGGAATCGCCAGCCTGGAGTCACGCCAACCAGCTATTAGGGTAACCGACCAATTATCTCTTAGCGTAACAGATAATAGTCTCACCTTCTCGCGAAAAATAGAAGAGCTCGGTGAAATGTCTGAGCCAGAAAATTCCGGGGTTAACATGCTACAAAACGAACAGCAACCAGGGGGCTCAAAGTCTCAAGGTGGCGGGCCGAGTTCTGCAGCCATAAGCATCGAACAGCTGAGCCGATTAATGGCGATGATGGCACAACAAGGCGAAGTTATGGCAGAATGCATGAACGAGGTCCGCCAAGTAAGAGAAAACGTTCAATGCGAGCTCCGGGGAATCGGCCAGCCACAGCATCGACACCCGAAGT
This sequence comes from Rhagoletis pomonella, assembly GCF_013731165.1. Taxonomy (NCBI): domain Eukaryota; kingdom Metazoa; phylum Arthropoda; class Insecta; order Diptera; family Tephritidae; genus Rhagoletis; species Rhagoletis pomonella. The sequence goes on along the minus strand of NW_023458559.1, from coordinate 1,835,528 downwards.
TACGAACGAGAACTCGGCAGGGAACAGGCACAGGAATAGCGAGGACTCACAATATTATGAAAACTCGCGGTCGGGGGAAGAAACCGGAACAAGGAAAAAGACAGATTTAAAAAAGTGGCATGTTAAATTTGATGGTACATCTAAAAGCATGACGGTAGAGAGTTTTATCTTCCGGGTAGAGAAGATGAGGGAGCAATACGCGATCTCCTACTACCGGCTGTTTATTGATTTTCATTGCCTGGTCACCGGAAGTGCCTTGAAGTGGTATTGGCAAGTGCTCGAGGATCATGCAGATGATCCCAATTTTGGATATTTTGAGCTCAAAGCCGAGTTGCCAAACCACTTCAAGACTGCCGAATCGGATTATGAGGTAATCCGAGAAATAATGGAGAGGAAGCAGACTCCTCAAGAAACCTTCGAGGAGTTCTACAGCGATGTCCACAACCTCACTTTCCGCCTCAAGAAGAAGATTCCGGAACACGAATTAGTAAGCATAATAAGAGGGAATCTCAAGCCGTACCTTGCAAATCTGACCTTTGCATCCCGAATGACGACTCTCGCAGAGTTGAAGTCAGAGTGCAAACGGGCGGGAAGGGTCATTAAAGAGAACAGGAACAGACCGAAAGCAATTAATGAATTAGAGTTTATAAGTGAGAAATAGGCAGAGGAGAAGATAGAACAAAGAAGTGTAGAGGCGATTAATAGGGCCCAGTGCAATAAACCTCAACAAGCAGTGTCTATCCCTAATAGGGTGTTCCCATCCAGTAACCCCAATGTGCAAAAACCCACTATCCATTCGTTTTGTCCGTCTCCTTTCCACCTGATGTTGTGTCTCAAGTGTGGTCTACCCGTCGACTACTATGTTAAAAACCCACTTGACGCTGGAAGGAAGATAAGTGTATGTCCAGGTTTCATGATATGGTCTGTTTTGCGTGTGGTAGTAATGCGTCCTTTTGTGTCTACAAGCCTGACCTGGGAAACCCGAAGCTGGCAGAGATCTCCGGGAACTCTTGCCAGCAGAAGGATCTCCCGGAGGCCTTCCAGTGAATAAATCAGTGTTGAGTCCTGTGACCTGCCCTAAACGGGGTGGCACTCACTCTCTCAACCGAGGTGAAATACCTTGGTGTTATTCTGGACAGGAAGCTGAACTGGAAGCGAAACACTGAAGACCGCTCCAGGAAGGCCAATACTGCCCTGTATGCCTGCAAAACGGCTATAGGCAAAAAATGGGGAATAAAACCACATATAGTACACTGGATGTACCCAGCTGTGATAAGACCCATCCTTTTCTACGGGGTCACCGTATGGTGGCCTGCTCTAAACAACACCGTATCCAGAGCCAAGGTGGAACGTGTGCAGAGGACGGCTGCCATGCTCGTCACGGGAGCCCTGCCCACTACACCCACCAAATCCCTGGAAATAATCTTAAATCTTCCACCTGTGGATCTCTACGGCAAATTTCAGGCCGGCTGTAGTGCGGCTAGGCTAAATACAATCCAGCCGTGGAGGGACCTCAGATTCGGGCACGCAAAAGTACTTGAAACTCTACCGGATAATCTACGACAGATAGATTATACCACTCCTCTACTCTGTTTAGATAACAAATTCTCCACAAGAATCCCAGAGAGGAACGAGTGGGAAAGGGCCACAGACCTGAACCCAGGGTCTACGGCCATATATACAGATGGTTCCAAGCTAAACGAAAGAGTGGGTATCGGGATCTACTCTGACGAACTCGCGCTAAATCTCAGTTTTCGCTTACCGGACCATTGCAGCGTTTTTCAAGCGGAATTAAACGCCATAATGGAGGCGGCGCGGTGGCTTATAACCTCCGCCCCTCCAGGACGGCCTATATCTATCTATTCTGACAGCCAGGCTGCTATCAAATCTCTCAATTCTAACGAAGCAACGTCCAAAGTAGCCATCGAATGCAGAAATACTCTCAACCTGCTGGCATCAAAATGCTCCTTGACTGTTGTATGGGTCCCTGGACACAGGGACATCCCTGGCAACTGCCTAGCCGACGAGCTGGCAAGGAGGGGGACGCAACATTCTGTAGTCAATTCTGCTCCCAATGCGGGCATACCTCTAACCTCCTGCAAACACAGACTAAAGGCGAAACTCGTTGAGGAGGTAAATATAAGATGGGCTGTGGAAACCACCTGCCATATTACAAGGCAAATATGGCCAAAGATTGATGTAAAGCAATCCATAGCTCTCACCCGGCTGGACCGCTCCTCTCTCAGATTAGTAGTCGGGGTAATCACCGGACACTGCCTGATGGGCACACACGGAAAAAGGTTGGGATACCTCACCAATGATTTCTGTCGCAGTTGCAGAGACGAGGAGGAGGTGGAGACCATCGAACACTATCTCTGCCACTGTCCCGCCCTGTCCAATATGCGCAACCAATTCTTCAACCAGTACTTTGTAGATTGTTTAGCCGATTTGAACTCGGCGAACGTTCTCGACTTTTTGTGCTATATAAAACGCACTCGGTGGTTCAATTACTAAGGGAGGGAAAGAAACAAATGGCTTCGGCCAATGGTATCACAACGGGCTTTTCCAGCCCACGTGTGCTCCGCGTTCTGCGAGGGGCAGCCACTCTAACCTAACCTAACCTAACCTAAGGGGTAGTAAGCTAGAAAAGGATAGTTCAGGAACACTAGGGGGTAGAGAAATCAAGAGTTTACACGAAAGGAAAATAGCATATGAAGAA
>NW_023458559.1:1828360-1832709 GCF_013731165.1 Rhagoletis pomonella | reverse complement strand
TTCGACAACCAAATCCATATCACATATAACAGGTGCTGGACATCTATAGAAATTAGTCCCATGGGTATGTAAATAACTACGTAGGCAAATAAAGAAATGGGTGAAAAAAATAAAATAAAATAAAATAAAATAAAATAAAAATAAATAAAATATAACAGATGTAGGCATATATGGTCCAGTAAATAAAAAAATATCACAGAATTTATAGACACATGGTCAAGTAATACGTTAGCTAAATAAAAAGATAAAGAAATAAATAAATACAAAAATGAATAACGAAACAGAAGATTAAATAATCAAAAACCAATGAAATCAGTAGTCAAATAAGTAGATAAATATCACAGATGAAGATTTATAAATAACTAAAGAATAAAACCATAAAATATAGAAATAAAGACGTCAAGTGGTAAAATAAAATACAATTAGATAGTTGTCAAATCGTAAAGGGCACTGGGTAATAAACGGATGTTTATATGTCAAGTGATAACAACTAACACAAGACGATGTGGCACGTAACACTGAACATTCAACATAAAACACAATTAAGTACACTAAGCTACAAATATATCTTTAGCATGGTATTCCCCGAGCTTCTTGCCACTCGTGTCACCAAGTTCATACATCGAATTGCCTATCACCTTTAAGATGACACATTAATCTGCTTCGGAGCTAGTTTTGGGTTATAGTTCTTGATCTTAGAACTTTGCTTGAAGTTTCGGCGGTATACCACTTGTCCAACCTGAAACCTAACTTCCCTACTTCTCGTATTATAGATTTTTTTGCTTCGCTCATACGCCAACCTCAGCTCTTTCATTATTTTTTTCTCTTCTTAACTGGGCCCTGTCTTTTACAGTCTCGATTTCACAGTCTGCTTCCCCGACCGTACCCAATCTTCGGCATAGCTCGTATGATGCAGCATGCTGTATCATAGGCATACCGAAAAGGGCACCGTACGGGGAGCAATTAATTGCCGTGTGTATTACGCTGCGTAGGGCGAAAGCGGCATCACTAATGTGCCTGTCCCAGTCCTTCTGATTCTCACGTATATACGACCTCACAATCTGCAAGACAGAGCGATTTACTCTTTCGGCCGCGTTAGCCTGGGGCGAGTAAAAAGCTGCCTTGATGTGGATCGTCCCGTACTTTCCTAAGAATGAATGAAATATTTCTGAAACAAATTGCTTCCCATTATCCGAGTGTATGTACTCCGGGACGCCGAAAATATGAAATACTTCCTCTTCCAAAAATTTGATGACATTGGCTGTAGTGGCACTTATCATGGGTTTCAAGAACACAAATTTGGTTGAATGGTCTAAGCAAACAAACACAAAGACATTACCACTACACGTACGCGGATATGGACCCATAAAAGCAATAAATAAACGTTGAAAAGGTCTCTCAGTTATTTGTTGTCTCCCCATTAAAGGCTTATGAAAAGCATTCTGGGTTTTATTGCCTTTACAAATTTCGCAACTTTTAACATAATTTTGAACGTCTGTCACCGTTCCCGGCCAATAATACCTTTCCCTTATTCTGGCTAAAGTTTTGTGTATTCCACCATGACCAGCGGACGGTGAGTCATGCGATGATTCTACTAACCCACGACGCAGCTCCGACGGAACCCAGAGTTTCCAGGCGTGGTCCTGCTGAAAATTATCCCCCGTGTTAAACTGCGTCCGTTTATATACGTAACCGTCCGATATAGTCAACTGTGGTAACTGGTCTCGGTTTTTTGTCACGGTCTTCTTCAGTTCTTCGTACTCTTCTGTTTTGAAGAATGGCGAATCGAGACACATCTAGTATCCGGCTATTCTTGATTATTTCTTCCATGTCGGTGCGTGATAATGTATCTGGCACGATGTTTTGGGACCCCTTCCGGTGTTGTATATCAAAATGAAATCTTTGGAGCTTCAAGCTCCACCTCGCGAGTCTGCCAGATAGATCCTTCTGGTTCATCAACCATTTCAGTCTCGCGTGGTCCGTGATTACCGTGAAGGGTAGTCCCTCAACATATGGCCTAAATCTTTTTACACTAAGCACCTCCGCGTAGCATTCCAATTCGGTGATGCTGTAATTTCGTTGCGCCTTATTTAATTTCGCCGAGATATAGGCTATTGGGCGCTCGTTGCCTTTGTCATCCAACTGGAAGAGTACCCCACCCACACCGTCAGTCGACGCGTCGCATTGAATATAAAAATGTCGATTGAAGTGTGGGTGTATCAGAACAGGTGCAGAAATTAGACTGTGTTTTAATCGTTCAAAGGCCTTCCTGGCTTCGTCAGTCATCATAAATTTCTTTATTTTATCTTTCGAGAGGCAGTCGTGTAGTGGTGCTGCAATGGTCGCATAGTCCTGGATGAATCTACGGTACCACCCTGACATCCCCAGGAACCGCCTGAGCTGCTTCGGGGTCCGTGGTTCCGGGAAGTCTCTAACTGCCGCTATTTTGTTTGCATCTGTGCGAATACACCCGTTCCCAACAACATACCCGAGATACCTCACTTCTTTAAAGCAAAACTTACTCTTTTCAACGTTTATAGTCAATTTAGCTTCACTAAGAAGCTAACAAAGACAAGTGGGACGAAAAATCTTCAGAACAAACTAGCAAATCATCTAAATACACGAACACGGACTCACGTAAAGAAGCGGGTATAACCTTGTTCATTAGTCTACACATGCGTTGAGCAGCATTGCATAACCCGAAAGGCATGACTTTGAAGTGGTTTAAGAGGTCTCCCAGGCACTGTGAATGCGGTTTTCTCTCTAGACTTCCTCTCCAAGGGTATCTACCAGAATGCGTCCTTCAAATCGATGGCAGAAATAAATCCAGTATTCTGTAATCTACTTAAGATGCCCTCGATGTGAGGAAGTGGGTAGGCATCCTTGACCGTTCTCTCATTTATTTTTCTGGCATCTAAGCAAAGTCTATTCTTTGTAACTTTTATGACAAGCGAAACTGGAGAATTCCAACTATTATTACTTTCCTCTATCACGCCCATTTCCAGCATTCTGTCTAACTCTGCGTAAACAAGTTTTTGGACTGCGGGCGAGATAGGGTAGTGTCTTTGTTTCACTGGGAGGCATTCATTCGTAATTTCAATGACATGCTCCTCTTTATCAGTTTTGCCTAATCCTAGCACAGCAAAGGAGGGAAATTGTGCCTTTACCTGTTCTAGCGCCAAGCTTTGATCATGGGTCAGATCATGTTGAACTGCATCAAAAGTTAAGTCACCCTCGGCGGGCACAAGCTCCGCAACAACAGAACCAATCACATTCGCACTTACACCCTTGCTAACAAGACTCATGCCAAATGCCTGCCAGAAGTAGACGCCAAGATATACTTCCTGTTGGAGCCCCGGAACAATCAAAAGTTCGAGGTCTCGCGCATTGTCATCCCAGATGACAGGCAGTGTGACAACCCCCACCACCACCGTTTCTAAACTGCTAAAACGCGTATTTTGCAATCATTGATCTTTCTGCCGTCAAGGCAAAGCCTATTTTTCGTACCCTTTACTACCAGCGAGACTGGAGAATTCCAGCTGCTATTGCTTTCTTCTATCACGCCCATTTCTAGCATTCTATCTAATTCTGCCTAAACAAGTTTTTGGAGTGCTGGTGAGATAGGGTAGGGCCTTTGTTTCACTGGGATATTTTCATTCGTAACTTCAATAACATGTTCCTCTTTATCAGTTTTGCCTAATACTAGCACAGCAAAGGAAGGGAACTGAGCCTTAATCCGTCCTAAGGCTACACTCTCATCATGTGTCAAGTCATGTTGCACCGCATCAAAGGTTAAGTCACCCTCGGCGGGTACCAGCTCCGCAACAACGGAACCATTCACACTCGCAGTCACACCCCTACTCACAACACTCATGCCAAATGCCTGCCAGAAGTCAACGCCAAGGTATACTTCCTGTTGAAGCCCCGGAACAATTAGAAATTCGAGCTCCCTAGAGGCGTTGTCCCAAAGGACGGGTAGAGTGATGACTCCTACTACCGACACTTCCCCCCCACTGGCCTTTATGATGTTCTGACCTTTAATCGGCATTATGAGGCTTTCCTTGCCTTCGAGGAGTTTTTCAGCATTTTTCCCGAGGCAACTGGCAGCTGCACCTGAGTCGAGGAGCGCGAACACTTCATAATCTCCGATCTATTATCTCCTTTAAACGTTACTATTGTGGATATGATCTTTTTGCTTATTCTTCTTAGGTTCTTCCTTTTGTCCCTCATTTTCCTAATCTTTTCATAGTTTCTATTCTTTTTCTTCCTAATTATCTCCTCGCAAAATAAGCGCCTTCGGGCTTCTTCATATGCTATTTTCCTTTCGTGTAAACTCTTGATTTCTCTAC
>NW_023458559.1:1826582-1828260 GCF_013731165.1 Rhagoletis pomonella | reverse complement strand
CCTTTCCACCTGATGTTGTGTCTCAAGTGTGGTCTACCCGTCGACTACTATGTTAAAACCCCACTTGACGCCCGGAAGGAAGATAAGTGTACGTCCAGGTTTCATGATATGGTCTGTTTTGCATGTGGTAGTAATGCGTCCTCCGGGAACTCTTGTCAGCAGAGGGATCTCCCGGAGGCATTCCAGTGAATAAATCAGTGTTGAGTCCTGTGAGTATTTTAAGGAGAGAAGGGGGTAGTAAGCTAGATATGGATAGTTCCGGAACACTAGGGGGTAGAGAAATCAAGACTTTACACGAAAGGAAAATAGCATATGAAGAAGCCCGAAGGCGCTTATTTTGCGAGGAGATAGTTAGGAAGAAAAAGAATAGAAACTATGAAAAGATTAGGAAAATGAGGGAAAAAAGGAAGAACCTAAGAAGAATAAGCAAAAACATCATATCCACAACAGTAACGCTTAAAGGAGATAATAGGTTTTCTGCAAAAACTAAGATCGGAGATTATGAAGTGTTCGCGCTCCTCGACTCAGGTGCAGGTGCGAGTTGCCTCGGGAAAAACGCTGAAAAATTCCTCGAAGGCAAGGAAAGCCTCATAATGCCGATTAAAGGTCAGAACATCAGGACGGCCAGTGGAGGGGAAGTGTCGGTAGTGGGAGTCATCACTCTACCCGTCCTTTGAGACAACGCCACTAGGGAGCTCGAATTTCTAATTGTGCCGGGGCTTCAACAGGAAGTATACCTTGGCGTTGACTTCTGACAGGCATTTGGCATGAGTGTTGTGAGTAGGGGTGTGACTGCGAGTGTGAATGGTTCTGTTGTTGCGGAGCTAGTACCCGCCGAGGGTGACTTAACCTTTGATGCGGTGCAACATGACTTGACACATGACGAGAGTGTAGCCTTAGAACGGATTAAGGCTCAGTTCCCTTCCTTTGCTGTGCTAGGATTAGGCAAAACTGATAAAGAGGAACATGTTGTTGAAGTTACGAATGAAAATCTCCCAGTGAAACAAAGGCACTACCCTATCTCGCCAGCAGTCCAAAAACTTGTTTACGCAGAATTAGATAGAATGTTAGAAATGGGCGTGATAGAAGAGAGCAATAGCAGCTGGAATTCTCCAGTCTCGCTGGTAGTAAAGGGTACGAAAAATAGGCTTTGCCTCGACGCCAGAAAGATCAATGAGAGAACCATAAAAGATGCCTATCCACTTCCCCACATTGACGGCATTTTAAGTCGATTGCAAAACACGCGTTTTATTTCTGCTATTGATTTAAAAGATGCATTCTGGCAAATACCCCTAGAGAAGAAGTCAAGAGAGAAAACCGGCTTCACAGTGCCTGGGAGACCTCTTTATCACTTCAAAGTCATGCCTTTCGGGTTGTGAAATGCTGCACAACGTATGTGTAGGCTTATGGACAAGGTTATACCCGCTTCTTTACGTGAGTCCGTGTTCGTGTATTTAGATGATTTGCTTGTTTGTTCTGAAGATTTTTTGTCCCATTTGTCTTTGTTAGAGAAAGTAGCTAGGTGTCTTCGTGAAGCTAAATTGACTATAAACGTTGAAAAGAGTAAGTTTTGTTTTAAGGAAGTGAGATATCTCGGGTATGTTGTTGGAAATGGATGTATTTGCACAGAAAAACAAAATAGCGGCAGTTAGAGACTTCCCGGAACCACGGACCCCGA
>NW_023458559.1:1824647-1826482 GCF_013731165.1 Rhagoletis pomonella | reverse complement strand
TCTCGGATTACCTCATAATCCGATTCGGCAGTCCTGAAGTGGTTTAGCAACTCGGCTTTGAGCTCCAAATATCCAAAATTGGGATCATCTGCATGATCCTCGAGCACTTGCCAGTACCACTTCAAGGCACTGCCGGTGACCAGGCAATGAAAATCAATAAACAGCCGGTAGTAGGGGATCCCGTATGGCTCCCTCATCTCTCTACCTGGAAGATAAAACTCTCTACAGTCATGCTTTTAGAGGTACCATCAAATTTAACATGCCACTTTTCTAAATCTGTATTTTTCCTTGTTCCGGTTTCATCCCCCGACCGCGAGTTTTCATAATATTGTGAGTCCTTGCTATTCCTAACGTTGTGCCTATTCCCTGCCGAGTTCTCGTTCATAACTTCGGGTGTCGATGCTGTGACTGGCCGATTCCCCGGAGCTCGCATCGAAGTCTCAACTTCTGATACTCGATTGTTGAGGCTCTGAACGTTCTCTCTTACTTGGCGGACCTCGTTCATGCATTGAGCCCCCTGGTTGTTGTTCATTTTGGAGCATGTTAAGCCCGGTATTTTCCCGCTCCGACATTTCACCGAGTTCCTCTATTTTTCGCGAGAAGGTGAGACTACTGTCTGTAACGCTAAGAGATAATTGGTCGGTTACTCTAACAGCTGGTTGGCGTGACTCCCGGCTGGCGATTCCAAATATTCTGTCAGTACACCTATTTAGGTAGTCCGTGGGGACGAAATCCACCGGATGTGGAATGCCGGTGTCAATTTGCGTAAATATCGACCCAACAATTTGGTTTTCCAGGGCCCTTGTAACACTTCTCGTAACCCTGCGATTGGAGTCAAGCAAACCCAGGCCACCTACAAGCACTCCTTCCTCAGTCTCTCGCTCGTCAACCTCCCAATCTTCCATTCACTCAACACTTACACCTGTATACAAATCTGTTTACGATTGAACCAAAACACCTAACGCAACAAAATTCAAGTCACTCAGAATCCAAAAATCCAAGTGGATATAAAAACTATATCTGAAACTATATATCTTAAAACCGAAAAAAAAAGATTATACTCATACTGACTGGAAACTCAAGAGATCAGGATAGAAATTCAAAATCAGAGTAAGAGTTAAAGGAAAAAAATTAAACCGTAACTCGGGCGTTATAATTCTGAGATAGGAATAACTCATAATGTGAAAGATATACTATAAATTTAAACTGAGGAATTCAATGGTAAGTAAAAAATCCAAAAATTTTGTTCAATACAGGCGGACTTAAAGCGAACCGAAAAATTCAACAACCATAGAAATTCAAGAATTTAATGCTTTAAAATTAAAACTTAAAAACTCAAAAATAGAATCCAAAAATAAAAAAAAAATTTCAAACTTTACGAATTCAACGGAACTATTAAAAGATTGGTTTTGTACCAGTGAAAAAAAAATTTTAGTAAAGAAAAAAATAATAAAATAGGGGAAAATCGAAATATAAAAAAAAATAAAAATCCAAATCCAAATTCAAAGTTTAAAACGTTTGGATAAAATCGCCAAAACCCTTGAAAAAAAAGATAAACCAGCAATTATATATAAAAACAATGTAAATATGAAGTCAAAATAATACACATGTAATGTACATATGCATGTAAATATCATAAAATAAAGTACAATGTAATAAAAATATAAATTGTTCAAAGACTGCGGGGTTTTGTTCAATTTAGAATAAAAAGTAATTATTTTCTCTACTTCCTTTTTGTTTACACATATGCATATATATAAACCTACACCAAGGTATTTTTAATTGTGTTTGTTGTTGTTTTTTCTAATTTGATATTTTGGTGTGTGTGTGGTGTT
>NW_023458559.1:1823978-1824547 GCF_013731165.1 Rhagoletis pomonella | reverse complement strand
CGAAAAAAAATTCTGTGTTCGCCCCTGTCGCCGATAGTTATGTGAAGCAGGGTTCATATTTGCACACACATGCTCTGCTCACACACACGCCAGAAACACATTCAACTTGCACTCACTGCTCATACACATGTGTGTGCATAAGTGGAAAACAAACTCTACTCACAGAAAAGTGTGTGCTGTTTGTTATTAAGCACATGCACATGTGTGTGAGCCGATTTTTGTACAAATTTCAGCCCATGCACTTGCACATAATATATTCTTAAAAGAATTTGTTTATTAAACGTTATTTTTTGAGACAATTCAATAAAAAGTGAGATGTTGTTTGTTTTTTATATGACAGAAAACATATTAAAAAATAATTTTAAGATTTGAGTTAGAATTCGAAGTGTATAAGTATCCCTACGCATAGCACACACATGTGCGTGTGCTTTACATTAATAAAAAGAAAGTACACACATGTGCCCGTGCTTTTTACCAAACGGCACACACATGTGATGTGAGCAAATTTTTAATTTTTTATATGCACAGCACACGTGTGTGAGCGTAAAATGTTAGGATGTGCTGCACAT
>NW_023458559.1:1793057-1823878 GCF_013731165.1 Rhagoletis pomonella | reverse complement strand
GCACAGCACACGTGTGTGAGCGTAAAATGTTAGGATGTGCTGCACATGTGTGTGCAAATACGAACCCTGATGTGAAGGCGTCTTTATTCGTGTCTAGTGACGATATACATATATTTGTGATATCCATGCAAATGTTTGTGTCTTCTAAGCGTACAGCGAAAGTTTTGTATCACAGACCAATCTAAAATGATTGATGATCGATCATAGCTTTGGGAAGTTAGTTTTTGTTTGCAGAAAATTATCTGCTTAATAAAATATAGAAAAAACAAAGAAATCGTATACGTGCGAACAAAGTGAAAGCAATGTTTTGAACGTGTAAACATAAATTAAGCGAACAAATTTTAGTGCTCAATTCGGTTGTATTTTCAAAACATTTTTGCCTACCAAAAGGTTCATCAAACCAACCAAGCTACCAAAGGAGAATGAACCTACCAATTTTGGTCCAATTGGACCAAAACGGCAACGCTGCAGACAGCCAGCGCTTTCGCTACTCGACTCTCACACCTGCTCTCAGAGAGCACTCTTCAACAAACCGACATATGCGAGCAGTGGAACCACATTTCCCGCTCATTAAGTACCGCCGCCGAAGAAGTAGTCGGATTTCAGCGAGCCCGAAAGAACAACTGGTACGATGAGGAGTATCAGGAAGCTGCAGAGAAAAAAGATGCCGCCTACAGGGCCACGCTGCGATCGGGCGCAACGCGCGCTATGTGGGACCGCTATAGGGATCTGAAGAGGGAAGCGAGACGTATTTGCCGCAACAAGAAGAGAGAGGCAGAAATACGTGAATGCGAAGAGCTTGAAATGCTGGCCGTCAGGAGGAATGCCCGAAAATTTTACCAGAGAGTTAGGCGACTTACGGAAGGTTTAAAGACCGGGGCGCACTCCTTTAAGAACAATAATGGCGCCCTAGTAACTGATGTCCAGAACGTACTTAAATTGTGGAGGGAACACTTTTCCGCCCTACTAAATGGTAGCAGCACGGAAAGTTGTGGAGAAGAAGAACCCGAGCCCGCAGTCGATGATGACGGGTCGACGTTCCACCGCCTGACTATGACGAGGTACGTATAGCAATAACGCGGCTGAAAAACAACAAAGCCGCTGGAGCTGACAGCCTGCCAGCTGAGCTATTCAAGTACGGCGCCGAGGAGTTGATAAGGTGCATGCATCAACTCTTGTGCAGAATATGGTCAGATGAACGCATGCCCGACGACTGGAATTTAAGTATGCTCTGCCCAATCCACAAGAAAGGTGACCCCGCCATTCACGCCAACTACCGCGGGATCAGCCTTCTAAGCATAGGTTACAAGGTCTTATCGAGCGTATTGTGTGAAAGACTGAAGCCCACCGTCAATGAACTGATTGGGCCTTATCAGTGTGGCTTTAGACCTGGCAAATCCACCATAGACCAGGTATTCACAATACGCCAAATCTTGGAAAAGACCCGCGAGAAAAGGATCGACACTCACCACCTATTTGTCGACTTTAAAGCCGCTTTTGACAGCACTAAAAGGAGTTGCCTATACGCCGCTATGTCTGAATTTGGCATCCCCTCAAAACTCATACGGCTGTGTAAAATGACGTTGAGCAATACCACCAGCTCCGTCAGAATTGGAAAAGACCTCTCCAAGCCGTTCGCCACAAAACGGGGTTTCAGACAGGGCGACTCCCTTTCATGTGACTTCTTTAATCTGATGTTGGAGAAGATAATAAGAGCTGCAGAACTGAACCGCTCAGGAACAATTTACTACAAGAGCGTGCAATTGCTGGCTTATGCCGATGACATCGACATCATCGGTAACAAAAACCGCGAAGTCTGTTCTGCCTTTTCCAAGTTGGATAGGGAAGCAAAGCGAATGGGTCTGGTGGTAAACGAGGACAAGACGAAGTATCTCCTGTCATCAAACAAACAGTCAGCACATTCGCGCCTTGGCACCCACGTCACTGTTGACAGTTACAATTTCGAGAAAGTAGAGAATTTCGTTTACTTGGGAACCAGCATTAACACCGATAATAATGTCAGCATTGAAATCCAACGTAGAATCACTCTTGCCAACAAGTGCTACTTTGGACTGAGTAGGCAATTCAGGAGTAAAGTCCTCTCTCGATGTACGAAAACCGCGCTCTATAAGTCACTCATCATGCCCGTGCTGGTATATGGCGCAGAAGCATGGACAATGACAACATCCGATGAGGCGGCTCTTGGAGTGTTTGAGAGAAAGATTTTGCGGAAGATTTACGGGCCTTTACGCGTTGGCGACGGCGAGTACCGCAGACGATGGAACGATGAGCTGTATGAGCTTTACAACGATATGGACATAGTGCAGCGAATTAAAATACAGCGGCTCCGCTGGCTTGGTCATGTCGTTCGAATGGACACCGACGCTCCAGCTCTGAAAGTATTCAACTCGGAACCCGCTGGTGGTAGCTGAGGAAGAGGGAGGCCCCCACTGCGATGGAAATATCAGGTGGAGAAGTACTTGGCTTCACTTGGCGTTTCCAATTGGCGTCAGTTGGCACAGAGGAGAAACGACTGGCGTGCTTTGCTGAACTCGGCCAAAATCGCTTAGGCGGTTACAGCGCCAAAAAGAAGAAGAAGAAGAAATGACCTGTGTTGTAATAAAACTATGGTAAAAGGTAGTAAAGAAAAAAGGGTGAGAGAATAACTAAAGCATAATTGCTTATCGGGATGAGAAGTGAATAAATGTGGATAACTAATTGAATAAGTGACAAACGCAAAAATCTCAATAGCTCCTAAATTCTACAAAACTTAACTCAAATGATAATAAAAGATAAACCAATTGGAATTTAAATTCATTAAACCGATCCAGAAATTATTAAACGGTGAGTTCATATGGAACACTAGGAAAGAAGCAAAACTCTAATAAATGAAAACTAGGCTAAAGTAACAAGCAAAAAAAAAAATCTATGTGTGAGCCACTGTTGTTCGCGCGGTGGTACGTATGTATGGATGTATTTATTAGCGCTGATCAAGCCGAAGAAGTCGCTCATCTTCCTAATCCGCCAGAAATTCCCGAAGTTTCGTTCCACTCGGCGGGTAGCTATACTAACACACACACACATGCACACACTCACGCTTATCACTACTTTACCCGTCTTCACAGGGGTTAGCAAAGTTTCACTCCTTTGCTTTCACCACGGGTAGTTTGTTGGAATTATAGCTGCATTCACATCCGGCGGATCCACACTCACACAAACACAATCATACCAAGTGAATATCTGCGTTACAGGCTCGCAGCCGCCGATGGTGCCCGCAACATGGAGCGTGTGCGTAAAGAAATTTATAACGCAGCCCACTTCGTTGTCTTTGTACCGCCCAATGTGTGGCTTCGACCCACGACCTATAGCCGGGCTTCCAATGCTGTGCTTGTATCAGTCAACACTTCTATCTACTCTAGTTCACACTTTCGACAAACCAATCTATCACATATCACAGATGCTGGGTATCGGTAGGAATTAACTTCAAACATATCTATGTAAATAAATAAATAAGTAACCAAAGAAATAGTTGAATAAATAAAAAAACAAATACAATAAAAAAATAAGAATACAATTTAAAAAAAAAAACATAAAATATCACAGGTGTTCGCATATATAGTCCAGTAAAAAAATCACAGAATTTATGTTCACATGGTCAAGTAATAAATTAACTAAGTACAAAAAAATATAAATAAATAAATAAACTTATAAAATTTAATAAATAAACAAAAAATCAAAGCAGTAGTCAAGTAAGTAAATAAATATCACGGACGAAAGTTTATAAATAACTACCGAAAATAAATATATAGAAATATCGACGTCAAGTAGTGAAATAGAGTACAATTAGATAGTTGTCAAATAGTTATAAACGGATGTTTATGTGGAAAGTGATTGCAACTAACAAAAACGATGTGACACGTAACACTGAACATTCAACATAAACACAATTAAGTACACTAAGTTACAAATATATCTTTAGCATGCTATACCCCGAGCTTCTTGCCACTCGTGTCACCAAGTTCATACATAGAATTACCTATCACCTTTAAGATGACACATTTAATCTGCTTCGGAGCTAGTTTTGGGTTATAGTTCTCGATCTTAGAACTTTGCTTGAAGTTTCGGCGGTATACCACTTGTCCAACCTGAAACCTAACTTTCCTACCTCTCGTATTATATATTTTTTTGCTTCGCTCATACGCCAACTTCAGCTCTTTCATTATTTTTTCTCTTCTTAACTGGGCCCTGTCTTGCACAGTCTCGATCTCACAGCCTGCCTCCCCGATTGTACCCAATCTTCGGTATAGCTCGTATGATGCAGCATGCTGTATCATAGGCATACCGAAGAGGCCACCGTACGGGGAGCTATTAATTGCCGTGTGTATTACGCTGCGGAGCGCGAAAGCGGCATCACTAATGTACCTGTCCCAGTCCTTCTGGTTCTCGCATATATACGACCTCACAACCTGCAAGACAGAGCAATTTACTCTTTCGGCCGCGTTAGCCTGGGGCGAGTAAAAAGCTGTCTTGATATGAATCGTCCCGTACTTTCCTAAGAACGAATGAAATATTTCTGAAATAAATTGTTTCCCATTATCCGAGTGTATGTACTCCGGCACACCAAAAATATGAAATACTTCTTCTTCTAAAAATTTGATGACATTGGCTGAAGTGGCACTTCTCATAGGTTTCAAGAACACAAATTTGGTGAAACGATCTAAACACACAAACACAAAGACATTACCACTACATGTACGCGGATATGGACCCATAAAATCAATAAATAAACGTTGAAAAGGTCTCTCGGTTATGTGTTGTCTCCCCATTAAAGGCTTATGAAATGCATTCTGTGTTTTATTGCCTTTACGAATTTCGCAATTTTTAACATAATTTTGAACGTCGGTCACCATTCCCGGCCAATAATACCTCTCCCTTATCCTGGCTAAAGTTTTGTGTATTCCACCATGACCAGCGGACGGTGAGTCATGCGATGATTCTACCAACCCACGACGCAGCTCCGACGGAACCCAGAGTTTCCAGGCGTGGTCCTGCTGAAAATTATCCCCCGTGTTAAACTGCGTCCGTTTATATACGTAACCGTCTGATATAGTCAACTCTGGTAACTGGTCTCGGTTTTCTGTCACGGTCTTCTTCAGTTCTTCGTACTCTTCTGTTTTGAAGAATGGCGAATCGAGACACACATCTAGTATCCGGCTATTCTTGATTATTTCTTCCATGTCGGCGCGTGATAATGTATCTGGCACGATGGTTTGGGACCCCTTCCGGTATTGTATATCAAAATTAAAACTTTGGAGCTTTAAGCTCCACCTCGCGAGTCTGCCAGATAGATCCTTCTGGTTCATCAACCATTTCAGACTCGCGTGGTCCGTGATTACGGTGAAGGGTAGACCCTCAACATATGGCCTAAATCGTTTTACACTAAGCACCGCCGCGTAGCATTCCAATTCGGTGATGCTGTAGTTTCGTTGCTCCAACTTCGTCACCCAACTGGAAGAGTACCCCACCCACATCGTCAGTTGATGCGTCGCATTGAATATAAAAATGTCGGTTGAAGTCTGGGTGTATCAGAACAGGTGCAGAAATTAGACTCTGTTTTAATCGTTCAAAGGCCTTTCTGGCTTCGTCAGTGATCATAAATTTCTTTATTTTATCTTTCGTGAGGCAGTCGTGCAGTGGTGCTGCAATGGTCGCGTAGTCCTGGATCAATCTACGGTACCACCCTGACATCCCCAGGAACCGCCTGAGCTGCTTCGGGGTCCGTGGTTCCGGGAAGTCTCTAACTGCCGCTATTTTGTTTGTATCTGTGCGAATACATCCATTTCCAACAACATACCCGAGATATCTCACTTCTTTAAAACAAAACTTACTCTTTTCAACGTTTATAGTCAATTTAGCTTCACCAAGACACCTAGGTACTTTCTCTAACAAAGACAAATGGGACAAAAAATCTTCAGAACAAACAAGCAAATCATCTAAATACATGAACACGGACTCACGAAAAGAAGCGGGTATAACCTTGTCCATAAGCCTACACATACGTTGTGTAGCATTGCACAACCCGAAAGGCATGACTTTGAAGTGATAAAGAGGTCTCCCAGGCACTGTGAAGGCGGTTTTCTCTCTTGACTTTTTCTCTAGGGGTATTTGCCAGAATGCATCTTTTAAATAAATAGCAGAAATAAAACGCGTGTTTTGCAATCGACTTAAAATGCCGTCAATGTGGGGAAGTGGATATGCATCCTTTATGGTTCTCTCATTGATTTTCTGGCGTCGAGGCAAAGCCTATTTTTCGTACCCTTTACTACCAGCGAGACTGGAGAATTCCAGCTGCTATTGCTCTCTTCTATCACGCCCATTTCTAACATTCTATCTAATTCTGCGTAAACAAGTTTTTGGACTGCTGGCGAGATAGGGTAGTGCCTTTGTTTCACTGGGAGATTTTTATTCGTAACTTCAATAACATGTTCCTCTTTATCAGTTTTGCCTAATCTTAGCACAGCAAAGGAAGGGAACTGAGCCTTAATCCGTTCTAAGGCTACACACTCATCATGTGTCAAGTCATGTTGCACCGCATTAAAGGTTAAGTCACCCTCGGCGGGTACTAGCTCCGCAACAACAGAACCATTCACACTCGCAGTCACACCCCTACTCACAACACTCATGCCAAATGCCTGCCAGAAGTCAACGCCAAGGTATACTTCCTGTTGAAACCCCGGAATAATTAGAAATTCGAGCTCCCTAGTGGCGTTGTCCCAAAGGACGGGTCGAGTAATGACTACAACTACCGACACTTCCCCTCCACTGGCCGTTCTGATGCCATAATCGGCATTATGAGGCCTTCCTTGCCTTCGAGGAGTTTTTCAGCGTTTTTCCTGAGGCAACTGGCACCTGCACCTGAGTCGAGGAGCGCGAACACTTCATAATCTCCGATCTTAGTTTTTGCAAAAAACCTATTATCTCCTTTAAGCGTTACTATTGTGGATATGATCTTTTTGCTTATTCTTCTTAGGTTCTTCCTTTTTTCCCTCATTTTCCTAATCTTTTCATAGTTTCTCTTCTTTTTCTTCCTAACTATCTCCTCGCAAAATAAGCGCCTTCGGGCTTCTTCATATGCTATTTTACTTTCGTGTAAACTCTTGAATTCTCTACCCCCTAGTGTTCCTGAACTATCCTTATCTAGCTTACTACCCCCTTCTCTCCTTAAAATACTCACAGGACTCAACATTGATTTATTCACTGGAATGCCTCCGGGAGCAAGAACTCCCGGATATCTCTGCCAGCTTCGGGTTTCCCGGGTCTGGCTTGTAGACACAAAAGGACGCATTACTACCACACGCAAAACAGACCATATCATGAAACCTGGACATACACTTATCTTCCTTCCGGGCGTCAAGTGGGGTTTTAACATAATAGTCGACGGGTAGACCACACTTGAGACACAACATCAGGTGGAAAGGAGACGGACAAAACGAATGGATAGTGGGTTTTTGCACATTGGGATTACTGGACGGGAACACTCTATTAGGGACTGACACTGCTTGTTGAGGTTTATTGCACTGGGCCCTATTAATCGCCTCTACACTTCTTTTCTCCTCTGTCTTTTCTTCACTTATAAACTCTAATTCATTAATTGCTTTCGGTCTGTTCCTATTCTCTTTAATGACCCTTTCCGCACGTTTGCACTCTGACTTCAACTCTGCGAGAGTCGTCATTCGGGATGCAAAGGTCAGATTCGCAAGGTACGGCTTGAGATTCCCTCTTATTATTCCTACTAATTCGTGTTCCGGAATCTTTTTCTTGAGGCGGAAGGTGAGGTTGTGGACATCGCTGTAGAACTCCTCGAAGGTTTCTTGAGGAGTCTGCTTCCTCTCCATTATTTCTCGGATTACCTCATAATCCGATTCGGCAGTCCTGAAGTGGTTTAGCAACTCGGCTTTGAGCTCAAAATATCCAAAATTGGGATCATCTGCATGACCTCGAGCACTTGCCAGTACCACTTCAAGGCACTGCCGGTGACCAGGCAATGAAAATCAATAAACAGCCGGTGGTAGGAGATCCCGTATTGCTCCCTCATCTTCTCTACCCGGAAGATAAAACTCTCTACATTCATGCTACTTTTCTAAATCTGTCTTTTTCCTTGTTCCGGTTTCATCCCCCGACCGCGAGTTTTCATAATATTGTGAGTCCTCGCTATTCCTAACGTTGTGCCTATTCCCTGCCGAGTTCTCGTTCATAACTTCGGGTGTCGATGCTGTGGCTGGCCGATTCCCCGGAGCTCGCATCGAAGTCAATCAACTTCTGATACTCGATTGTTGAGGCTCTGAACGTTCTCTCTTACTTGACGGACCTCGTTCATGCATTCTGCCATCACGTCGCCTTGTTGTGCCATCATCGCCATTAATCGGCTCAGCTGTTCGACGTTGATGGCGGCCCGCTACCTTGAGATTTTGAGCCCCCTGGTTGCTGTTCATTTTGGAGCATGTTAAGCCCGGTATTTTCCCGCTCCGACATTTCACCGAGTTCCTCTATTTTTCGCGAGAAAGTGAGACTACTGTCTGTAACGCTAAGAGATAATTGGTCGGTTACTCTAACAGCTGGTTGGCGTGACTCCCGGCTGGCGATTCCAAATATTCTGTCAGTACACCTATTTAGGTAGTCCGTGGGGACGAAATCCACCGGATGTGGAATGCCGGTGTCAATTTATTGTATCAGTAGGCCAGCGCGCGAAAGCGGACGTGGTTTTTCTGTGCTCCGTGATTTTTTGTGTTTTTCGGGCTATATTGGCCTTTTAAAGGACCAGAGCAAATGCACGTTTTAGGCGATCAAGACAGTGACTTTATCTTGCTTAATGGCTATCAAAAAAAAATAAATAAATAAATAAAAACTAATCATTAAATTAAAATGCCTTGTGTTTGTGGACTAAGAGTCGAGAGAAGCGCCAAAGCTAAAGTGCAATGTGCCAAGTGCAATGACTTTTTTCATTTAGGCTGTGTTGGTGTCACGTCAGCCGATGTTGAGTTTCTACTTAGCTCGGCAAAACATTATTTTTGCAAAATATGTGCGGATGTTCGTCGCAGATCTATCCGCACCCCTCCTCCTCCAGTTAGTGTAGATGAGAATGTAATATCAACAAACGAAACTCACTCGTATAATTTGGAACAAATTGACAATGCAAAAACAATGCCTATTGCGGACAGTGTAATTGAGAATGCGATGTCAACAAGTGTAACTAACTTGCATACCTCGGCACAAGTAAACAATGCAAAAACAATGTATAATGAGAATAGCTCGCAAATCTCTTTGGCTACATTAAGTAGTGAACTGGCTGCTTTTAAGTCTGAGTTTGCTCGCGCAATGCAAATGATTAGTGCTCTTCATGCAGACAAACAGCTTTTGTTAAGCAAAACCGATGAGCTGCAATCGGAAATCAATGCTATGCATAAACGTCAGACCGAAGATATTGCCTCTGCCCTCGCGTTGCTCACTGCTGAGGTTAAAGATCTTCGTTTGTGTGTAAATGCATGCGAGTGCCGTAATAGAAACGAGAAAAGTGCAAAAAACAAAACCAAGCAAAAAAACGCTTCGTCGTCCTCTACTTTGTGTGATGCTACTCAAAAAAAACAACTCATCGTCATCTACGTTGTTTGCTGATACACTCGTTCCGGCTGTTACTGCTAATAATAATTGCAGCTCATCCGTAGGTGAATTGAGTGGTTCGCCTCCTGCTAAGGCGCGTCAAATGAGTGAACAAAGTAATCCTACTGCTGTTTGTGAAGCCGCTATCTCAATACCTGCTTCTTATGCTGATGTTGCTAACAAGGCTTGTGTGGTTGATGCTGTCTATGCTGCCTCGACTTCTGCCTCTGCTGCTAATTCGGCTGCTGCTGATATTGGTAATGTACAATCTCAATCAAACGCTGACGCCCTGTCGACACATCGCTCAGCACTCCCACGGGCTGAATCCAACTGGCATTCTCCGGCACAGTGGTCGCGAATGCAAAGAAGAAAGTTCAAAAAACAGAACACTACTGACGTCGTAATTGGTGTTAACAAAAGTACAGATCTTGATGTAGTTGCATCCAAAAAATGCATCCATCTGTCGTCCTTCAAACCTACTGTTAGTGCCGCAAATATTATTTCCTATGTAGCGAAAACCGCCAAAATTGATAGCAGTCAAATAGCCTGCTTCCCTCTCGTTAAAAAAGATTCTGATATTAATAAGCTAAGGAAAATTAACTTTAAGCTTGGTGTCTCGACTACGCTCCTTGACAAGGTTTTAAATCCTACGTTATGGCCAGCCGACGTCAAAGTTCGACCATTTCAATTTATCCAAAATGCTACCGAAGAAAATGAGTCTGCCTAGCAACTAACATCGAATGTTGCTGTTAATTGTACTATTCCTCCTGGGAAAGTCCCTTGTTTGAAAGTTTACTTCCAAAACATTTCTGGAATGCGAACGAAGGCTAATGTGGTTCAGGCGTTTAGTGCACAATTGGACTATGATATTATTGTAATCGTAGAGACCTGGCTAAACTCGGATTTTTTCGACAGTGAATTCTTTGATTCGAATACTTTTAACGTATTTCGCAAAGACAGGGATGCCGCCAAAACGGGCTGTTGTCGAGGTGGTGGTGTTCTGATTGCCATACATCGTAGGTTTCAGGCTTACCCGATTACACTTCGTTGTGATGACTCGCGGCTTGACCAGCTCTGCGTTTGTGTCAAAGGCTCCACGTCTTGTGGCTCATTATATTTGATAGTATCATATATTCCTCCAAATAGCCCATTTGACTTGTATAAGGCACATGCTGACAATATTGTCTCTCTATCTTTAAGTGATGTAAATGAAAACCATATTTGTGTTCTTGGAGATTTCAATTTAAATAACGTTTCGTGGTCTAATAATTTTTCCAAATCTGGCCTTATACCAAATAATATTAGTTCTGCGCACGAATCGTATTTTATTGACAGTCTTTTAAGTCTTAACCTTGTTCAAATTAACAATTTCTTTAATAAGTTGAATAAGATTCTTGATCTCATTTTTGTTAGTGATAACATAAATTATACCTTGTCCGAAAGTGTTTCCTCTATTACTCCGTCTGGTTTGCACCACGTTTCTCTAGACTTGTACGTTGAGTTTTATAACTTTTCTGTTCCTTATTCCGATGATAAATTATCTTTTAACTATTTTGCTTGTAATTTTCAAACTCTGGATAATTTAATAAGTAATACCGATTGGGACGAACTACTTTCGGACTTGGATATCTTTAGTTCTTTTTCTACTTTTAAAGCTACTATGCGTGAAATTTGCTTAGGTAATATACCAGTTAAGAAAAAAAAACTATATAAACGACCTTGGTATACTAAAGATCTAAAAAAGCTAAAAAATCTTAAAAATAATCTTTACACTAAGTTTAAACTAACAAAGAATCATTCGCTCTTTGTTAAATATCAACATTACGCCAAAGAGTTTACGAATTTGAATAAACTTCTTTATAATAATTATATACGCAATGCTGAGTCCGATATTAAATCTAACCCTAAGCGCTTTTGGAATTTTGTCAAAGCAAGAAAGGCATGTTCCAATATTCCTTCTGCTGAGTTCCTTGAGGATAAATTTGCGTGTACCCCTGGGGAAGCGGCCAATTTGTTTGCTGAATTTTTTGAATCAAATTTTGTTTGCGATGATATTGACTCTCATACGGATTTTTCAGCTGATATATCTTCATTGCTTGATTTTGGCTCCTTGTGTCTTTCCGCTGAGGATGTCTCTAAGGGGATCCTTGCACTTAAATCCTCTACACATACGGATATTGATGGCCTTTCGGCTCTCTTATTAAAAAGTTGCCCTGCGATGGTTCAGCCTCTGTGTTTAATATTTAATAAATCGCTTTCCTCTGGGATTTTTCTGGATGATTGGAAAATAACCACCATTACCCCTATTTTTAAAAGTGGTAAAAAAAATGATGTTCGCAACTATCGGCCTATTTCTAAGCTCTCAACGATTTCTAAAGTTTTTGAACACATAGTTAAAGATAAGATTAACTTTGCTGTTAAATCGCTTGTTTGCCATAATCAGCATGGCTTTGTCGGTGGCAGATCTACTGCTACCAATCTCACAGTTTTTAGTGAGTATTGTATTGCGGCCCTTTCGTCCGGCCTTCAGGTGGATTGCATTTACACCGACTTCTCAAAAGCTTTTGACAAGGTTTCACACAAGATTTTAATTGAAAAACTAGCTTGCTTGGGGTTCCATTCTATTTTCTTGGACTGGATTAATTCCTACCTGTGTAATAGGCGGTGCGTAGTTTCCCTTGAAGGTATCAACTCAGAGCCTTTTTTAGCGTCTTCTGGGGTCCCTCAGGGTAGCATCCTAGGCCCTCTTCTTTTTGTGTTATTTATTAACGACGTGTCTAGTTGTTTTTCATTTGCTAACTACCTACTTTACGCCGATGACTTGAAAGTATTTTCGACAATCAAGGATACATCAGATGCATTTTTGCTGCAACGTGATCTCGATAGCCTTTACACATGGTGCTTAAAATCTCGTCTTTCACTCAATATCAAAAAGTGCTTTAGTGTCACTTTTTCCAGACTACTTAATCCCATAAATACCATTTATCGTATTTCGAGCCGCGATTTGCTCTGTGTCTCTGAAATTAAAGATCTTGGGGTTATCTTTGATACCAAATTTTCATTCAGTAGTCATATCAATTATATTACCTCTAAGTCCTACTCTGTACTTGGCTTCATTAGACGTAACTCTACTAAGTTTTCTGACCCGTATACTATGAAATTACTTTATACATCATATGTTCGTTCTCATTTAGAATATGCGGTTGTTGTTTGGAGACCTAGTAATCAGCTTTACAGTAATAGAATTGAACGTGTTCAAAAAGTATTTTTGAATTTTGCCCTACGCTCCCTGAGATTTCAGACCCCGATTCCATCGTACGAATCACGTTTATCGCTAATAAATTTAAAAACTTTAAATAATCGTAGGACAGTGTTATCTCTATCTTTTACACACGGTATCATTAATGGACTTATTGATTGTCCCTACTTGCTAAATAGGATTACTTTCAATATTCCTCGGCGGACCCTGCGCAACTTTTATCCCTTCTACGGGGAGAATCACAAAACCATCTTTGCGAGTAATGCTCCAATTGCGCGAGCTACACGGGATCTTAATCTCATTGCTAACTCGGTAGCTCTTGACTTCTCATTGTCGAAGGGCTCTTTTTTTAATCTTTTGTATACCATTTTCTAGTAAATTTTTCCCAATTTTTATTTACAACTTATTATACATATGTAAGTTATTTGCTAGTCTGTAAGAACTTTGTATGTTCATAGACAATAAATAAATAAATAAATAAATAAATAAATATCGACCCAACAATTTGGTTTTCCAGGGCCCTTGTAACACTTCTCGTAACACTGCGATTGGAGTCAAGCAAACCCAGGTCACCTACAAGCACTCCTTCCTCAGTCTCTCGCTCGTCAACCTCCCAATCTTCCATTCACTCAACACTTACACCTGTATACAAATCTGTTTACGATTGAACCAAAACACCTAACGCAACAAAATTCAAATCACTCAGAATCCAAGTGGATATAAAAACTATATCTAAAACTATAAATCTTAAAACCGAAAAAAAAGATTTTACTCAATCTGACTGGAAACTCAAGAGATCAGGATAGAAATTCAAAATCAAAGTAAGAATTAAAGGAAAAAAATTAAACCGTAACTCGGACGTTATAATTCTGAGATAGGAATAACTCAAAATGTGAAAGAAATACTATAAATTTAAACTGAGGAATTCAATGGTAAGTAAAAAATCCAAAAATTTTGTTCAATACAGGCGGACTTAAAGCGAACCGAAAAATTCAACAACAATAAAAATTCAAGAATTTAATGCTTTAAAATTAAAACTCAAAAATAGAGTCCAAAAATAAAAACAAATTTTCAAACTTTACGAATTCAACGGAACTATTAAAAGTTTGGTTTTGTACCAGTGAAAAAAAATTTGAGTAAAGAAAAAAAAAAAATACAAATGAAAATTCACAATTTAAAACGTTCGGATACAATCCCCAAAACCGTTGAAAAAAAAGATAACCCAGCAATTATATATAAAAACAATGTAAATATGAAGTCAAAATAATACACATGTAATGTACATATTTATATAAATATCATGAAATAAAGTACAATGTAATAAAAATGTAAATTGTTCAAAGACTGCGGGGTTTTGTTCAATTTAGAATAAAAAGTATTTATTTTCTCTACTTCCTTTTTGTTTACACATATGTATATATATAAACCTACACCAATGTATTTTTAATTGTGTTTGTTGTTGTTTTTCTAATTTGATATTTTGGTGTGTGTTTGGTGTTACCCTGAACAAGGTCATTGAGAGAGCGTAAAGTCAGTCTGTCCCCAGTCCTATGTTAATGTCAGCTAACCCCTCCAACTCTTCAATATAGTGTGGCATGTCAACTGCCAGCGCGGCAGCTCTAGAGGCGGATGCCGCACTGACCCCCGTTACCCCCTGTGAAGATATGCCCCGAACCTCACTAGTGCGCGATGCTGGATCTCACGCTAGGTAGCTCGTAGTTGGTCTTCACGAATTCTGACAACATAAACTATTAGTGACACCACGACTTCGAGCCCCACTTCGACAACGCGTTGAAGCAACAGCGAATTCGCTTCGAAACGGTGGTGTTCACTCCCCCCATGTTTTTCACTCTAGCACTAGTCACTTCCGGTGACCGCAAGTGATGCTGCCTTTGTGACTCTAACTCGTCCGGTAGATAGCCAGAAGGAGACAGGGAAATTGAAGAAAAGGAAAATAACAAGAGGAAACAGATGAACAAGAAAAGAGACTAACAGTTAAAAATAAAACAAGACGTGGTAACTTGAAATAAATACTAGTGGGTTATGTCGTTGGGCGCCATTGTTATGTGGGGTGCCTGTAGGTGGCGGCAAGGTTGGTTTTCAGGCATGGTAGTTCCAACCCATGCTAGCTCGCCGGATGGGGGGGTTGTTCTCACCTGCCTCACCTACAAACAAACAAAGTAGTCATGCCTGATTTGGGAAGCTAAACGTAGTAAGAAGCGAATCCAAATAAAGACGAAAGAAAGCTGAAAGAGGAGGCCCGTCCCGTCAGGTGGAGTCATCCCACCCCCTCTGCGTGCCTTACATACGCAGCCATGGGCGCTGCGCCGACTCCTACCTATTTGCAGCGCCCCCTTTGTCTGACATAGTCCGTCAGTCTATTCGTCTATCTGTCTTGTCTCTGTCCTGTCATTAGGTCTACGCGCTCTCGTCCCTTCTTAAGCTCAGTTGTAACACCCACACCAAATATGGCCCTTCACCACTTCATCCTACGTAAACAATCCCTCAGCCAATTATAAATTCCATGGAGATATTCATTTATGTCTCTCTATATTTATACATTCACATTCGCAATATAACCGAGTACATATGTTCCTAAATTTAGGCTAAAACTAATTATATAAAAGAAGGAAATGACTAACTAATTAATGCAATGCACAAAATTCACAATTCCAATGCCAAAGAAGAGTTAATACTTTATAAAAAAAATATAGAAATTTCAAATACTGCTAATTCCCTAAACTAGTCGACTTGAGTTACTCAAGAATTTACTCCCAAGAAAAACTTCAAAGATGTGGATCCATGTAGATATACAAATTCAACAAAAAAAAATAATATATATATATATATATATAAAGTAATTAGCAAAAAACTAAAAGTAAATGGAAATTGAAACAAAGATAAAAAAACTCTTCAAATATGAAAATTCAAAAACTTCAATTCTAATCATCTAATTTTATCTGCGGAATTAAATTAATTAAATGCTTATATACGCACATACTGATATATATATATATATATGCATGTATGTACGTATTACAGTGAACGCAAGGTATTGTCAAAAAAACAGCGAAGATCACCATAAAACCGAAAACTTAAGTAAATGAATATGTAGGTATGTATATAGATGTATATATATATATATGTAATAAAATCAGTTTTCCACTCACCTTAGCTCTCCCACGATGATGGTACCAACACGTTGAGAGGATTGCTGAAAAGGGGGTGGAACATAAATATACACAACCCTAACCATACATACATACATATGGGCATATGCGTCCCACTTGAGGTCGGGAGACTATTTTGTTTGCCTTCATAATCACTCGCCCGTACTTACGCGCGGTGAGCGAGTCAAACGTCTGGCAAATAATTGCGAACTCAAAAAATTAATTAATTGAAAATTAAAGTACCAAACCGAAATATTTAAACAAATGCAACTAAGAATATTACACAAATAAATGGAAAATGAAAGCTAAAGCAAAGAAAAATTTTGCATACCGTCTCCGATAAAAAACTATGCACTTAATTCCGCAAAAGAAACAATAGAGACACAAAAAAAAAAATGAATGACCATGAGAATGTGTGTAGCCTGAGGTGTAATATAAACTAAAACGCGAATATCCCGAATCGTACATAAATAAAAAATATAGGTTGATCAAATTAATTGAGTTAACTAAGGATAAGGATAACGTGAAAAGTTAATGTAAATTAAGTTCATACTAAAGAGGCAAATAAAAGCAAACTAAATGACATGTGTTGTAATAAAACTATGGTAAAAGGTAGTAAAGAAAAAAAGGGTGAGAGAATAACTAAAGCATAATTGCTTATCGGGATGGGAAGTGAATAAATTTGGATAACTAATTGATTAAGTGACAAACGCAAAAATCTCAATAGCTCCTAAATTCTACAAAACTTAACTCAAATGATAATAAAAGATAAACCAATTGGAATTTAAATTCATTAAACCGATCCAGAAATTATTAACCTTCCTATACCCACGCGTTGGTCTGTGAGACCGAGAAAATGATTTTAAGTAAATTTTTGTTTTTCCAGAAACTCTACAAAGCTGAATTTACTGCTAGCTTCCGCTTTTCTTGCAAGCTCTATATTAGTGTTGATTTGGCGTTTGCACTAGACAGGCGTGTTGGTGAATTTTATAAAAATTGGTCTGTGAGACCGACGCGGGTATATGTGTAATTTTTTGTGAAGTTAAAGCAGTTATTTTGTTTTTTGTTTCTTTCTTATTTTTTTTACTTCTGGAACATCGTTTAATAAAAGTGGTCGCTGTGGATACTGTTCCTCAAAGAAAAACCGAAAAACGCGTTACAACTGTGCTACATGCCGACAGTATTTTTGTTTGGAACATGCTATTGTGGTGTGTCCTGAGTGTTTCCGTAAGGATAATGAATAAGATAGTTTGACGTTTTTATTGCAAATAAATATTTTTTAAGCTAGAAAAGGCATTTTTTGTTTTTTTTTTTTTGAAGAGGTAAAAGCGTAAGTTTTCTTTTTAAGGCAGATTTTTACATGAATTGCGATATGCCATGATTTTTTATTTCAAGACTAAAATCTAATATAATTTATAATTTATGTATTGTTCAAGAAGTGTTTTAAGTTATTATAACTTATTTTTATTTATGTGAATAAAAAAATATGTTATTGTTTTGTTTTTGTAGTACTTAAGAAAAAATTATCGATTTTGATGGCTTTTTTGTTAATCACTTAAAATCAATAAAATAAGTGAATACAAATTTAATGCGTAGTTTTATTTTTTTATTACATCTACGGGATTGAAAAATAATAATTTGTTTTTAGTTTTGTTTGAAAAAACTAATATTTTATGTAGTTTGAACTTTCGGTCTGTGAGACCGTGCGCGGGTATCTTCTTCTTCTTATTTGGCGCTGTAACCGCCTAAGCGATTTTGGCCGAGTCCAAAACAGCACGCCAGTCATTTCTCTTCTGTGCTAACTGACGCCAATTGAAAATGCCAAGTGAAGCCAAGTCCTTCTCCACCTGGTCTTTCCAACGCAGAGGAGGCCTTCCTCTTCCTCTGTTCCCAGCATCGCGGCCCTGCGTTGAATATTTTCAGAGCAGGAGCGTTTCTGTCCATGCGTCATCTTTTTTCTCTGCGGCTTCTTGACATTCCTCATCGTACCAGTTGTTCTTTCGGGCTCGCTGAAATCCAACTACTTCTTCGGCGGCGGTACTTAATGATCGGGAAATGTGGTTCCACTGCTCGCGTACGTCGGATTGTTGAAGAGTGCTCTCAGAGAGCAGGTGTGTGAGTCGAGTGGCGAATAAATTGGCCGTCTGTTGTGATTGCAGCTTTTCGACGTTAAGCTTTCCTTGCATTGTTGGGCGCACATTTTTTGCTGCACAGAGGCGGGTGCGTATCTTGGCTACAACAAGATAGTGGTCCGAGTCGATGTTTGGCCCTCGGAGTGTACGTACGTCCAAAACGCTTGAAGCATGCCTTCCTTCTATCAAAACATGATCGATTTGGTTTCTCGTTTTTCGATCTGGAGACAGCCATGTAGCTTGGTGGATGTTCTTATGCTGGAACCTAGTACTACATATTACCATATTTCGGGCCCCGGCGAAGTCGATCAGCCTCAGTCCGTTATCGGACGTTTCGTCATGGAGGCTGAATTTTCCGACAGTGGCGCCAAAGATCCCTTCCTTGCCCACCTTGGCATTAAAATCGCCAAGCACGATTTTGACATCGTGTCGGGGGCAGCGCTCATATGTACGTTCCAAGCGCTCATAGAAGAGATCCTTGGACGCCTCATCCTTCTCTTCCGTCGGGGCATGGGCGAAGATGAGCGAGATGTTGAAGAATCTAGCTTTGATGCGGATTGTGGCTAGACGATCGTCCACCGGGGTGAACGCCAGTACTCGGCGACGGAGTCTCTCTCCTACCACGAATCCAACACCGAATTTGCGCTCCTTTACGTGGCAACTGTAGTAGACGTCGCAAGGCTTCACGCTTACTTTACCTTGTCCCGTCCATCGCATTTCTTGGATGGCGGTGATGTCAGCCTTTGTCTTCCCGAGGACATCAACCAGCCGGGCAGAGGCACCTTCCCCATTAAGGGTCCGGATATTCCAGGTGCATACCCTTAAATCATAGTCCTTTATACGTTTGCCGTGGTCGTCATCAGAAAAAGGGGGTCTCATCCGAGGCTTGTTGGAATTTTTCATTGGGCGGGGTTTTAACGTGGCGGGACCCAAACCCAGCGCACGCGAAGTTTTACGCCTTCTCACTTTAGCTCGCTCCCAAACGGGTGTTTGGTTGCTACCCAGAGGATACGTGGATATAAATATCCGGACGTTGTGAGCTGCGATTTGAACCGTACGCACAAGAATCGCTTCTGGCCGCTCCCAGGTGAATGGCAGTCAAAAGTTTTCCACTTCTGCGCACGGAACCATCCTCCGGGTATATGTGTTACAAAAATTAACGCGGGTATAGGAAGGTTAAACGGTGAGTTCATATGGAACACTAGGAAAGAAGCAAAACTCTAATAAATAAAAACTAGGCTAAAGTAACAAGCAAAAAAAAATCTATGTATGTGTGAGCCACTGTTGTTCGCGCGGTGGTACGTATGTAGGATGTATGCTACTTTTCTCCCCTCTATTCAGCTCGTTAGTAGACGTCAAACCGTGTGGACGTGTTTTCTTATCGCTCCGTATTTTGTGTAACAACAATCACAATCCGGTGACTCTTGCGTTAATTTATTTATTCGTTTATGTTTGCAAAACCGTGAGATAGAGTCACTATTATTATTATTATTATTTAATAAATGCATATTAACATATTCAAGTAATTTATTCATTATGCCTTGTGTTTGTGGTCAGAAGGTTGACCGTGCTCAATCGAAGGTTCAGAGCGCCAAGTGCAAAATATTCTCTCACTTGGCTTGTGTTGGTATGCAACAGACTGATCTCGACTTTTTGCTAAGTTCGGATAAGGGTTTCGTACAAGAACGATAGAATACAAGATTGCGCATTCCCGCAGAATGACATTTGTGGCAACGGGTAAACAAAGAATATGGCGAAAAAGAATGAGTTGACAGTTGTGAATTTGCAGTGAGAAAACGTGTTTTCTTCTCGATTCACCAATTTCTCAAGCCATGTTTGAATATAGCAAATTAAGCACTACGTTAACAAAAAATATACAACCACTCTTGGAATGTGTTCAAAAGAATAGGTCTTATTAATTAACTATTTAGAATTTTTGTGTTTGTATTGCAGGTGCCGAAAAAGTGATAATATCTTGTCGCAGCGCATGTTTTCCTGCAGAAAGTGGTCGATGCTTGCTTACCTCCGATATTAATTTTTAATTTGTGGTATTTCAACGTTTTCAACTTAACATGTCGTGTTTAAAAGTGGTCCGTAAAGTGCTTCATGCATATTACGCTGGTGTCTAAATTATATGGCTTCTGCCGGCAGAACTCTACCCACTTTCCGGCCAAGGCGTCGTCGCGGGGTAAAAAAAAAACTGCATTTGGGGGCTTTACCGCTACGGCTGCTGCAATTCAACACACGACACGACTTTTTTATAAAGTTTTTATTACAAATAAAACGTTTTTTACTTCAGAACGCACGAATTACTTCGATTTTTCACTTGAAAGTACACAATCCGTTTGCACTTGTTTCTAAATAAAAAGTTTGTTTACGTATTGGCATAAATGTCAAAGTTGGCAAAGCCAAAGTAGTGGTTTCGGGAATGCGCCACCTTCAGTTCATTTCACCATGGGTTTCGTATGCAAAGCGTGTGCGAATGAGCGTCGTACTTCCCTACACGCGCCTCCACCCCCCGTCGCTTCTGAGGGAGCTGCTGCTACTAGTGTTATCACGCCTAAAACTAATAGTGATACTGTGTCAAATGAGCAAATTAACAAGCAACAAATAACCATGTCAACTATTGCTAAAGAGTTAGCTGCATTAAGAGCTGATAATGTTCGCGTTCTCACAATATTAGGCACGCTGGTTGATGATAAAAAGCAATTGGTGCAAAAATGTGATAGCTTGCATGCAGAAATTCTTTCTCTACGGGCTAAACTTGATGATAAAGATGCCGCTATTTCTTTGCTTACTGCTGAAGTATGGAAAATGCATGGCATTGTTGGCTCCAGTATCATCGGGCCAGTTCGTGCCAATAAAAGCAGTGAAACAATTGGCGCTGGTGATCGCTCGCTACTGCGCCATACGTCTTCTAATTCGTCTGCTGATGCTGGTGTTATGCCGAATGCACCTAACTCATAGCTGAAATACAATACCGGCGAACGGCGAAGTTCGCCGAATTGAGCGATGCCGTCGTTCACCGGTCGCCCTGCTAATTCGCCTACTTTAACACAATTAGAGCGGCGGCGAACACAGCTGATGCAATTGTTTGACACTGAAAATTTTTTCTGCAGAGTGATTGAAATATCTGTACATTAATTTCAATATGAATGAATTCTCGCGGTTAATACGCATAATCAAAATTATAAATATTATGTGCGTGATGGTGAAGATGTATTTGCTTGTGCGCCAACGATTAAAGAGGAGATGGTGGGTATGTCCAGTAAATCTTACTAGACAACGTCTTGGTTTCCACGAAACCTGTTTTGCCCAATTAAAACTGAACGATAAGGAGGATTTCTTTAAAGCAACGCGAATGAGTGTCCCCAAGTACAATGTCCTTTTAACTCTGCTTAGAGAAAAGCTTCAACGGTTTTCCAGGAGAGAGCCAATAAACGAAGACACCCGCTTGGGAATTACTTTGACGTAATTAAGTTCATATAGATGTAAACACATTTAAGTAACCAAAAATATTCCCTCAGATACTTATCACAAGGCTGCAGTCCACAGTTTTTGGCTTGGTCCCACAAAATTGGCGTTTCTACAATAAGAAACATAATTGACGAAACATGTGATGCGATTTGGAGCGAATTACATTCAGTATATGTTTCCCCACTAAATAAAAGAGAGTGGAAGGACATTGCCGACAGGTTTGCCAACAAATTTTTAGCTTGTGTGCTCAATAAATAATGTTTTCATGAATATGGAAAGGTTTTATGTGAAGACAGGAATGCCGCATTGCCTTGGCGCAATAGACGGTAAACACATAAGAATAGTTTGCCCTAAGCGTAGTGGTTCTCTCTACTACAATTATAAAAAGACATTTAGTATCGTCTTAATGGCAATGTGTGATCCCGACTATTTGTTCCTGTTTGTCGATGTAGGTGCGTTGGGAAGCCAAAGCGATGGAGGAATCTTCGCTCGTAGTGCGTTTGGAAACATGATACTGAGAAACAATCTTGAACTTCCTCCTGCTGATAATATTCCCGCTAAGTTAAATATGTATTAACATATACAGGGCTACGGAGAAGGTCGTCTTAGATACTTAAGGAAATTATTATTAAGGTCACTTTTGATTAATTTGATTATTAAAGATTATTTAATAAATATTTTTTCCCTGCTGAAGTCTAGAAAAAGAAGTCTGATGAGGAGATGTGGTGATCTCCGAAATAGTGCTATAACTTCTACCGCTTAGACTTTGTTGCTTTTTCAATTTTTCCTAATAAACAATCGTGGTACAAAGCTCAATAAAAATATTAAAAATAAATATTTTTGTTTGCTTGTACGAAGGTTATTTTTAAATGCTAGTTCAAGGATCCGATTTTTTTCTGTTTTAGTTAAAGGGTATGCGACTTAAACAAAATCATCAATGAAATTTGAACCAGGCTCTGACAGATACAAATGCCTGCTTGATAAAATTTTCAGAAGTGTTTCTTACTTAACATCATTAAAAAATAACTTTTGTATGGAAACTATTCTGTAAATTATTTTAAAAAGTAGTATGTTCTTTTAGTAAAAAGGTGTTATACTTCAATCAAAGAAGTAACCCGAAGGCAGATTGCAGGCTCAACATGTGGAGGGTAAAATTTCATAAGAAAAGAATTAAAAAATACGTTAGTAAAACAAACAACTTACCCTATTTATGCATTATAATTCCATATCGATATCGCCGCCCCTATTCCCGACCAACATTCTCATTCTTTTCCTTAAATTAATCCATTTAAATTTCGGACATTAAGTCATATAACCTAATTAATCAGAAGTAATCTAACTAATAATGATCTTAAGTATAAATATGTATTTACACATGCATATTGGACTGGGTTGGTGTCTATACTAAAGAAAAAAGTCTGCAAAGTTTATTTGAAAAGATCTCATAGCTATTAAAATTTTCGTTATTTGACTCTAAAATCCTCTCAAAGTAACCTTTCAAACTAAGGGAGTAATTGCAAACATTTTTTCGTGACCCAGTCTAATGTGTCTATATATGTACATACATATCTATATATGGGGCCTTCCAGCATAAACCGAATGTTTTCATAATTTTATGGTGTAGTACCAATTGAGAGAGGCCTCCCTGATCTTTTTCATATGTGTTTTGTCCAACCATTTTCGAGATATCGATTTTTAAAGTATGGGCATTTAAAAAAAATCGATATCTCGAAAATGGTTGGACAAAACACATTTGAAAAAGATCAGGGAGGCCTCTCTCAATTGGTACTAAAACGTAAACAATTATAAAAATATACGTAGATTCAAAAGCCAAATTATGTCGCAATAGGGCTGGAATGCCCCGTAAACATAAACATATATATTACGTGTAAGCATTTGAAATTTCATTACTAGGGACAAATACAAGATTTCAATACTATTTTGTGGGAGACAACGCTTTCCCCCTGAAGCCGAACCTAATGCGCCCATATCCAGGTCGGAATTTGTCAACAGCTAAACAAAACTTTAATAAAAAACTTTCATCTGCCCGAGTACATATTGAAAACGCTTTTGGTATTTTGGCAAATAGATGGCAAATACTCCACACGACTATCCACGCAGCACAGAAAAAATTTGGATAAAATAGTACTAGCCACAGTAGTTCTCCACAACTATTTAATGCTTGATAGAAACAGCGGCTACTTCGATCAAAACGTAGTTGATCACGTAGAAAATGGAGTTTTTACTCCAGGGACATGGAGACAAACTTCGGCAGGAATGAGATCCATCCGCATTTCCCAAGCCAACTGTTCTACAGCTGAAGCATTTCAAGCGAGAGATGAATTGGCGGAACATTTACTCAATAATTAAAGGTTTTTTTATATTTTAAATGCACTTTATTTCCATTCATTTCATGCTATTAAACGTCCATTTGTTTTTTTTTGCTTGAGCTACTTAGTTAAATACAGTGTAAATTTATTGAAATTCCATATCCAAGTGTGATCTTCAAGGTTCTATGCAATTTGTTCATATATCAAGAATCATATATGTGTAAAATTTTTACTCATAAATTCAGTCCAAATAATAATTTCATAAAAACCAAGAGTCTGCCATGAAAATTCAGTTTGGCACCATATAAAGAATATAAAACTTAAAATTATTCATACATACATATGTTTCACTGGTATACAGTTTTTACTAAAGTTCCTACTCTGGGACATTTGACCATCATTTCTCATAAAAAATTTTCCCTTGAACCCAAATATGAAGTTAGATATAGCCAAATTTAGGGTTTTTGAGATCCGGAAAAAGTACAAACACATAATTGCAAATTTTTTGAACATAGCTGGCCAATCTTAAAATTTCTGCTAACACTTATGAAGCGTATCAAATCTTCTATCATCTATGTCAATGACATTTTCCAAGCGGATAAGTAGTTTAAGAGCTATTGTTTGGTTTATCGACAAGTTTGCATAATTTTTAACCAAATTAAAAAAATCAAAAGAGTATGAAAATCGAATAAGCTTCACCTGTGCAAAAAGAAATTCGAGAATGGCCATTTGTATTAAAAAAGAAATAAATTACTTAGTCAATCAATAAAGTTTAGGTACTCAGAATTTTTTGCAATACGGGCAACTATTTTTAAAACATTTTAAGTTTCGCTAAGTTTTCAGAAAAATATGGTTAACTGTACAACAAAGTAAGTCCTAGCTACCTCAGACTTGCACTGTATTGTACTAAAATTGAATGGGCTAACAAACTGCATACCCAACTTTTTTTTTAAAGAGGGCAAATAAAAAGTGCAGTATTTGAATGAAAATTTTTAGAATTTTCTCTAACTTTACACAAGATCTGGAACTCTGATTTTCAGGGTTTTGTTGTAGAGTTAACTATATTTTTATAAAAACTTAGCGAAACTTAAAATGTTTTAAAAATAGTTGCCCGTATTGCAAAAAATTCTGTGTACCTAAACTTTATTGATTGACGGTATATGACTGCACTTTTTCAGATCTATAAAAGTCCAAATTAACCCATATATATGTACATATATCGAAAACTGGTATTTTTGATTATATTTTCATATTTGGATTCAGCAGAAAATTTTACATAAGCAATGTGGTCAAGTGCCACAGACAAGATTTCTTGTAAACTAGAGTATATAAAATGTTTTTTTTTTTTTAATTGAGTTAAATTCACTTTAGATGTTATACATCGATTTGTACTATTAAGAACACATCTTTATCACAAAAACATGTTTTGAATGCATTCATCAGCCGCTTTCTGAAAACTCCTAAAATTATTGGAGACCTGCCTTTTTTAATTCATCATACACTACAGCTGCAACTTTACATTCTATGTTACACACATCTCCTTGGGGCAACTAGCTTTGGAAATCCTATTCGCCAAGCTTTCAAATAAAAGCGAGGTCGTATTTCGCACTTTTTCTGGAGGATTTGTAACAGATGTCAACTCTTTAATAGCGTCTGAACATTCTTGCATTACATCTTTGAACACAGAGGTTACCTCGGCGTCCGCCTTCTTTTTTGTTTCTTTCCTCTGGTTCAAAGAGGGCACACTCGCATCTGCATCAACGATTGTAGAAGTGGAACAATCCGCCAAATCTTCAAATAAGATCTCTGGTTCAATATTTCCAACAGTTCTGCAAACAAGAAAAAACATAAAATACCATCAAAAAATTAATCGTTGCTCCATTAATAACACATAGAAACTTACGGTCTTGAATCAGCGTAATCATCCAAAAAACTCAGCAATTCCATGTATTTCCATTTTTTGCTAGGATTCGGAGCGCCACTACCTGAGGCCAGCAGTTCCGAGCGCTTTCGTTTTTTGTAAGTGTCTCGGAGTCCTTTCCAACGTTTCCGACAAGCGTCCGCTAACGAATAATTTGCATTTAGTTAACAAGTAATCCCATGTATAAGAAAGCATTTCAGCAACAATATTTGTTAATTTGTATTTGATTAATTGAAGCACATCACTTACCACTCATATTTACAGACTGAGCAACTGCTTCCCAGATTTCCATCTTTATCTCGGCGAAACGGCGCCCGGCGAACTTCGCATTTCGCTTTGGCTGTGTTCAATTTCATGTGCTTGTGGGTGTTCTAATTTTGACAGCGCAAATTTCGTTGTGGTGAGTTCGCCGTTCGCCGGCATTGTGTTTCAGCTATCACTTGCTGGCACTACGCCGCTCTCTGCTAGTACCTATAGAGATGCCCTCGCTAATACAGCTAACGTCGGGCCGACGTCGAGTGCTACTGCTGCAGTTAATAGTAGTAACAAACTGACTGCAATGTTGACTTCTCATGCGCCAACATCCAATCGCGAAACGAATAGGGATGCAAACGATGCATCGATGTTTCTGAAACATCGATAACATCGGCCAATAAACCGATGTTTACCATCGATATTTGAAAATTACTCAACATCGTAAAATTGGCGATATATCGACTTTAGTTTCGGTTCAAAATTGCCATTGCGTTCACATCTTTATGTTATATTCTTTGGGCTCTATCACACGGTCAGTATTTATTGGTGTAGTATGCAGTATTGATGGATCGTGATCCATATCGCAAAATTTCTAAAAATTTTGAAATCTGGATCGCGGATCGCAATACCGTCAATAAATATTGAACGTGTAGCACTTTCAAAACGCGATCCATACATTTCTTTAGTACATCTTTTACTCTCATAATGTAAACATCGGCTCTGCCTTCACTCTCGGGGCTTAAAATCTTTCAAAACAAATTGAACAAATCTTAAAATAATTGTCATAAATAGTAAATGTATTATCTGTAAATTATACGTACAAAATAAAAATATTTTCTTGCGTCATAATAAGCGTTCAGCAAAAAAAAATATGCAAATACTGACGCGCTAAATATTGAACATGTAGCATTCGTGCGCGATCCATCAATCCATCAATATGGATCGCGATCCAAATATCGTGATAATTACTGACCGTGGGACAGAGCCCTTTGGGTAAGCGTATTACGGGTGATGGCAGCCCTGCACTTAATAAATGCAATTGGCAACGTTGAACATAGGCGATTTCCATGACGTAGTTACAGTATTTCAACACGACTTAAGGTGAGTGTAAGTATTATCTGCGCGTAAACAGCAAATGTATTACGACATTGGAAGGAAATCTAATTAAATTCAAAAAACCACCCATTGAAATGTTAACAGTGTAGCAGTTTAGATGGACACTAGGTTTTTCTTAAAATTTTAACAAGCATTAAGTCAGTTCCAGGTATTTCAGGATTTGCAGGTTTTACAGGTAAAGCGGTTTTCGCCATTAATAAACCTTATGGAAGGTGGCGTACGTTAACAGCTTCCTGTAAAAACCTGGAAATCATGAAGTACCTGTAACATACTTATTAAAAAAGAGAAACATCGGAAAATATCGATGTATCGATAGTTTTGGGGCGATTTTTTTCGGCATCGATGTTAGTGTTTACGATACATCGAAATATCGATGTATCGATGTTGGCTCTGAAAATTTTCATCCCTAGAAACGAACGTGCCTGCTCATATCGTCATGACTGATGATGCTGCTGTAAACATCAATGCTATTTTGCCAACCGCTGCTACTGCCAATGCCAATGTTCTCTCACCGGTGAACACCTTCTCTGATGCATTCAATGTTGGGAGCAGTGTTGCCAGGTCTTCGGCATGAGAAAACGCCCCTCGTGGTCTGAAAAAACGTCATTTCCTACCCAAAAACGTCTTATTCAAATGAATGTCCAAAAAAATTGTCATTTTGACAGAGGACATTTAAAATTAAATGTAAACTGGTTTGAGATCGTTAATATAAAAATCAAAAGCTGATTAAGTCATCACCATTTTAATCGATTTTGGCTGTTTCTCTTTTGTTTATTTAATGTTTATTATTTTTCCATAAAATCAAAGCTTATTATATAACAAACAAAATATAAATCCACATTTCAAACTTTGTGCAAAAATTATAAAAAATCTGCAAAGCTTCAGCTAGATTTTCAACTTTTTATTTAGATTTTTTAGAATTTTTTTGAATATGCAGTTTGATAGCCCATTAAATTTCAGTCCAATAATGTGCATGTTTAAAGGGGCCTAATAATCGCGTTGATTTTTAATATTTTTTTTTGTAGACATTTGGTAAGGGCGTCGGTTGTCGAAAATGCTAACTTAGGGTTTACGCCGGACAATACTGTCATGACAATGAAGATATACGTATTAGTTGTCAAAATTATTCTAATGGAAAAGTATGCATGTATTAGTGAAAAAGTGTGCATGTATTGCTATTGTCATGACAGTATTGTCCGGTGTGAACCCTAAGTAAATTAAGTTCTGCTAAGAAGGAGCATAGCGATTTTTCAACCTTGTTTGTGTTCATTACATTTTCAATGAAGTCTTAAAAAAGCCGCCTACTTTTTTCTGACTCTTTATGCTGCTACCGCTTTTTTGATGCTTTTGCGAGCGTGCGTGTTGCAATAGATCAGCTTTTCCTGATTTGGCTTTTAATGTGCAATTGCAAACATTACAATAAGCCTCGTAACCTCAAGTGTTTACACAACCAGCCTTTGAACACGAGGTCCCTAGTCCAAGAATCAAAAAAAAAAAAAAATGCGCGTACGCTTGGTATGCATCATATTTAAGTCATTTGTGTCCAAAGAATAAATATATTTTGAAGCAGCTGCTGCAAAACACAAAGCTTGTAAAGATTTATTAAGAAAATAATTCAAAATCAGTTCTACTTAGTACAAGATTTAGTCACAGAGAAAAATTACTGGGAAGTTAAAAAACGTAATTTTTTACACAAAAAAACGTCCAAACGTCAACAGGATACAAAAAACGTCCAAATGACGTTAAAAACGTCTACCTGGCAACGCTGGTTGGGAGAAATACACAAACGCTCTCTTTGACTACTGCTTCTGTTGATGGTTCGGCAGGTAGTAATCACGCTCAACGTGTGCCTATCGGTGATGATTATTTGCAGTCACAGTGGACTACTGTTGATAAAAAGAAGAATAAAAAGCAAAATACTGTGTTGGGCTCTGATGCAACTGCCGGCTTGAAAGGAGTTGAGCGACTTAAGTGGTTGCATTTGGCATCGTTTGCCCCCTCTGTGACTGTTGATGACATTTTAAGTTATGTTGCTGAGAAGGCGAGTCTAAATAAAAATGTGCTATCATGTTATAAGCTAATAAAAAAGGACGCATCAATTTCTAATTTGAGGAGTGTTAACTTCAAATTGGGAGTGCCATTGTCTGCATATGAAAATCTGCTGATTCCTGAAATTTGGCCAGTGAATGTTGCAGTGCGACCTTTTCGTTTTTTAGAGAAAACTCCAACTTTGCGCCCAGAAAACCAGTAACGCCTTCTCTTGGCGGGCAGCGAAATATTAAAGTTTATTTCCACTATGCTTCTGGTATTAGAACAAAATCGGAGGATTTGTACCTGCTTAGTTCGCAATTGGAGTATGATGTGTTTGTCATTATTGAGACTTGGCTCAATCCACAGTTATTTGACTCCGAGTTCTTCGATATTAGGCACTATGATGTTTTCCGGAAAGATCGCGATCCAGTCAAGACTGGCTGTATAAGAGGAGGTGGAGTGCTCATCGCATGCCGTTGTTATTTACAAGCGTCATTAGTTATTCTTCAAAATAATGATACGTTGCAAGATCAGCTTTGTGTGAATGTAAAAAAGTATCTAATTCGCTGTACGTTTGTGCGTCGTATATTCCACCAGCTAGCAATGAACTTATATTTAGAGCACATGTCGATAACAGATACGCGTTCGCGTAGCTGTTAATTGTTCAAGTTTAACCAAAACTTACAGGTTTTTGCGTTCGCGTACGCAAAAAACTTGCAAAGTAGGGGAAATTGAGAGAGCAAAGTGACATTTCATTTTGAGGGGAAGCTGTTAGTTTCTGTTGGAAAAATTTTTGCCAACAGCAATTTGCCAACAGGGAAACAGCTGATCAAAAACAGCTGGTTGGCATTTACGCAAATCACAAAATTGAATTTGATGGTTTGGAAGATAAAAATTACAAAATGCGACTAATTAAACTTGTAAGAAATAAGTAGTTATTTGTTTAATCAATAAACTGTGTCAGTATAACACTTGGCGACGACTTTTCGTACGTTTTAAATTTTACACTTTTGTATGTAAACAAAAATTACACTGGTCTACAAATTTCAACTTTTTTTCTGCGAATAAGACGGGACCTGGTGTTTCTGAACGGATTTTTCGTGCTGAACACGAATCCGGGGTCAAAAATGTCCCATCACGTCACGTTTTCGAGAAAAAAGGGGTTGAAACCCCTAAAAACAGCGTTTTTGGCCATTTTCGAAAAATTATAGAGCTGAGCCCTGACGTGGTACAAATTTTGCATATATCAGAAATTAAAGGCTAAACCGTGCCCTTTCGAATGAGCCCTATGCCGAATTGATCGCGTGCACCCTTAAAGCAGGGGGTGTATTTGTGTTTAGGGGTGCAGGAAAAATTGATCACAGAAAGAATTTAATCTTAAACGATCATAGAAAATTAATAATGCCAAGGTTTTAACTATATTAAAAGTCGCTGATTACGAATCTGCAGTTAGATTTTAAAAATTTAAGATGA
>NW_023458559.1:1783617-1792957 GCF_013731165.1 Rhagoletis pomonella | reverse complement strand
CCCTGACGTGGTACAAATTTTGCATATATCAGAAATTAAAGGCTAAACCGTGCCCTTTCGAATGAGCCCTATGCCGAATTGATCGCGTGCACCCTTAAAGCAGGGGGTGTATTTGTGTTTAGGGGTGCAGGAAAAATTGATCACAGAAAGAATTTAATCTTAAACGATCATATAAATTTCTTAAATTTTTAAAATCTGATGGGAAGTTTTGGACCCCAGATTCGTGTTCAGCACGAAAAATCCGTTCGGAAACACCAGGTCCCGTCTTATTCGCAAAACCCTTGTAGACCAGTGTTATATCAGCTGTTCGTCTAACTTGCAAGTTTCTGCAAATTTTCTGTTCGCGTACTATTTTGGATATTTCTCTCTTGTGACAGAACAGATGACATTTCGCCGGAATTTGGCAGTTGGTTGGTTTCTGCTGGAGATTTTAAACGAACGCACCTAATATTGTTTCTCTTCATGAAGGCATTGGTGAATAACAGCTTGTTGTTTTGGAGGATTTCAACCTAAGTAATATTACCTGGTCATATTTGGATAATAATGTATTTTTAACTCCTTCTAATATAAGTAATGTCATAGAATCTTATCTTATTGATAATTTCTTAGGATGTGACTTAGTTCAGGTTAACGGGATTCACAATAATTTGAACCGCTACTTAGATCTTATATTTGTAAGTAATAATATTAAGTTTAATATTCAGGTCGCCGCTTCAGCATTATCTCCATCTACCTTACATCATCACCCTTTGTTGCTTGACATTGAATTTTACGAGTATTTTGAAGTTAATCATGAACATCAAAAAATTGCATTTAATTATAACTCGTTTAATTTCGATATCATCGATAACGCATTTCTTAATATCCTCTTGGTTTATGTTCTTGGTGACGGTGATATTGCTAGTTGCTTTGACCAGTTTAAAAGTACGGTGTTTAATCTTTGTAAAAAACACATTCCAGTTCATGCTAATTTGTCTCATAAGTTTCCTTGGTATTCGAGGAAACTAAAACGTTTAAAGAATTTGAGGAATAAGTTCTTTAAAAAATTCAAGTCAACTAATGAACAGAAATACTTTGATCTGTACGCTAAGTTTAAAAATGAGTTCGACAGTTTAAACAAATCTCGCTATAGGGAGTATATTAATAGCTTCGAAGGTAAAATTAAAAATAATCCAAAAAGTTTCTGGCAATTTGTTAAGTCTAGAAAAAAGGTATCTACGGTTCCCACTTCGGTTTTCTATAACGATGCTAAGGCTAATAGCATTTTAGAGGCTGCAAACCTTCTCGCTGACTTTTTCTCATCGTATTTCGTCTCTGATGATGGTTTATCGAACGATGACCTCTCGGATATACTTACGCAGGATTTGGGAAGTATTTATTCTAATTTCAATCTAGGGTCTTTAGTTCTGTCTGACGATGACATTATTAAAGCCTGAAGCCCTCAATGCATACTGACACTGATGGCTTTTCTGTGGTGCTATTGAAAAATTGCCCTTCACTGGTAACACCATTAAAAATTATTTTCAATAAGTCACTTGCCTCAGGAGTCTTTGCGGATGCTTGGAAACTTACTTCGGTCACTCCTGTTTTCAAAAACGGTAATAAATGTGATGTCTGTAATTATAGGCCGATCTCGAAGTTGTCGACTGTTTCGAAACTATTTGAGAGTGTTATGAAGGAAAAACTATTTTTCAACATTAAGCAACTTGTTTGTCCAAATGAGCATGGTTTTGTCTCTGGAAAGTCTACCATTACTAATCTTGCGGGTTTTTCTGATGATTGTCTTAACGCTTTTCAGAATGGTCACCAAGTGGACACCATATATACGGACTTTTCTAAAGCATTTGACAGGATCTCCCACAAAATCCTTGTTGCTAAACTTGCCCAGTTAGGTTTTCATTCAATGTTACTGCAATGGATTCAGTCCTACTTAGTGGATAGGAAATTGACTGTTGTCCTTGATGGAGTGTGCTCGAAGTCATTTATATCAACTTCGGGGGTTCCCCAAGGGAGCATTCTTGGCCCATTATTCTTTATTTTGTTTATTGATGACATTAAGTTTTGCTTCTCTTCGGCTAACTTCCTTTTGTATGCTGATGATTTGAAAATTTACTCAGTGATTAAAAGTTTTAATGATTCATTTGTCCTTCAAGCCGAGCTTGACAAAAACAGACTATTTCTTAATATAAAAAAATGTCATAAGATTACTTTTAGTAAACTCCATAAGCCCTTGCTTACATCATACCGTATTTCAAACTCGGTATTAGACCAGGTTAATGAAGTAAAGGATCTAGGTGTTTTTTTGATGCTAGACTTACGTTCCAAACTCATGTTAACTACATTATTGCAAATTCCTTTAGTAGTCAATTTCGTGACCCATATACTCTCAAAGTTCTGTATACTGCTTTTATCCGGTCGAAAGTGGAATACGGGGCGTTCATTTGGAGACCATATCACCAAAACTACATTAATAGACTAGAATCTGTTCAGAAAGCTTTTGTAAGATACGCCTTACGTTTTATTGACTTTGCAGGACCAAAACCGTCATATTTCTCGCGCTGTCAATTAACTAACCTCATGACACTGCGCAACAGAAGATTGTTTTTATCTGTTTCTTTTATCGCAGACACTATTGGGGTGTTCACAGTTCGTTCCAAATAGTGTCTGAAAATGTAGACGTCTACATTTTAAGACGTTTTCTAACCGTAAAATCTGTGGTCTACATTTTGTCACACTCAAAGGTATGTTTTTTACGCGTCTACATTTTGCAACCTCGCAGCAGGGTTGCATTATGGCAATACTAATCACATTTTTTTTATTTATTGGGCACGTTTTTTGTATTTAAATTTAATTTGAGCGCA
Source organism: Rhagoletis pomonella (assembly GCF_013731165.1). Taxonomy (NCBI): domain Eukaryota; kingdom Metazoa; phylum Arthropoda; class Insecta; order Diptera; family Tephritidae; genus Rhagoletis; species Rhagoletis pomonella. The sequence goes on along the minus strand of NW_023458559.1, from coordinate 1,790,096 downwards.
ATTTCTGATGAAAAGAAACAAATCAAGGAAAAGAAATAACAAATATTAGGAATTGGTAATTATGTTAAATAATTACAATTTTTCAGAAACAAAATCGAAAGGCGATATATAAAAAATGCACGCAAAGAAGAAATGTCTGGCAACACCAGCAAAGTTTTGAGACGATTTTGCGACGACTGCTAGAAAGGGGTGCTCACAATTTGATGCTAAAGATGTCTCAAAATGTAGACGTCTACATTTTCAGACACAATTTGGAACGAACTGTGAACACCCCATACCTCAGGCAAAATTGATTGCCCTGCTTTGCTTGAAAGAATAAATTTCCATGTTCCTAGTAGAAATTTGAGAAGAGCTGCTATTTTTAACGTAAGCTTTAGTAAAACTGTTTATTGCATGAATGCGCCAATTAAGAGAACACTCACCGATTTTAATATGCTTGCAAGTTCTTTAGACTTACATTTCTCAATACCAAGGTCTACTTTTCGTAATGAAATCATTTTATATCTTTGTAATAATCCTCTTTAATCTTTAATCATATTGTAAACTTATTCTAATAATTTATACTTTATACTTTATGACTCTTGTTATTAATAGTCTGTGTTTGATTAGACTAAATAAATAACTAAATATATATGTAAATTAAGTGCACATATAAGTATATCACCCTTAACGTTCAAATATTAATCCTCTGTTTTTTTCTAAATGGAAACCGCACTGCACAAAAACTTTTTATATCGGACCGCTCGACGTTTCACCAACAACTAATTTTTTAGTGACTGACTTCCTCAGAATTTTCTAGTGCTATTTTATTAGCGCTGATCAAGCCGAAGAAGTCACTCATCTTCCTAATCCGCCAGAAATTCCCGAAGTTTCATTCCACTCGGCGGGTAGCTATACTAACACACACATGCACACACTCACGCTTATCACTGCTTTACCCGTCTTCACAGGGGTTAGCAAGGTTTCACTCCTCACCACGGGTAGTTTGTTGGAATTATAGCTGCATTCACATCCGGCGGATCCACACTCACACAAACACAATAATACCAAGTGAAAAGCTGCGTTACAAAATGCCTCTGGCCTTAGAACTAAATCGCACGCTGTTAAAGCGTTCAGCTCGCAATTAGACTATGGCATATTTGTTATTATTGAGACCTGGTTAAATCCGAACTTTTATGATGTTGAATTTTTCGACCCAAATTTGTTTGTCGTCTTTAGTTATTCGAAATTGCGCTCCCAATTTGAAAGTTCATACAGAATATCTAACTGTGTTTTACGCAGTGTTAATGAAATTAAGGACCCTGGGGTTATATTCGACTCTAAATTTACTTTTAATAGTCATGTAAATTTCATTATTTCGAAATCTTATGCTATGCTTGGTTTCGTTCGGCGGAACTGTGCTGAATTTTCTGATCCTTATACGTGGAAATTGCTCTACACCTCATTTGTGCGTTCACATGTTGAGTATGCTACAATAATTTGACGGCCTTTTCATCAGTTTAACATTGACAGGATTGAACGCGTTCAAAAGATTTTCCTTAAATATGCTTTGCGATCTCTACATTTTACTGATCCCATCCCGTCATACAATTCTCGATTGCTTCTTTTAAATTTAAAATCTCTGGAAAGCAGGAGGTCTGTCCTCTCTTTAACTTTTGTTATTAGTATTACTCAGGGTGTTCTTGACTGTCCGGCCCTTTAGAGAAAATAAATTTTAATGTTCCGAGAAGGGAACTACGTAGTTACTATCCATTTTATGGCAATAATAATAGAACTATATATGCCCGTAATGCACCTCTTACCCGTGCCTTAATTGAACTTAACCAGATCTCAACTTTTATCGAGCTTGATTTTTCTTTACAAAGAAATATTTTTGTCAATCTTTTGAACTCATTTTTTTAACTATTGTTGTATTTTTACTTGTGTAAGTAGCCTTTAAGAATTATTGTTCATAGGCTACACAATAAATAAATAAATATTTATACATACCTATGTATATAATTTAAGAGAAGATTTTTCGCTGCAAAGCAATGATTATAAGTTGTTAGTTTACCTTACAAAATTGCGGAGGAATATTACAAAGTATACGGAAAAAAATTTATTTTCTTTTCATTTTTATTTTGAATAACGTCTAACGGCTATTTGGTTTACTATACAGGTATGTAGAGCTATGAACTTAAAAAATACATCAGGTTTTAGTTGAGAAATTCGCTTTTGACCACTATGTTTTGGATATTTATATCCAAGACTCCTCTGGGTGGCGACCGAAGGCTAGTTTGGGAGCGAGCACATCGATCCAACCCCATACGATGACACGCCAGTAGCCAACACGATTTGTAGTTCTTCTAGAAAATTAACCAGCATGGTTGCTTTTATGATATGCCCTTTGAGTTCACTGAACGCGTTTTCTTGCTCAGACTTCCACTTCCCCCCTTATTTGTTCATTAGCGCTGCAAGTTGGGAATATTTTGGAATAAATTAAGTTTGTCGGACGCCGCAAGTTCTTCACAGTTCGGATTCCAGACTCATCTGGTAGAATACCATCTGCGCTTATTTCACGACCCAAATACGTTAACTTGGTCTTCAAAAACTCGCATTTCTCCCTCTTGCATTTTATACCTACTGGGTATAGTATCTTTAAAACTTTGGCTAAACGATCGATGTGTTCCTTTTCGTCGATGTAATTTGCACATCCTTCAACTCCTCGAGATGTTTCTGGAACATGGCTGGTGCGCTCGCAACCCCATATGGCAGTCGCTTGTACTGAAACAAGCCCGGTGGCATGTTGACCACTAGCAATTTTTTGGACTCCTCGTTGAACTAATTTGAAGATATGCGTCGCGCAAGTCTATTTTCCAAAAATACCGTGACGAAATGTTTGTAGGAGGCACCCCCATTAGGAAGAGGATATTGATCTACATCAATTTTCTGGTTAACGCCTCCTTTAAAATCTCCACAAATGCGTATTGATCCGTCCGATTTTGTTGTTAGCACGATGGGGGATACCCAATCGCTGAAGGTAATCTGCCGCCAAATACCTGCTTGTCTTGGTCTGCTTTTGCTGAACTTAGGTACTGCGTTTTCTTTAAATTTGATCGAGGCTTTAGCTGGCTTAATTGTACCAAGTACTGGAGTAAACACATATGCGAAAGTAGTCAAAATTGTTTGCAATTTTCGGATGACTCGACTCTAAATATATCTACTAGCCCAATTTTGAATTCCAATTCTGCAAATAAGTTCACTCCGAACAAATTGCTAGAACCCCGCACCTTCGAAACTACATGTGGCAATAGTTTTTCGAACGAATCGCATTGAATTTTTGCAGATAATTTACCCATAGTTTCTATTTGAGTATGACCGTATCCGTAAAGTTCACACAAAAATGGCTTCAGTAATGCTTCATTTATCATTTCGTAAGTGTCCAATATTATTACGGACACTTCCGTACCAGAATCCATTTGAAATTCTGTCTTTATGCCATTAACAAAAACTTCCACAGACCTTTGTTGTTTTTGCTGACTTTTTTTCACCTGATAAACATACGACTGCAATATGGTCCGTTTTTCCGATATTTCTGCAAACAGAACTTCTGAATTTGCAATCATCTCTATTATGTGAAACTCTACAGCCTGTGGATGAACGGTATTTTGGTTTTTTGTTATTTTTTTTTTGTTACGCATGTTAGTTCTTTTTGTATTCCTCGCTGACATCGAATATATTCCATTGCTATCTACTGCATTTGTAGTGTTCGTTTTGTCTTAGATTGCGCGTACCGTCTTTGTTGTTGATTCAAATGAATCGGCAATTAGCTGCACTTTGGCAGCGTTGGCTGCTGAAAATTACTTTGTCTCTGATAATATCGTCTGAGTAATCATGCATACAATTTTCTTTTTTGCACACAAAATCACACTACCGGGATAAGCTTCGCAGTTCGGCTACCGATTTTTTGTAGGTACGGCTGCCCATTTCTGCCCTATGAAATTCATAACGAGCTCAAGTTCAAGAAATGTTTGCTTTTGTAACTCGTCAACGCCGACAAGTTTTTTGAGTGTTTCACAAGCGTCATTGCCCAATCAAGATGAGACGGTTTGTACATAGCTCAGTGGTTAACGCTTCTGATTTTGCACATCGATTACGCAGGTTCGATCTCTGCTGAAGTCTTGAAAAAAGAAGTCTGATGAGGAGAATAACTTCTACCGCTTAGACCTTGTTGCTTTTTCAATTTTTTCTAATAAACAATCGTGGTACAAAGCTCAATAAAAATATTAAAAATAAAATGTCAGTTAGCCACAATAACGTTCACAAATACATAGTTTAGGAAGAGCCTGCCTGAAACTATACAATTAAGCAAATGGATGTATAGAATTGACAACAACAACCACGCTGTCAAGTTTAAATAGCGGCAAATCAGCTGCACTTGATAGTAGTAGGTTGAATAAGGAAAATGAATTAGCAACAAGAGTTTACGGGGTGTACATAGGTCAGTGGTTAACGCTTCTGACTTTACACATCGATTACGCAGGTTTGGTCCCTGCTGTAGTCTTGAAAAAGAAGTATGATGAGGAGATGTGGTGATCTTTGAAATAGCTGCTATAACTTCAATAAGTCGCTATCGTCAGGCATTTTTATTGAGGAATGGAAGCATACCTCCATCACACCGATATTCAAAAGTGGTAATAGGACTGATGTCAGAAACTACCGTCCGATCTCTAAACTAACTACAGTTTCTAAACTCTTGAAGTTATAATAAAAAATCAGCATGGTTTTGTTGCAGGTAGATCCACTGTAACTAATCTCGCCGTTTTTACTGACGACTGTATTAAAAGTTTCCAAGCAGGGTACCAAATGGATACAATATACACGGACTTTTCCAAGGCATTTGATAGAATTTCGCATACGATTTTAATTAGTAAACTTTCGCATCTTGGGTTTCACTCGTCCATGCTTCAGTGGATAAAGTCCTATCTATCACACAGAACTAGTTCTGTTGTTCTTGATGGCGCTTCTTCGAAGACCTTTTTGCTCACGTCTGGAGTTCCGCAAGGTAGTATATTGGGCCCACTGTTCTTCTTAATATTTATTAATGACATCGGGTCGGGCTTTACTACATCTAAGTATCTCTTATACGCAGATGATTTCAAAGTCTACTCAGTTAGCAGATCTAATAATGACGCGCTTCTACTTCAAGCTGATCTCTACAGATTATTTTTGTGGTGTGTTAAGAATCGCTTATTTCTTAACATTAAAAAATGTAACCAAATCACGTTTTCAAAACAATCTGCAGCGCTACCCACATCATACCGTATTTCTGATACTAGACTGGAGTCTCTCAACGTAGTTAAGGACCTAGGAGTATTTTTCGATTCGAAGTTTACTTTCATTACGCATGTAAATTATACCGTCGCTAATTCATTTTCGATGCTAGCTTTTGTAAAACGCAACAGTACTGCGTTTCTGAATCACTACACTCACAAAGTCTTATACTCTGCATTTGTTCGGTCAAGATTAGAGTACGCTGCCTTTATTTGAAGACCTTATTACCAAGTCCACATAAACAGGATTGAGTCAGTCCAGCGCATGTTTATCCGACACGCCTTAAGATCGCTTAACTTCTCCGACCCTATCCCATCCTATTTTTCACGTTGTCAGTTAATTAACTTAATGCCGTTGCATAACAGAAGAATTTTCCTGTCCATTTCCTTAATTTTCGATGTAATTTCCGGTAACGTTGATTGCCCCTTATTGCTCAGCAGAATTTATTTCAATGTTCCTAGCAGAATTTTGCGGCATACTGATTTGTTTAGAGTCGCTGTTAGCAAAACTCTTTACAGCCGAAATGCTCCCTTAAATAGAACTTTGCAAGAAATCAATACGATTTCTAGTTTTCTAGACCTTGATCTCTCTATGGCAAAGGGTATTTTCCGAAATCGGCTTGAATTTTATTTAAGTAATCTCAATAATATTTTATAATATGTAATTTTTTCTAATAAGTAGTCTGTAAGAACATCCTGTTGTTAGACTTCATAAACAAATAAATAAACTTCTCCCGCCTAGATTTTGTTGCTTTTTAAATTTTTCTTAATAAACAATCGTGGTACAAAGCTCAATAAAAATATTAAAAACTAAATGTTAATATATTTTAGCATAAATGTTGTCCATCCAAGCCTTCGTTCCTTAAGCACATTGAGGGTGAAGTTACGTTGCTCCTCCATCAATTTTTTTAAAAACTCTTCAGTCATCGTTGTATTCTTCTTTTTCTTCGTCGCCAGATGTTAAACTTGTTGTTGGTACAGTACTTTTCTAAACCTAGAGACATTTCTTCTGGTGGCTATAGTTCCGTGTTGCCAAATATACAAAATTACAATTACACTAAAATTAGTTTTGCACTGAGAATACAAATTCATTGCTGTTAGTAAATTTGAATTTGCATACACAACAGTATCAATACAATGTTTGGATACTGTTATACTGCGGTATTC
>NW_023458559.1:1780588-1783517 GCF_013731165.1 Rhagoletis pomonella | reverse complement strand
CAAACGTCACCTTTGTTGTTTTTGCTGACTTTTTTTCACTTGATAAATATACGACTGCAATATGGCCCGTTTTTCCGATATATCTGCAAACAGAACTTCTGAATCTGCAATCATCTCTATTATGTGAAACTCCACAGCCTGTGCATGAACGGTATTTTAGTTCTTTCTGTACGCATGTTAGTTCTTTCTGTATTCCTAGCTGACATCGAATATATTCCATTGCTATCTACTGCATTTGTAGTGTTCGTTTTGTCTTAGATTGCGCGTACCGTCTTTGCTGTTGATTCAAATGAATCGGCCACTAGCTGCACTTTGGCCAGCGTTGACTGCGGTTTTTTTAAGGCTGCCGCACGAACTGCATCGTGGGGCAAATTGAAAATTATTTTGTCACTGATAATATCGTCTGAGTAATCATGCATACAATTTTCTTTTTTGCACACAAAATCACACTGCCGGGCTTAGCTTTGTAGGTACGGCTTACCATTTCTCCCCTTGAAATTCATAACGAGCTGCAAATACATGGACGTTTTCTTTGTATAATTCCGTAAGTTTTCCAGAAAGTTCAAGAAATGTTTGCTTTTGTAACTCGTCAACGTCGAGAAGTTTTTTGAGTATTTCATAAGCGTCATTGCCCAATCAAGATGAGACGGGGTGTACATAGCTCAGTGGTTAACGCTTCTGACTGTGCACATCGATTATGCAGGTTCGATCTCCGCTAAAGTTTAGAAAAAAGAAGTCTGATGAGGAGAATGGGTGATCTCCGAAATAGCTGCTATAACTTCAACCGCTTAGACCTTGTTGCCTTTTCAATTTTTTCTAATAAACAATCGTGGTACAAAGCTCAATAAAAATATTAAAAATAAAATGTCGGTAAGCCACAATAAAATTTACAAATACATACTTTAGGAAGAGCCTGCCGGGAACTATACAACAAAGACAAATAAGAAAATGGATGTATAGAATTGACAGCAATAACAACGCTGTCATGTTTAAATAGGGGCAAATCAGCTGCGCTTGATAGTAGTTGGTTGAATAAGGAAAATGAATTAGCAACAAGAGATGGGGTGTACATATGTAGGTCAGTGGTTAACGCTTCTGATTTTACACATCGATTACGCAGGTTCGATCCCTGCTGAAGTCTAGAAAAAAGAAGTCTGATGAGGAGATGTGGTGATCTCCAAAATAGCTGCAATAACTTCTCCCGTTTAGATTTTGTTGCTTCTTAAATTTTTCTTAATAAACAATCGTGGTACAAAGCCCAATAAAAATATTAAAAACAAAATGTTAATAAACCACAATAACATTGACAAGACAAATGATTTCTGTTTGTTGGCGTCAATTACAACATAAGCAGAGAAATGTTGCTTGAGTTGTTCGAGGTAGGACTCCCATTTCTGCTGCTGAATGTTGAACTGCACAAACGCTGGAACCAGAGTAGCATCTTGACCTGGAGACCTTCTCGAAAATTTGTACATCCAAGCCTTTGTTCCTTATGCACATTGAGGGTGAAGTTACGTTGTTCCTCCATCAAATTTTTTAAAAACTCTTCAGTCATCGTTGTATTCTTCTTTTTTTTCGTCGCCAGATGTTAAACTTGTTGTTGGAACAGTACTTTTCTAAACCTAGTGACATTTCTTCTGGTGGCTATAGTTCCGTGTTGCCATATATACAAAATTACAATTACACTAGATTTAGTTTTACACTGAGAATACAAATTCATTGCTGCTAGTAAATTTTAATTTGCATACACAACAGTATCAATACAATGTTTGGCTACTGTTATACTGCGGTATTCAAACTGTTTGTATATTGCGAAACATTGCATATTTTAAATATTCAATATAGCAAGGAACAATTTTTCTGAAATTTCCAGTTCTAAAACACCAATGGTAACCGATAACAAACGAAGCATCAACTTTGTTTCTGATGCGCTGATTGCTTCAGCGATGCGTTTCGATAACATTTCGGATGCGTTTTGGAAAAGTAAACATTGTCAACATTTTGTAGTTCGGCGTTATGGAACATTATACTTTGTACGTATGAAAAGCTCCAAGCTACGCTACGAAAAACGAAAAAACCACATGCTGCAACCCTTGCGGACACATGTGCAGCATTGCCAGCTATCAGTTGTTGTTCGAAGATAGCTGAATGAAGGAAAACAAAGTGGAAAGGAATTAAAAAAACACTCATCATGTGCTTGTTTATTGTAAAATTGGTTAATTTTACATATTTTGAGGAAAATTACGGATTCTGATGTATTTTCGATTATAGCAGCAGAGTAAGCGGGCGCTATGGCAATGGATTCACAAAGGTATGCGGAGCTGTCGGGCATAGTAACCATGGGCGCATGGGTTGAATTGTTGAACCACAAGCCAGAACTCCTCCTATGCCTGAAGCTCTGGTTCTCAATCCAATTAATGTAATAACAGCTTCTTCGAAGCCATTGAGAACATGCACTTTGTTAGGTCCCCACCTGTTGCGCTTGCTTCTGGCTTCGGCCGCGCTTAGGGATTATAACCCTTACTAAGTAGAATTCTCCTTTCTGTGTTGCGGGGAAGAGGGGTTTCCGCATGACAAAGGTACACAACATTTCTTGTGCATATCACTCCGGCCACGCCGTCCACAGTATTTTTGCGCAAAAAAGTGCATAGTGCAAACCGAGTTTATTAATAAGCTAGTGGTAGGAAATTTTAAACATTTATCTTAAATAAAATCATAAATGTATCAAGCTGAGTAGACGTGTTTTGGGTGCGCTGCAGTTATTTCTAATTTATTTCAAGTTGTCGCCAGTTTATTTGCATTTGTGGTGAACTCGGGTCTCATTGAACTCTCTTTACATCCGTTGCTGAGTTAATAGTTTTGATACCAATACTTTGTGTGTGCATAGAATTCATTAAAATTCGAATTTAAATTGCAAATAAAACCTCGC
>NW_023458559.1:1775246-1780488 GCF_013731165.1 Rhagoletis pomonella | reverse complement strand
TTGAGCTAAAAAATAAAAAATATTAAAATCTAATATGTATTGGAGCACAAATGGTGGGTAGGCACTGTGGCCAATGGTAAAGTTCGTTTACCACCTCTTCATGGTTGTAAGCCATGCAGAGTACGCAAAATGCTCCGGAAGCAGTGTCCGGAGGATGCATCAGACTAGGCCGAGCATACTTTGAAGTGCCATCTAATTAAAACTTATGAAAGTTCAATTACATGGCAGTTGAGAAGTGCATGTGCAAAAATTTCATAAATTGCATAAAGGAAATTTTTCCACATGCAGCAGTACATAGCCTGGTGCTAGCTTAACACATAGACAATATTGTTTTGATCTTCAGTTGAAATTTCTGCATTATCATCACTTGCTTCACAAATAGTTCCAATTAATAATAACAGATTGGCGCATACACATATGTTAGTGTTTGGTCGAGCTTCTCCCCTGATTTGTGGCGTGCGCCGTAATGCTGTCACACAAAGGGGAGGGACCTACAGTTTTACGCCGACTCCGAGCGGTGATTTTGTTTTTATGAGAAGCTGTTTTTCATGACAGAAATACACTCGGAGGTTTGCCATTGCCTGCCAGGGGCGGCCGCTGTTAAGAAATTTTTTTTTTTTATATTTTTTGCGATGTTGCTTTGACTAGGGCTTGAACCCAGGCCCTGTGGAGTGATAGCGCGCACTGCTAACCACTACACCACGGCAACCGCCCAATTACTTGGACATTAAAAAGCAGTTTTAGAAGTGAACTAGTGTCATTTTATAATTATTCATTTTTCCAAACGGTTATTATGCTTAAGTCGACGCCCTGAATGCGAATCCGAGGTCTTTTAGCCTCCATCACGTCAGGTTCGAGGTCATTTGAAGGCCAAGTAGTGAAAAATTCATTGAATAAACCTGAATCGGTTACCCAGATACATATGTGTGGCCACAAGTGAGCGGCGCCACCCCCGTTATCCAAAAATGTAATTTAATGCGTAGAGGTTATTCCAAGCATCAATTTTGAGTGAATTAGCTTCAGTGGTTACTGATTTATCGCAGTTTTCGTGTTTCTATAAATTTCCGTTATATAAACGGTGACCATTCGTACCGATTTTGGCGGGACAATACCGATTTTCTAAAAGTCTGGACATATATGTGTTCCGATTAATACAGTACACTTCAAATAAATATAGTAATATATTTAAAAGAAAATATTAAAACGCTTTTTAAGTGTACATTTTTTTCTTTCTTAAGAATTTCGTCTTTATATTTCTTTGGAAGTATCATATGCTTTAACGCAATCAATATTTAAATTAATATAAATCAAAAGCTCATTTTTATTAGTGAGGTAGTCGCTTTGTTTCTCTTATCTCGCCATTTGACATTCATAATAGAAAAAACTCTTTGTGTGAACGCCGAAGTTGCAGGTATAGAGAGCAGGAACGAAATAATTTAGGTAAATTTGGTAATTCATTCTAAGTATTTTTTTTAAATGTTGCAATTTTTATCTGTGATTCTATTAATAAACTCAGTATGACCTTTTATTTTAAAGAATATTTCTTTCAATATTTTTTACATCAGGATTAAAGCTCATCCATTTTAACATACATTTTTTCTTGCAAATTACTGAAAAATATTAATATTTATAATTAATGAAATATAGTATTTTTGATACCATATTTTTTTCCAACAGTATATAGTACCCAGTCGGAAAAAATAGTACTGTACTCATGGTCGTAGCCAGAACGAAATTTAGAGGGGGGCGGTGGGCCCATACAAAAAGAATTTCAAAACCAATAACATACTAAAAAATTTATTATAATAGCTTAAAATTATTGTAACCAATAGGGGTAAATATGTTGTACAAAAACACATAAACAGAAGTTCACAAAATTTGATATGAAACTATTCGTCGATTTAAATTGTTAACTTTTTACTGAGCATGTTTATTTTACGAGGAGGAAGCATCGAAAGCCTAACCCCGTCAGTGTGAGACTGTAACCCAAAGTAAACTTCCTACCGTCATGTACCAGTCGGAATTATAACACTGTGTGACTGATAAGGTTATAGATCTATTCTCTTCTTGTTGTTGTTGTTGTTGTAGCAGCATACAAATTCCCCAAAGACTTTTTGGGGAGTGTTGCTGGAGTGACAGTCCTTGGCCAGATATAAATCTGGGTCGTTCCGGTTACGTAGACCCGACTGTCGTGGCAACGATTCTCTTCTTCTTCTTATTTGGTGCTGTAACCGCCAAGCGATTTTGGCCAACTGACGCCAATTGGAAATGCCAGGTGAAGCCAGAATACTTTTAGAGTTGGAGCGCCGGTGTCCATTCGAACGACATGGTCAAAGCAGTTGAGCCGCTGTATTTTAATTCGCTGCACAATGTCCATGTCGTTGTAAAGCTCATACAGCTCATCGTTCTATCGTCTGCGGTACTCGCCATCGTCAACGCGTAAAGGCCCGTAAATCTTCCGCAAAATCTCTCTCTCGAATACTCCTAGAGCCACCTCATCGGATGTTGTCATTGCCCATGCTTCTGCGCCATGTAGCAGAACGGGCATGATGAGTGACGTATGTCGAGAGAGGACTTTACTCCTGGATTGCCTACTCAGTTCAAAGTAGTACTTGTTGGCAAGAGCGCTTCTGCGTTGGATTTCTATGCTGACATTATTATCGGTGTTAACACTGGTTCCCAAGTAAACGAAATTCTCTACTTTCTCGAAATTATAACTGTCAAAAGTGACGTGGGTGCCAATGCGCGAATGTGGTGATTGTTTGTTTGATGACAGGATATACTTCGTCTTGCCCTCGTTTACCACCAGACACATTCGCTTTGCTTCCTTATCCAACTTGGAAAAGGCAGGACAGACTTAGCGGTTTTTCCTACCAATGATGTCAGTGTCATCGGCCTAAGCCAGCAATTGTACGCTCTTGTAGTAAATTGTTCCTGAGTGGTTCAGTTCTGCAGCCCTTATTATCTTCTCCAACATCAGATTAAAAAAGTCACATGAAAGCGAGTCGCCCTGTCTAAAACCCCGTCTGGAGGCGAACAACTTGGAGAGGCCTTTCCCAATTCTGGCAGAGCTGGTGGTATGGTGGTATTGCTAAACGTTATTTTTCACAGCCGTATGAGTTTTGGGAGGGTGCCAAATTCAGACATAGCGGCGTATAGAAAACTCCTTTCAGTGCGGTCGAAATCGGCTTTAAAGTCGACAAATGGGTGGTCAGAGCCGATCCTTTTCTCTCAGGTCTTTTCCAAGATTTGATTCGGCGTATTGTGAATACCTGGTCTATGGTGGATTTGTGAGGTATAAAGCCACACTGATAAGGCCCAATCACTTTATTGACAGTGGTGTTCAATCTTAACACAATACATTCGATAAGACCTTGCAACCTATGCTTAGACGGCCGATCCCGCGGGAGTTGGCACGCATGGCAGAGTCGCCTTTCTGGTGGATTGGGCAGAGCATACTTGAATTCCGGTCGTCGGGCATGCACGTTATTACTTCCTTGCCACCGTAATTGAATAGCTCAGCTGATAGGCCGTCAGCTCAAGCAGCTTTGTTACTTTTCGTCATAGTCAGAAATTTCGGGTGCTTTTTCTGTCGGCCAGCATTTTTCCTCACACTCCTCCTCGTACCAGTAATGAGCGGGAACTGTGGTTCCACTGCTCGCGCAAGTCGGTTTGCTGAAGAGTGCTCCCTCACAGCAGGTGTGAGGGTTGAACGGCGAATCCATTGGCCGTCTGTTTTGATAGCAGCTTTTCGACGTTGAACTTTCCTTGCATTGTTGGGGGTCCTTTTTTGCTGCAGCGAGGTGGGGTCCTCGGCCCTCGGAGTGTACGTATGTACATCTAAAATACTGGAAGCATGCCTTCCGTCTATCACAATATGCTCGATTTAGTTTCCCGTTTTTCGATGTGTAGACATCCATGTATCTTGATGGATCTTTTTATGCTAGAGTCCAGTAATACATACTGCCAAGTTTCGGGCTCGGCGAAGTCGACCAGCCTCAACCCGCCATTTCTATGAGGAAGCTGAATTTTCCGACACTGGAACCAAAGATCCCTTCGTTGCCCATCTTGATATTTAAATCGCCAAGCATGATTTTTATACGTGTCGGGGGCAGCGCTAATATGTACGCTCTAAGATAAGAGATCCTTGGATGCCTCGCCCTTCTCTTTCATTGGAGCATTGGCACATATGAGTGAGATGTTGAAGAATCTCGCTTTGATTCGGATTGTGGCTAGACTTTCGTCCACTAGAGTGAACGCCGGTCTCTCTTCCACCACAAATCCAATACCGAATTACGTTCGTTTATGCGACAATTGTAGTAGACGTCGCAAGGCTCCACACTTACCTTCCTCGCCCCGTCCATCGTATTTCATGGATGGCGGTGACGTCAGCCTTTATTTTCCCTAGGATATCAACCAGCCGGGCAGAGGCACCATCCCGATAAAAGGTTCGAATATTCCAGGTGCATACGCTAAAATCATAATCCTTATTATATCTGCCGTGATCGTCATCCAAAGAAGGCATCCGAGGCATGTGGTTTTTTCATTGGGCAGGGATTTATCATGGCGGACCCAACCCCAGCGCTGCGATAGATGCAATCAACATACCTGCATATTAGCGATACCTGCCCTAAAAATTGTGCAACTAATATCAATTATCAAAGAAAGTATTACGTTTACCTGCACTGACCCTACAGTTTCCTAATTTTACAAGCTTTTATTTATTTTGCTCATCTCGCAGAACAACGACAATGGCTATCAATTTATGTAGTTATATAGATAATTAGATACCATTCGGTAAAATTCGCTTGCAGTAATTTCTACGTGGTAAGTGCTCCTCAATTATTTGGTTTCATAGGGATTCGGATACCTTCCTCATTGAAGTAACAAAGAAAACTCGCTTAAGTGCCTTTTTCGGTTAAGTGCACACGTTTTTCGTGCAAGGAAGGATGTGCAGCTAAGCAAAATATACTGTATCTCAACTAAACCCTGATGTATTTTTTAAATTCATAGCTCTACATACCTGTATAGTATACCAAATAGCCGGACTAGACGTTATTCAAAATAAAAAATGGGGAAAAATAAACTTTTTCCCGTATACTTTGTAATATTCCTCCGCAGTTTTGTAAGGTAAACTAACAATTAATAATCATTGCTTTGCAGCGAAATATCTTCTCTTAATTATATACATAGGTATGTATAAATATGAGGACATATTGAACATTTTGAGTATGCAGATTTT
>NW_023458559.1:1774732-1775146 GCF_013731165.1 Rhagoletis pomonella | reverse complement strand
AATAAATAAAAAATTTATTAAGGGGCGTAACTTATCTAAGTTAAATTGTAGTTAAATCATTAGTTAAACTTAATTAATGAAAAGTCTCCGTAATTTTTCTGTAGAAAAGTTAAACTAATGATTTAACTATAATTTAAAATAGATATATTAGCAGCCTCTAATATGCTATTTTTGTTATAGGAATATCTATTTATAGTTTCCCTTCAATCCATTTTCGCTCATTGTTGACTGCAGCCAGGTTTTTACCCTTTTTATTTGGAAGTGCTTTGAAGTTAGAGAGAATAACTTGATACAGAACCGGATGATCCACATAACCACTTTTTAAATCAATTTACTAATTGTTTTGTTAGCGTTGAGTGTATAATTTGTTATACAGTATATATATAGGCAAACCCTTGAAAGTTAGGGGGGGGG
>NW_023458559.1:1771321-1774632 GCF_013731165.1 Rhagoletis pomonella | reverse complement strand
ATATATGTATATGTAATCTTATTCAAATAACGAGTTCCAAATACAAAGATAGTTGCGGATGGCAAGATGCGATTTGTAGCCGGAATGGCGGTGTTACAATTGAGAGCAAATGTAATTAATTTATGAAAATGGTCGTGGATGCCGGTCACCCCGTGACATCAATTACAACAACAAATATCAAGACGTCGGCGTTCAGTTTGTGGTGAGGTCGGACGGTGCAAAATCGTATGATGAGCCTTTCCACACCGTTGGCAGCTGTCGTTAGAGTCACACGCACCTGTCTTGTGCGTTGTCAAACAGCTTACGTAGTATCGGTGGATCTTGGCGGATTCATACCGCTCGTCCGGCATCATAGCCTTGAAGGCGTGGCAGAACCGCAGGGAGTGGAAGCGACAGCATATTCGGCATTTGTTTAGTTCCATCCTTGACCTGCGGAAGAGGAATGTCGAAAAGTTCTATAAGTAATGGGAAATGGTTTAGTTTCTTTAGAATTGTGGGTGAAGGTGGTAGTATTAGTGGCAGATGTTGAATTAATTACTGAGAGCAGAGTTATTACACAGAGGGTAGTGGGCACAGTTTAGCGATATTACGAGTGATGTTTCCTGTTTGGGTGCGAATGTCTGCCACGCGGACATTGTTATCTGGACCAGGGTGGAGGTTGGTCACACACCCAAGTTCCCACTCATTTGGGGGAAGAAGGTCATCCTTGATGACTACTAAGTCTCCTTCTTTGATATTGGGTTCCTGACGCTTCCACTTATGCCGTCTATGAAGTTCTTTTAAATATTCATTTTTCCAGCGATTACTGAATTGTTGATGAAGAACCTTCAACTTTTGCCATTTGTGTATCAGAGAAAGGGTTTCAGATTGAGGTTTAGGCCGAAAGAGTAAGGGGCCACCACGTAAGAAATGTCCTGGCGTTAACGCCAACAGATCATTGGGATCCTGAGACGTTGGGGAAAGCGGCCTTGAATTATTATTATTAAGTTATTGCAGTAAAGTGGAAGTCATACATGCGCATGATTCAATAATTAAAGAAAGGTCGAGAAATCTATAATCAAACGGAGCCTTACAAAAAAACAACTTCAACAACAAGAACAAAGAGGACTGAGAATATGGGATCTGGGCGGACTTATCAGCGAGAAACGGCATAAGAACCAGGCGCAGCAATACATACCGAGGCAGTACAGTCGGGTAAAAAATACAAAAGGTCGTAGCAACCCAACAAGTAAGTGAACCAATTTCCCACTTTAGCATTGTATGCCTTAGCGGAACTCATATGCCTACTGTAAATGGAAAAAAAAACGAATATACTTACCTCCTTCCACTTATGCCATAGAGAGTCTCCCAGTTTCAAAGTGAAAAAAACGATTCTGCTACAAATTTGCGACACATACCTACATATAAATATATATATATATATATATATATATATATGTACTTACTCACAAGCCGAAAGGCAAACGGTATACCCATTTACATACGTACGTCCACATTTTTATCTATTTCGCCTCTCTCGCTCCCAAAATTTGCAACTCCAGAAAATACACATACCTACACACAAATACATACACTGTTATACTCAGACGCGCTGAGACAAAATACAGTGGTGCTCAAGTAAATAGCAACGAAGGGAATATAGTAGAGTCCAATAAAATAGCACCACTGAATATAAACGTTAATAAACGTATATAATTGCGCAAGTAAATAAGGTAAGCAAAGTAAAAGATAAAAAGCTAAGTTGCTTATCACTCTAAATAAATACCCCAACTTGAAATAAATACAGTATTTGACTTAATTTAACATTACAATCCCGCCTAATTCCGACCACCACTTATCACGTCTTTAGAACCCAAAAGGAAAATAAATCTTCCACTGATTCTGACTCAATCCTTCAGGACTTCATTTTTTATAGCAATAGGCTAGAGTCAAACGAGCACACCCAACCGCTCTTAAATGTTAAGTTAAAGCAACTTGACAAGCTATGGGATGCCCTCATAAGCAGTATCTCGCTCTGAGTACTTCGCTGAATCTAGCGGATCGATTGAGCAAAAATATAATAAATGCTCAGAAAGTTATGAGAACTGTAAGACGCAATTCTTAGACGGCTTAGAGCTTCTCGGGGCAAATTCCCAGTCCGAAGAAAACACCATTCGAACCAAAAATTTAACCCCAACTTCGAACTCCCAAGAAGTATTCCTCAAGGTACCACCGTGCGACACAGAAATTTTCCACGGCGGGTACGAAGACTGGGCGGCGTTCAGAGATATGTTCACGGCAGTCTACAAAAATAGGTCGCTGGTTCATATCCGGCTCGAAGGACCATGAATAACTCAGTGAGAGGGGAGACCAGTATGTTTGCATGTCTGTATTTATATAAAAAAAAGAAAATTTATTGGTGCCCAAATGGTGGGTAGGCACTGTGGCCAATGGTAAAGTTCGTTTACCACCTGAGTCCGCAAAATGCTCCGGAAGCAGTGTCCGAAGTATGCATCATCTAATTAAAACTTAAGAAAGTTCAATTACATGGCAGTTGAGAAGTGCATGCGCAAAAATTTCATAAATTGAATAAAGGAAAATTTTGCACATGCAGCAGTACATAGCATATATTTAGGCGTCTGGTGTCAGCGGACACGCCTAAAGACTATGTCATATTCTCCGAACAGGAACGGCAACTTTTTTTTGTTCCATGCAAACATTTTAAGATTTTCCAGCAATGTTTTCAACTTATTAAAGAGCTAGCAGATATAATTCATAGTAAAGCGCTATGTCCAAATTTGCGAGCATTTATTTACGCCGTTTTCCCTATATTTTGTTAAGCTTTTCATAAGTTAAAATATTTTGTGAATATTACTTTCTTCATATGGATCATATCACATTTTGTTAAATTGTATTTTTGAAATAAACAAAGTTATTTTTCCCTCTGCCTGTAAACTGCTTTTGTTAGAAATATTTAGTATACATAATAATAATAGTAATAGATGGGCGCTTACACATATTTTAGTGTTTGGCCGAGCGCCTTGATGTTATCACACAAAGCGGAGGGACCTACAGTTTTACGCCGACTCCGAAAGGCGATTGTATTTTTATGAGAAGCTGTTTTTCATGGCAATTGTGGTATTCAGTTTTATAGCTCACTATATTTTAGTCTAACGAAGTGCAAGTTTTAAGCTGCTAAAAAATCCCTTTAATTTTTGCCTTCTTTTGCTGCCAGTGTCCTTTATGTATGTATAAAAGAAAATTGTCGAACATACTTTATATGGAAAAAAACGTGAAACACCTTCAACCAAAAAAATTTCAGAAATCAACGA
>NW_023458559.1:1767870-1771221 GCF_013731165.1 Rhagoletis pomonella | reverse complement strand
GGCCAAAATCGCTTAGGCGGTTACAGCGCCAAATAAGAAGAAGAAGAAGTATGAGTTTTGGGAGGGTGCCAAATTCAGACATAGCGGCGTATAGGAAACTCCTTTCAGTGCGGTCGAAATCGGCTTTAAAGTCGACAAATGGGTGGTCAGAGCCGATCCTTTTCTCTCAGGTCTTTTCCAAGATTTGATTCGGCGTATTGTGAATACCTGGTCTATGGTGGATTTGTGAGGTATAAAGCCACACTGATAAGGCCCAATCACTTTATTGACAGTGGTGTTCAATCTTAACACAATACATTCGATAAGACCTTGCAACCTATGCTTAGACGGCCGATCCCGCGGGAGTTGGCACGCATGGTAGGGTCGCCTTTCTGGTGGATTGGGCAGAGCATACTTGAATTCCGGTCGTCGGGCATGCACGTTATTACCTCCTTGCCACCGTAATTGAATAGCTCAGCTGATACGCCGTCAGCTCAAGCAGCTTTGTTACTTTTCGTCATAGTCAGAAATTTCGGATGCTTTTTCTGTCGGCCAGCATTTTTCCTCACACTCCTCCTCGTACCAGTAATGAGCGGGAACTGTGGTTCCACTGCTCGCGCAAGTCGGTTTGCTGAAGAGTGCTCCCTCACAGCAGGTGTGAGGGTTGAACGGCGAATCCATTGGCCGTCTGTTTTGATAGCAGCTTTTCGACGTTGAACTTTCCTTGCATTGTTGGGGGTCCTTTTTTGCTGCAGAGAGGTGGGGTCCTCGGCCCTCGGAGTGTACGTATGTACATCTAAAATACTGGAAGCATGCCTTCCGTCTATCACAATATGCTCGATTTAGTTTCCCGTTTTTCGATGTGTAGACATCCATGTATATTGATGGATCTTTTTATGCTAGAGTCCAGTAATACATACTGCCAAGTTTCGGGCTCGGCGAAGTCGACCAGCCTCAACCCGCCATTTCTATGAGGAAGCTGAATTTTCCGACACTGGAACCAAAGATCCCTTCGTTGCCCATCTTGATATTTAAATCGCCAAGCATGATTTTTATACGTGTCGGGGGCAGCGCTAATATGTACGCTCTAAGATAAGAGATCCTTGGATGCCTCGTCCTTCTCTTTCATAGGAGCATTGGCACATATGAGTGAGATGTTGAAGAATCTCGCTTTGATTCGGATTGTGGCTAGACTTTCGTCCACTAGAGTGAACGCCGGTCTCTCTTCCACCACAAATCCAATACCGAATTACGCTCGTTTATGCGACAATTGTAGTAGACTTCGCAAGGCTCCACACTTACCTTCCTCGCCCCGTCCATCGTATTTCATGGATGGCGGTGACGTCAGCCTTTATTTTCCCTAGGATATCAACCAGCCGGGCAGAGGCACCATCCCGATAAAAGGTTCGAATATTCCAGGTGCATACGCTAAAATCATAATCCTTATTATATTTGCCGTGATCGTCATCCAAAGAAGGCATCCGAGGCATGTGGTTTTTTCATTGGGCAGGGATTTATCATGGCGGACCCAACCCCAGCGCACGCGGGTTGTTACGAGGAGTCTTGGATATAAATATCCAAAACATAGTGGTTAAAAGCGAATACAGTATATTTTGCTTTGCTGCCTTTATGCTTAAGTGCACATTTAAGATACCTACCCCAAAGTGCGCATCTGAGTCTTTATTTTTAACATTTATAAGGAAACTGCTGCGATAGATGCAATCAACATACCTGCATATTAGCGATACCTGCCCTAAAAATTGTGCAACTAATATCAATTATCAAAGAAAGTATTACGTTTACCTGCACTGACCCTACAGTTTCCTAATTTTACAAGCTTTTATTTATTTTGCTCATCTCGCAGAACAACGACAATGGCTATCAATTTATGTAGTTATATAGATAATTAGATACCATTCGCTTGCAATAATTTCTACGTGGTAAGTGCTCCTCAATTATTTGGTTTCATAGGGATTCGGATACCTTCCTCATTGAAGTAACAAAGAAAACTCGCTTAAGTGCCTTTTTCGGTTAAGTGCACACGTTTTTCGTGCAAGGAAGGATGTGCAGCTAAGCAAGATATACTGTATCTCAACTAAACCCTGATGTATTTTTTAAATTCATAGCTCTACATACCTGTATAGTATACCAAATAGCCGGACTAGACGTTATTCAAAATAAAAAATGGGGAAAAATAAACTTTTTCCCGTATACTTTGTAATATTCCTCCGCAGTTTTGTAAGGTAAACTAACAATTAATAATCATTGCTTTGCAGCGAAATATCTTCTCTTAATTATATACATAGGTATGTATAAATATGAGGACATATTGAACATTTTGAGTATGCAGATTTTTTATGCTGGTATATTCATTTATTATGCTAAATATATTACTTGATTTTGTTTTGTCACACCGTGTAATAAATAAAAAATTTATTAAGGGGCGTAACTTATCTATTTTAAATTGTAGTTAAATCATTAGTTAAACTTAATTAATGAAAAGTCTGCGTAATTTTTCTGTAGAAAAGTTAAACTAATGATTTAACTATAACTTAAAATAGATATATTAGCAGCCTCTAATATGCTATTTTTGTTATAGGAATATCTATTTATAGTTTCCCTTCAATCCATTTTCGCTCATTGTTGACTGCAGCCAGGTTTTTACCCTTTTTATTTGGAAGTGCTTTGAAGTTAGAGAGAATAACTTGATACAGAACCGGATGATCCACATAACCACTTTTTAAATCAATTTACTAATTGTTTTGTTAGCGTTGAGTGTATAATTTGTTATACAGTATATATATAGGCAAACCCTTGAAAGTTAGGGGGGGGGGCGAGCGAAATTATCGAGCAAGCATTTCGCATTTTTCAACATCTAGGGAAAAATTTGGAAGTTAGGAGGGGGTCAGGGGGGGGAGGGGCCCGGGCAACAAATGCATGGATATCACAAATATAAGCCGTATATATATCGTCACTAGACACGAATAAAGACGCCTTCACATAACTGCCGGCGACAGGGGCGAACGCAGAAATTTTTTTCGGGAGGGGTTTTAAATTATTATTTTTTAATTGAATTTGGATATTTACTATATTATTATTTTTTATACTTTTTAGTTTTAATTATTTTTGAGAAAAAAAATTTTTTGAAAATTGGGGTTTTGAATTTTTTTTCTCATATAAACAATTGCACCAAATATTTATGCCTGTACTTTAGTTTTTTTTTTTTTAAATAAATTCTAGTGCTTACATATAGTTGTCCACAAAATAATAGGAGTGCAATATTTTGACCAGGTTTGGCTATTTGTCTTTTGTTTATTTAATTTTTTTTTATGAAAGTCTAGCTGGTTTTACAGTAAGCACTATATAAATTAA
>NW_023458559.1:1765632-1767770 GCF_013731165.1 Rhagoletis pomonella | reverse complement strand
ATAAATTAACATTTTAAACTTTGTAAAAAATTATAAAAATTCTGAAAATGTTCACCAAATTTTCAAATTTTTTAATCAGAACCTTTAAAAAACATTTTTAGTTTGCAGTTTTGTAGCCGAATGAATTCTGGTAGAAAGTGTAAGTTTCAAGTTGGTAAAAAGTCTCGTTGATTTCTGAAATTTTTTTGGTTGAAGGTGTTTCACGTTTTTTCCATATAAAGTATGTTCGACAATTTTCTTTTATACATACATAAAGGACACTGGCAGCAAAAGAAGGCAAAAATTAAAGGGATTTTTTAGCAGCTTAAAACTTGCACTTCGTTAGACTAAAATATAGTGAGCTATAAAACTGAATACCACAATTTTTTCTTTCTTTCTTTTTTTCTTTCTGATAAAAAAGTTTGAAAGTTTGGTGAAAATTTCCAGAATTTTCACAATTTTTGTACCAAGATTGAAATCTGAATTTATTTGGTGTTTGCTGTAACCAGCTAGACTTTTATACATAAAATGTCAAACATTAAATAAACAAAAGCCAAATAGCTAAAACAAATCAAAATATCGCAAAAATAAAATTTCTCTACTGCTTCGTCTTTAAAAGAAAAAATTGTACTCAATATTTCCTTGATCGTAATTTCTTCTCTGTGGATGTTAAGTAAAGCTAAATCACTCAACCTTTGGTCCTCAGTTTTACTTCGTAATTATGATTTATGCTTAAGAGCGTTCACTGGAAGCAAATGTCACAGGAAGTGTTGCGTCTACAAATCTGCACGTCTATTGCTTTGCACACGTACAAAGTATAATGTTCCATAACGCCGAACTACAAAATGTTGACAATGTTTACTTTTCCAAAACGCATCCGAAATGTTATCGAAACGCATCGCTGAAGCAATCAGCGCATCAGAAACAAAGTTGATGCTTCGTTATTGGTTACCATTGCTATAAGGAACAAAGGCTTGGATGGACAACTTTTCGAGAAGGTCTCCAGGTCAAGATGCTACTCTGGTTCCAGCGTTTGTGCAGTTCAACATTCAGCAGCGGAAATGGGAGCCCTACCTGGAACAACTCAAGCAAAATTTCTCTGCTTATGTTGTAATTGACGCCAACAAACATAAATCATTTGTCTTGTCAATGTTATTGTGGTTTATTAACATTTTGTTTTTAATAATTTTATTGGGCTTTGTACCACGATTGTTTATTAAGAAAAATTTAAAAAGCAACAAAATCTAAGCGCGAGAAGTTATAGCAGCTATTTCGGAGATAACCAC
This sequence comes from Rhagoletis pomonella, assembly GCF_013731165.1. Classification (NCBI taxonomy): domain Eukaryota; kingdom Metazoa; phylum Arthropoda; class Insecta; order Diptera; family Tephritidae; genus Rhagoletis; species Rhagoletis pomonella. The sequence goes on along the minus strand of NW_023458559.1, from coordinate 1,766,505 downwards.
ATCTCCTCATCAGACTTCTTTTTTCTAGACTTCAGCAGGGATCGAACCTGCGTAATCGATGTGCAATGTCAGAAACATTAACCACTGAGCTATGTACACTCCGTCTCATCTTGATTGGGCAATGACGCTTATGAAACACTAAAAAAACTTGTCGGCGTTGACGAGTTACAAAAGCAAACATTTCTTGAACTTTCTGGAAAACTAACGGAAGTATACAAGGCGAATACATATAAGGTGGTATCGATTCAACAAATACAACAATTACTTGTATTTTGTTTTTGCTTTTAGCGGGCCATTTTCAAATTTCAGCTATTCTTCCCCGAAAGAAAAAGGACGACAGAAAATACAAACACTCCCACGTTTTCACTCACTCGCGAACTGCGAAGCTTAGCCCGGCAGTGTGATTTTGTGTGCAAAAAAGAAAATTGTATGCATTATTACTCAGACGATATTATAAGAGACAAAATAATTTTCAATTTGCCCCACGATGCAGTTCGTGCGGCAGCCTTACAAAAACCGCAGCCAACGCTGGCCAAAGTGCAGCTAATCGCCGATTCATTTGAATCAACAACAAAGACGGTACGCGCAATCTAATACAAAACGAACACTACAAATGCAGTAGATAGCAATGGAATATATTCGATGTCAGCTAGGAATACAGAAAGAACTAACATGCGTAACATAAACAAAAAGAACAAAAAACCAAAATACTGTTCATGCACAGGCTGTGGAGTTTCACATAATAGAGATGATTGCAAATTCAGAAGTTCTGTTTGCAGAAATATCGGAAAAACGGGCCATATTGCAGTCGTATGTTTATCAAGTGAAAAAAAGTCAGCAAAAACAACAAAGGTGACGTTTGTAGAAGCCCTG
>NW_023458559.1:1763271-1765532 GCF_013731165.1 Rhagoletis pomonella | reverse complement strand
AATAAAATTTCTCTACTGCTTCGTCTTTAAAAGAAAAAATTGTACTCCATATTTCCTTGATCGTAATTTCTTCTCTGTGGATGTTAAGTAAAGCTAAATCACTTACACCCCTATTCTGCAACTTTTTCGTATTCGGATTTTGCTACGAATCGTAGAAGTAGTATGCTGCAATCCGAATCGTATTTTCGAATTTTCGAAATACATAACAATGGCATGCCTAAAAACGAACGAGTAAGCTTTTTTGCGTAATTTTGTACGAAAACAATTCTGTGTCGGAGGCGAAATAAAATATGTAAATCGATGTGTGTTTGCAAGAAATATGGGTGGTGTTCATTTAAACACATAAATTTGCCTTTCGCATATACGTATATTTTTATCCACTGCTTTATATAAACGAGCAAAAAAGAATATTTGTTGCCCCTTATCGAGAAACTTGGTCCGGTTTAGTTAATGTACAACGATTTTCGGTTGTTGTGTCCAAACGCATAAACGCTTGTTGTGTCCAAACTTTAACATACACGTGTAATCAAAGGATTCACATTTTATTTAAGATAAATGTTTAAAATTTCCTACCACTAGCTTATTAATAAACTCGGTTTGCACTATGCACTTTTTGGCGCAAAAATACTGTGGACGGCGTAGCCGGAGTGATATGCACAAGAAATGTTGTATACCTTTGTCATGCGGAAACCCCTCTTCCCCGCAACACAGAAAGGAGAATTCTACTTAGTAAGGGTTATAATCCCTAAGCGCGGCCGAAGCCAGAAGCAAGCGCGACAGGTGGTAGACCTAACAAAGTGCATGTTCTCAATGGCTTGGAAGAAGCTGTTATTGCATTAATTGATTGAGAACCAGAGCTTCAGGCACAGGAGGAGTTCTGGCTTGTGGTTCAACAATTCAACCAAAAGCTGACATAGATGCGCCCATGGTTACTATGCCCGACAGCTCCGCATACCTTTGTGAATCCATTGCCATAGCGCCCGCTTACTCTGCTGCTATAATCGCAAATACATCTGAATCCGTAATTTTCCTCAAAATATGTAAAATTAACCAATTTTACAATAAACAAGCACATGATGAGTGTTTTTTTAATTCCTTTCCACTTTGTTTTCCTTCATTCAGCTATCTTCGAACAACAACTGATAGCTGGCAATGCTGCACATGTGTCCGCAAGGGTTGCAGCATGTGGTTTTTTCGTTTTTCGTAGCGTAACTACGAATTACGAATTACGAAAATTCGGGTTCTAGAATAAGGGGGTTAATCTATGTTCCTCAGTTTTACTTCGTAATTATGATTTATGCTTAAGAGCTTTCACTGGAAGCAAGTGTGACAGGAAATGTTGCGTCTACAAATCTGCACGTGTATTGCTTTGCGTACGTACAAAGTATAATGTTCCATAACGCCGAACTACAAAATGTTGACAATGTTTACTTTTCCAAAACGCATCCGAAATGTTATCGAAACGCATCGCTGAAGCAATCAGCGCATCAGAAACAAAGTTGATGCTTCGTTTGTTATCGGTTACCATTGGTGTTTTAGAAATGCTAGCTATATTGAAATCCTTGCTATATTGAATATTTAAAATATGCAATGTTTCGCAATATACAAACAGTTTGAATACCGCAGTATAACTAAGACAAAACGAACACTACAAATGCAGTAGATAGCAATGGAATATATTCGATGTCAGCTAGGAAAACAGAAAGAACTAACATGCGCAACATAAACAAAAAGAACAAAAAACCAAAATACTGTTCATGCACAGGCTGTGGAGTTTCACATAATAGAGATGATTGTAAATTCAGAAGTTCTGTTTGCAGAAATATCGGAAAAACGGGCCATATTGCAGTCGTATGTTTATCAAGTTAAAAAAAGTCAGCAAAAACAACAAAGGTGACGTTTGTAGAAGCCCTGCTAGTCTTTACTACATACGTGACTTTACTAAGACGTCTGTCTACGACACCCTTTAACCATTTAACATTTGCTAACAAACGTGACAAAATGGAATACATATCAACGGCGTTTTCGGCAAAAACAAAAAAAAACGTTTTGTGGAAATTTTTGTTAATGGCATAAAGACCGAATTTCAAATGGATACTGGTGCGGAAGTGTCCGTAATAACATTGGACACTTACAAAATGTTAAATAAAGCATTACTGAAGCCATTTTTGTGTGAACTATACGGATACGGTCATACTCAAATAGAAACTTTGGGTGAATTATCTGCAAAAATTCAATGCGGTTCGGTCGAAAAACTATTG
>NW_023458559.1:1761356-1763171 GCF_013731165.1 Rhagoletis pomonella | reverse complement strand
AAATATCAATAAGAAAAACAAAATATTTTTTTGTTTTTTTTACTTTTGTATTTACTTATTTATTTACTTTATTTTATTACATTTCATATTTGTTTACATATTCTGCTCTGGGTGGCCCCATATTCGAACACCGTCAGACATAACTTCAAAATGATAGTATAAAATTTCGATCTTCCTTTTATTTGTCCTGAATATGAAAAAGAATCTGCGAAGTTCCGAAAAAAAGTGTATTGAAAGTAATTTTTGTATGAGGATATTTAAAAGAAACTTGTAAAGAAAACCAACTCCCGATTGCGTCTGCATGACTCCTGCACGACTTTACAATTCACTTTAAGTTGGTTTTGTCATAGCTAATTAAAAGTGAGGTATTAATCGAAATCTCGCCAAAAAGCTAACTATAAGTTGGTTAGTTTTAACAATTGATAATTTTTCACTGCAGGGCAGCGTTATCGCGAGCAAGAATGGAGGCATAAGTGCTGCTAGCAGTTCCAGCATTAATGTTCTGTACAGCAACTGTGTTTCCATTTGCAGAAGATAAATCGCCAACTTTAGTAGCGAAATTCGTGGGTATTTTATCATTATCAGCAGCAACAAGGCCAGGGGCCAAAGATGAAGAAGATGAAGCAGCATTCCTATCAGCAGCAGGTAGACCGGGTGCATTTGCATTAGAGCCAGTGATACTCTGACGCATCTGCCGATTGCTCTTATCAGTACGTTTTGCAGTAGCAGCAGGTAGAGAGCGTAACTTGAGAGCTGAAGTAGAGTTGGCTGAGGAAGCCGCGTTAGTATTAGTGGAGGGAGCTAATTGTTTGCTGGGTGTATTGTTGTTAATAGAAGAGCGAAGGTCAATGCGAACACCTTTCACTTCAGCTGAGAGCGTAGTAATTGCAGATGCGAACTCTTCAAAGCGAATAGTACTCTTTAAAGGTGAAGTTCAGACTGCAGGCATTTAGTTTTGCAAATTAAACGCTTATTGTCTTCGCGGAGTGCATTAACCAACGCAACAACGTGTGCGTTCTCCGCTCTAAGAGCAGCAATTTCTTTTACGACCGTTTGCAATAATATTGGTTGATTTTCGTCGTTAGAATTTTCAATACACTCACTTAACTCAGCAATTTGCTGCGTAGGAGAAATATATTTCAGCGATTGTTGTTGTTGTTTCAAATTAGAAGCCGAATTGTTAGTAGACACAGAAATGTCAGTCACCACAAGATCAATGGGGGGAGGCGGTGAGCGAATCGACTTTCGCCGAACATCTGCACATGTATTGCAGAAAGAAGGTCTGTCAGAGTTCACTAGGAACTCAGCATCCGACGGTAAAATATTAACGCATATTAAGTGAAAAAGTTCATTGCACCCTGCGCACTGAATTTTATGCTGATGCGATCATTCCACTTTATTGCCACACAAACAAGGCATTTTAGCACAAATTACCACAGAGTCACTGGCTCATCAGTATCATTTATATGACTGAATGCAATTTTGTTATTGTATAGTTTAAACACTGTACAGGCAAATGTATACATATGTAACGAAAACATGAATATTATGCCAATCAAGAGCGAGCAAAAACACGTCCGCACGCGACGACGACCACTATGAGGACATATTGAACATTTTGAGTATGCAAATTTGGTTATGTTGGTATATTCATTTATGCTAAATATATAGTTAAACTTAATTACAGAAAATTCTGCGTAATTTTTCTGTAGTAAAGTTTAACTAATGATTTAACTATAGTTTTAAATAGATATATTAGCAGCCTCTAATATGCTACTTTTATTACAGGAATATATGTGCGCTATATGTTTTCTG
>NW_023458559.1:1759558-1761256 GCF_013731165.1 Rhagoletis pomonella | reverse complement strand
TTTTTCTAATTTGATATTTTGGTGTGTGTGTGGTGTTACCCTGAACAAGGTCATTGAGAGAGCGTAAAGTCAGTCCTATGTTAATGTTACCTAACCCCCTCCTACTCTTCAATATAGTGTGGCATGTCAACTGCCAGCGCCGCAGCTCTAGAGGCGGATGCCGCACTGACCCCCGTTACCCCCTGTGAAGATTTGCCACGAACCTCACTAGTGCGCGATGCTGGATCTCACGCTAGGTAGCTCGTAGTTGGTCTTCACGAATTCTGACAACGTAAACTATTAGTGACACTACGACTTCGAGCCCCACTTCGACAACGCGTTGAAGCAACAGCGAAGGCGCTTCGAAACGGTGGTGTTCACTCCCCCCATGTTTGTCACTCTAGCACTAGTCACTTCCGGTGACCACAAGTGACGTTGCCTTTGTGACCCTAACTCGTCCGGTAGATAGCCAGAAGGAAAGACAGGGAAATTGAAGAAAAGGAGGATAACAAGAGGAAGCAGATGAACAAGAAAAGAGACTAACAGTTAAAAATAAAACAAGATGTGGTAACTTGAAATAAATACTAGTGGGCTATGCCGTTGGGCGCCATTGTTATGTGGGGTGCCGGTGGCGGCAAGGTGGGTTTTCAGGCATGGTAGTTCCAGCCCATGCTAGCTCGCCGGATGGGGGGCTTGTTCTCACCCGCCTCACCTACCCCAACACAAACAAACAAAATAGTCATGCCTGATTTGGGAAGCTAAACGTAGTAAGAAGCGAATCCAAATAAAGACGAAAGAAAGCTGAAAGAGGAGGCCCGTCCCGTCAGGTGGAGTCATCCCACCCCCTCTGCGTGCCTTACATACGCCGCCATGGGCGCTGCGCCGACTCCTACCTATTTGCAGCGCCCCCTTTGCCTGACGTAGTCCGTCAGTCTATTTGTCTATCTGTCTTGTCTCTGTCCTGTCATTAGGTCAACGCCCTCTCGTCCCCTCTTAAGCTCAGGTGTAACACCCACACCAAATATGGCCCTTCACCACTTCATCCTACGTAAACAATCCTTCAGCCAATTATAAATTCCATGGAGATATTCATTTATTTCTCTCTATATTTATACATTCGCAATATAACCGAGTACATATGCTCCTAAATTTAGGCTAAAACTAATTATATAAAAGAAGGAAATGACTAACTAATTAATGCAATGCACAAAATTCACAATTCCAATGCCGAAGAAGAGTTAATACTTTATAAAAAATATAGAAATTTCAAATACTGCTAACTGCTTAAACTAGTCGACTTGAGTTACTTAAGAATTTACTCCCAAGAAAAACTTCAAAGATGTGGATCCATGTAGATATACAAATTCAACAAGAAAAAAATAATATATATATATATATAAACTAATTAGCAAAAAACTAAAAGTAAATGGAAATTGAAACAAAGATAAAAAACTCTTCAAATATGAAAATTCAAAACTTTAATTCTAATCATTGAATCTCTTCACACTAGTATGTCTTTTTGAACACCCCTTTTATCTGCGGAATTAAAATAAATGCTTATATACGCACATACTAATATATATATATATATATATATGCATGTATGTACGTATTACAGTGAACGCAAGGTATTGTCAAAAAAACAGCGAAGATCACCATAAAACCGAAAACTTAAGTATATGAATATGTAGGTATGTATATAGATGTATATATATATAT
>NW_023458559.1:1755522-1759458 GCF_013731165.1 Rhagoletis pomonella | reverse complement strand
TAAGTATATGAATATGTAGGTATGTATATAGATGTATATATATATATGTAATAAAATCAGTTTTCCACTCACCTTAGCTCTCCCACGATGATGGTACCAACACGTTGAGAGGATTGCTGTAAAGGGGGTGGAACACAAATATACACAACGCTAACAATACATACATACATATGGGCATATGCGTCCCACTTGAGGTCGGGATACTATTTTGTTTGCCTTCATAATCACTCGCCCGTACTTACGCGCGGTGAGCGAGTCAAACGTCTGGCAAATAATTGAGAACTCAAAAAATTAATTAATTGAAAATTAAAGTACCAACCCGAAATATTTAAACAAATGCAACTAAGAATATTACTCAAAGAAATGGAAAATGAAAGCTAAAGCAAACAAAAATTTTGCATACCGTCTCCGATAAAAAACTATGCACTTAATTCCGCAAAAGAAACAATAGAGATGCAAAAAAAAATGAATGGCCATGAGAATGTGTGTAGCCTGAGGTGTAATATAAACTAAAACGCTAATATCCCGAATCGTACATAAATAAAAAAATATAGGTTGATCAAATTAATTAAGTTAACTAAGGATAAGGATAACGTGAAAAGTTAATGTAAATTAAGTTCATACTAAAAAGGCAAATAAAAGCAAACTAAATGACCAGTTGCATGGCTATACTCATTCCCGACTCTTGCGTCCTCGTTCGCGCACTCTGGGCAACGTGAGCAACCCATGTGCGAGATGCGGTAACCAATCCGAGTGGAGCCTTGGGTCACGGCAGAAAGAGAGGGAGCTTCGGTGGGGCCACTCTGACTTATTCGGCTCAAGGGCTCACTGAAGTCTGCAGCGTCTGTTCACCAGTAGGTGCGTCTGCAAGCGGGTGTCTGCTTGGAGCAAGCGGCTCGCTATATAAACGTGTATTTGGTTGCGATACCACCCCCGTCCCAGCAATGGGTTGTGCGCTGGGCTTGGGACCCGCCACGTAAAAACCACTTCCAGTGAAGAAGCAAGGCAAAGCCTCGGATGAGACCCCCCTTATGATGACGACCACGGCAAACGTTTAAAGGACTACGATGTGAGGGCATGCACCTGGAATGTCCGGGCCCTTAATGGGGAAGGTGCCTCTGCCCGGCTGGTTGATGTCCTCGTAAGGACAAAAGCTGGCATCACCGCCATCCAAGAAATGCGTTGGACGGGGCAAGGCAAACAATGTCTGGGGCCTTGCGACGTCTACTACAGCTGCCATGTAAAGGAGCGCAAATTCGGAGTTGGATTTGTGGTGGGAGAGAGACTCCGTCGCCGAGTACTGTCGTTCACCCCGGTGGACGAGCGTCTAGCCACAATCCGCATCAAAGCGAGATTCTTCAACATCTCGCTCATCTGCGCCCATGCCCCGACGGAAGAGAAGAATGAGGCATCCAAGGATCTCTTCTATGAACATGGTAGTATGCAGTACTAGGTTCAAGCATAAAAAGACCCATCAAGCTACCTGGCTGTCTCCGGATCGAAAAACGAGAAACCAAATCGATCATGTTGTGATAGACCGAAGGCACGCTTCCAGTGTTTTAGACGTACGCACACTCCGAGGCCCAAACATCGACTCGGACCACTATCTTGTTGCAGCCAAGATACGCACCCGCCTCTGTGCAGTAAAAAATGTGCGCCCAAATATGCAAGGAAAGCTTAACGTCGAAAAGCTGCAATCACAACAGACAGCCAGTGTTGCCACTTGAAAATATTATTAGGTACCAAAACGCCTACCAAATCAGTTTGCACACTACCAAACTTTTTTTCCTCATTAAAGCTAGATTTCTTGAATTTACGGGATTTTCAGCACAAATTAACAGCCAAAATAAAAACTACACATATTATTGTTTACAGTATTAGTTAGCAATTCATACAAATTTTAATGTTAAACAAAACAAATTCGTGCCTTTAAATAAAAGAATTTATTTATTCCATAAAAATATTTCAATCTTAGTACAAAATTTGTAAAAAATCTGGAAATTTTCACCAAAGTTTCAAACTTTTTAATCAGAATCTTAAGAAAAAATTTTGGTATGCAGTTTTATAGCTCACTATATTTTAGTCTAACGAAGTGCAAGTTTTAAGCTGCTAAAAAATCCCTTTATTTTTTGCTGCCAGTGTCCTTTATGTATGTATATAAAAGAAAATTTTCGAACATACTTTGTAAGGAAAAAACGTGAAACACCTTCAACCAAAAAAAATATCAGAAATCAACGGGACTTTTTACCAACTTGAAACTCACACTTTCTACCAGAATTCAATCGGCTACAAAACTGCATACCAAAATTTTTTCTAAAGATTCTGATTACAAAATTTGAAAATTTGGTTAAAAATTTCAGAATTTTTATAATTTGTGTACAAAGTTTAAAATGTTAATTTATATAGTGTTTACTGTAAAACCAGCCAGACTTTCATAAAATAGCCAAACCTGGTCAAAATATTGCACTCCTATTATTTTGTGGACAACTGTATGTAAGCACTAGAATTTATTTAAAAAAAAAAAAACTAAAATATAGGCATAACTATTTGGTGCAATTGTTTATATGGGAAAAAATTCAAAGCCCCAACGTTCAAAAAATTTTTATTCTCAAAAATATTTAAAACTAAAAAGTATAAAAATAATAATATAGTAAATATTCAAAATCAATTTTTTGTGTTTTAATTATATGAAAAAAATAATAATTTAAAACTCCTCCCGAAAAAAAATTCTGTGTTCGCCCCTGTCGCCGATAGTTATGTGAAGGCGTCTTTATTCGTGTCTAGTGACGATATACATATCTACCGCTTATATTTGTGATATCCATGCATTTGTTGCCCGGGCCCCTCCCCCGACCCCGCCCCCCGCTCACCTCCAAATTTTTCCCTAAATATTCAAAAATAGTACCATGAAATTCTTGCTCGATAATTTTGGAGCCCCTCCCTAACTTTCAAGGTTTTTCCTATATATATACTGTATAACAAATTATACACTCAACGCTAACAAAATAATTTGTAAATTGATTTAAAAAGTGGATATGTGGATCATCCGGTTCTGTATCAAGTTATTCTCTCTAACTTCAAAGCACTTCCATTTAAAAAGGGTAAAAACCTGGCTGCAGTCAACAATGAGCGAAAATGGATTGAACGGAAACTATAAATAAATGTTTGTGTCTTCTAAGCGTACAGCGAAAGTTTTGTATCACAGACCAATCTGAAATTATTGATCAAACTATAGACCGGTTGGGTGAACAGCCAAGACGTATACTTCTTAAGTAATTACAGCAGATGGCAGAAAACATATAGCGCACATATATTCCTGTAATAAAAGTAGCATATGAGAGGCTGCTAATATATCTATTTAAAACTATAGTTAAATCATTAGTTAAACTTTACTACAGAAAAATTACGCAGAATTTTCTGTAATTAAGTTTAACTATATATTTAGCATAAATGAATATACCAACATAACCAAATTTGCATACTCAAAATGTTCAATATGTCCTCATAGTGGTCGTCGTCGCGTGCGGACGTGTTTTTGCTCGCTCTCGATTGGCATAATATTCATGTTTTCGTTACATATGTATACATTTGCCTGTACAGTGTTTAAACTATACAATAACAAAATTGCATTCAGTCATATAAATGATACTGATGAGCCAGTGACTCTGTGGTAATTTGTGCTAAAATGCCTTGTTTGTGTGGCAATAAAGTGGAACGATCGCATCAGCATAAAATTCAGTGCGCAGGGTGCAATGAACTTTTTCACTTAATATGCGTTAATATTTTGCCGTCGGATGCTGAGTTCCTAGTGAATTCTGACAGACCTTCTTTCTGCAATACATGTGCAGATGTTCGGCGAAAGTCGATTCGCTCACCGCCTCCCCCCATTGATCTTGTGGTGACTGACATTTCTGAGTCTGGCCTTGTTGCTGCTGA
>NW_023458559.1:1753032-1755422 GCF_013731165.1 Rhagoletis pomonella | reverse complement strand
GTGAATTATCTGCAAAAATTCAATGCGGTTCGGTCGAAAAACTATTGCCACAAGTATTTAGAGTCGAGTCATCCGAAAATTGCAAACACTTTTGACTACTTTCGCATATGTGTTTACTCCAGGACTTGGTACAATTAAGCCTGTTAAAGCCTCGATCAAACTTAAAGAAAACGCAGTACCTAAGTTCAGCAAAAGCAGACCAAGACAAGCAGGTATTTGGCGGCAGATTACCTTCAGCCATTGGGTATCCCCCATCGTGCTAACAACAAAATCGGACGGATCAATACGCATTAGTGGAGATTTTAAAGGAGGCGTTAACCACCAAATTGATGTAGATCAATATCCTCTTCCTACTGGGAGTGCCTCCTACAAACATTTCGTCACGGTATTTTTGGAAGATAGACTTGCGCGACGCATATCTTCAAATGAGTTCAACGAGGAGTCCAAAAAATTGCTAGTGGTCAACATGCCACCGGGCTTGTTTCAGTACGAGCGACTGCCATATGGGTTTGCGAGCGCACCAGCCATGTTCCAGAAACATCTCGAGGAGTTGAAGGATGTGCAAATTACATCGACCAAAAGGAACACATCGATCGCTTAGCCAAAGTTTTAAAGATACTATAAGCAGTAGGGAGAAATGCGAGTTTTTGAAGACCAAGTTAACGTATTTGGGTCGTGAAATAAGCGCAGATGGTTTCTACCAGATGAGTCTGGAATCCGAACTGTGAAGAACTTGCGGCGTCCGACAAACTTAATTTATTCCAAATTATTCCCAACTTGCAGCGCCAATGAACAAATTAGGGCGGAAAAATGTGGCTTGCCAGTGGAAGTCTGAGCAAGAAAATGCGTTCAGTGAGCTCAAAGGGCATAACATAAAAGCAACCATGCTGGTTAATTTTCTAGAAGAACTACAAATCGTGTTGGCTACTGGCGTGTCATCGTATGGGGTTGGAGCAATGTGCTCGCTCCCAAACTAGCGTTCGGTCGCCACCCAGAGGAGTCTTGGATATAAATATCCAAAACATAGTGGTCTAAAGCGAATATCTCAACTAAATCCTGATGTATTTTTTAAATTCATAGCTCTACATACCTGTTTAGTAAACCAAATAGCCGTTAGACGTTATTCAAAATAAAAAATGGAAAAAATAAACTTTTTTCCGTATACTTTGTATATATTCCTCCGCAATTTTGTAAGGTAAACTAACAATTTATAATCACTGCTTTGCAGCGAAAAATCTTCTCTTAAATTATATACATAGGTATGTATAAATATGAGGACATATTGAAAATTTTGAGTATGCAAATTTGGATATGCTGGTATATTTATTTATGCTAAATATATAGCTAAACTTAATCACAGAAAATTCTGCATAATTTTTCTGTAGTAAAGTTTAACTAATGATTTAACTATAATTTTAAATGCATGGATATCACAAATATAAGCGGTAGATATATCGTCACTAGACACGAACACAGAATTTTTTGCGGGAGGGGTTTAAATTATCTTTTTTTCATATAATTAAAACACAAAAAATTGATTTTGAATGTTTACTATATTATTATTTTTAAATATTTTTAGTTTTAAATATTTTTGGGAATAAACATTTTTTGAACGTTGGGGCTTTGAATTTTTTTCCCATATAGACAATTGCACCAAATATTTATGCCTATATTTTAGTTTTTTTTTTTAGTAAATTCTAGTGCTTACATACAGTTGTCCACAAAATAATAGGAGTGCAATATTTTGACCAGGTTTGGCTATTTGTCTTCTGTATATTTAATTTAATTTTATGAATGTCTGGCTGGTTTTACAGTAAACACTATATAAATTAACATTTTAAACTTTGTACAAAAATTATAAAAATTCTGAAATTTTTAACCAAATTTTCAAATTTTTTAATCAGAATCTTTAGAAAAAATTTTGGTATGCAGTTTTGTAGCCGATTAAATTCTGGAAGAAAGTGTGAGTTTCAAGTTGGTAAAAAGTCCCGTTGATTTCTGATATTTTTTTTGGTAAAGGTGTTTCACGTTTTTTCCTTACAAAGTATGTTCGACAATTTCCTTTTATATACATACATAAAGGACACTGGCAGCAAAAGAAGGCAAAAACTAAAGGGATTTTTTAGCAGCTTAAAACTTGCACTTCGTTAGACTAAAATATAGTGAGCTATAAAAATGCATACCAAAATTTTTTCTTAAGATTCTAATTAAAAAGTTTGAAACTTTGATGAAAATTTCCAGATTTTTTACAATTTTTGTACCAAGATTGAAATCTGAATTTATTTGGTGTTTGCTGTAACCAGCTAGACTATTATACAAAATATCAAACATTAAATAAACAAAAGGCAAATAGCTAAAACTGATCAAAATATCGCAGAAATAAAATTTCT
>NW_023458559.1:1719070-1752932 GCF_013731165.1 Rhagoletis pomonella | reverse complement strand
GTGAATTATCTGCAAAAATTCAATGCGGTTCGGTCGAAAAACTATTGTCACAAGTAGTTTCGAAGGTGCGGGGTTCTAGCAATTTGTTCGGAGTGAACTTATTTGAAGAATTGGGATTCAAAATTGGGCAAGTAGATATATTTAGAGTCGAGTCATCCGAAAAATTGCAAACACTTTTGACTACATTCGCAGATGTGTTTACTCCAGTACTTGGTACGATTAAGCCAGTTAAAGCCTAGATCAAACTTAAAAAAATGCAGTACTTAAGTTCAGAAAAAGCAGACAAAGACAAGCAGGTATTTGGCGGCAGATTTCCTTCAGCTGTTGGGTATCCCCCATCGTGCTAACAACAAAAACGGACGGATCAATACGCATTTGTGGAGATTTTAAAGGAGGCGTTAACCAGCAAATTGATGTGGATCAATATCCTCTTCCTACTGGGAGTGCCTCCTACAAACATTTCGTTACGGTAAATATTTTTGGAAGATAGAGTTCAACGAGGAGTCCAAAAAATTGCTAGTGGTCAACATGCCATGGGCTTGTTTCAGTACGAGCGACTGCCATATGGGGTAGAGAGCGCACCAGCCATGTTCCAGAAACATCTCGAGGAGTTGAAGGATGTGCAAATTACATCGACGAAAAGGAACACATCGATCGCTTAGCCAAAGTTTTAAAGATACCATAAGCAGTAGGTATAAAATGCAAGAGGGAAATGCGAGTTTTTGAAGACCAAGTCAACGTGTTTGGATCGTGAAATAAGCGCAGATGGTATTTTACCAGATGAGTCTAGAATCCGAACTGTGAAGAACTTGCGGCGTCCGACAAACTTAACTTATTCCAACTTATTCCCAACTTGCAGCGCCAATGAACAAATTAGGGCGGAAAAATGTGGCTTGCCAGTGGAAGTCTGAGCAAGAAAACGCGTTCAGTGAACTCAAAGGGCATATCATAAAAGCAACCATGCTGGTTAATTTTCTAGAAGAACTACAAATCTTGTTGGCTACTGGCGTGTCATCGTATGGGGTTGGAGCAATGTGCTCGCTCCCAAACTAGCGTTCGGTCGCCACCCAGAGGAGTCTTGGATATAAATATCCAAAACATAGTGGTCTAAAGCGAATATCTCAACTAAATCCTGATGTATTTTTTAAATTCATAGCTCTACATACCTGTATAGTAAACCAAATAGCCGTTAGACGTTATTCAAAATAAAAAATGGAAAAAAAAAAACTTTTTTCCGTATACTTTGTATATATTCCTCCGCAATTTTGTAAGGCAAACTAACAATTTATAACCACTGCTTTGCAGCGAAAAATCTTCTCTTAAATTATATACATAGGTATGTATAAATATGAGGACATATTGAACATATTGAGTATGCAAATTTGGTTATGCTGGTATATTCATTTATGCTAAATATATAGTTAAACTTAATTACAGAAAATTGTGCGTAATTTTTCTGTAGTAAAGTTTAACTAATGATTTAACTATAATTTTAAATAGATATATTAGCAGCCTCTAATATGCTACTTTTATTACAGGAATACATGTGCGCTATATGTTTTCTGCCATTTGCTGTAATTACTTAAGAAGTAAACGTCTTGGCTGTTCACCCAACCGGTCTATAGTTTGATCAATAATTTCAGATTGGTCTGTGATACAAAACTTTCGCTGTACGCTTAGAAGACACAAACGTAAAGACAAAGTAATAAACAATTGAACTATACATTTATTTATAGTTTCCGTTCAATCCATTTTCGCTCATTGTTGACTGCAGCCAGGTTTTTACCCTTTTTAAATGGAAGTGCTTTGAAATTAGAGAGAATAACTTGATACAGAACCGGATGATCCACATATCCACTTTTTAAAGCAATTTACAAATTATTTTGTTAGCGTTGAGTGTATAATTTGTTATACAGTAGGGGCTCCAAAATTATCGAGCAAGAATTTCGTGGTATTATTTTTGAATATTTAGGGAAAAATTTGGAGGTGAGCGGGGGATGCATGGATATCACACATATAAGCGGTAGATCGTCACTATACACGAATAAAGACGCCTTCACATAACTACCGGCGACAGGGGCGAACCAGAAATTTTTTTCCGGAGGGGTTTTAAATTATTTTTTTTCATATAATTAAAACACAAAAAATTGATTTTGAATATTTACTATATTATTAATTTTTATACTTTTTAGTTTTAAATATTTTTGGGAATAAAAATTTTTTGAACGTTGGGGCTTTGAATTTTTTCCCAAATATTTATGCCTATATTTTAGTTTTTTTTATTAAACAAATTCTAGTGCTTACATACAGTTGTCCACAAAATAATAGGAGTGCAATATTTTGACCAGGTTTGGCTATTTGACTTCTGTTTATTTAATTTTATTTTATGAAAGTCTGGCTGGTTTTACAGTAAACACTATATAAATTAACATTTTGAACTTTGTACACAAATTATAAAAATTCTGAAATTTTTAACCAAATTTTCAAATATTTTAATCAGAATCTTTAGAAAAAATTTTGGTATGCAGTTTTGTAGCCGATTGAATTCTGGTAGAAAGTGTGAGTTTCAAGTTGGTAAAAACTCCCGTTGATTTCTGATATTTTTTTGGTTGAAGGTGTTTCACGTTTTTTCCTTACAAAGTATGGTTCGACAATTTTCTTTTATATGCATACATAAAGGACACTGGCAGCAAAAGAGCGCAAAAATTAAAGGGATTTTTTAGCAGCTTAAAACGTGCACTTCGTTAGACTAAAATATTGTGAGCTATAAAACTGCATACCAAAATTTTTTCTTAAGATTCTGATTAAAAAGTTTGAAACTTTGGTGAAAATTTCCAGAATTTTTACAATTTTTGTACCAAGATTGAAATCTGAATTTATTTGGTGTTTGCTGTAACTAGCTAGACTTTTATACAAAAATATCAAACATTAAATAAACAAAAGGCAAATAGCTAAAACTGATCAAAATATCGCAGAAATAAAATTTCTGTACTGCTTCGTCTTTAAAAGAAAAAATTGTACTCAATATTTACTTGATCGTAATTTCTTCTCTGTGAATTTTAAGTAAATCTAAATCACTTAATCTTTGTTCCTCAGTTTTACTTTGTAATTATTATTTATGCTTAAGAGCGTTCACTGGAAGCAAGTGTCACAGGAAGTGTTGCGTCTACAAATCTGCACGTCTATTGCTTTGCATACGTACAAAGTATAATGTTCCATAACGCCGAACTACAAAATGTTGACAATGTTTACTTTTCCAAAACGCATCCGAAATGTTATCGAAACGCATCGCTGAAGCAATCAGCGCATCAGAAACAAAGTTGAGGCTTCGTTTGTTATCGGTTACCACTGGTGTTTTAGAAATGGAAATTTCAGAAAAATTGTTCCTTGCTATATTGAATATTTAAAATAAGCAATGTTTCGCAATATATAAACAGTTTGAATACCGCAGTATAACAGTATCCAAACATTGTATTGATACTGTTGTGTATGCAAATTCAAATTTACTAACAGCAATGAATTTGTATTCTCAGTGCAAAACTAATTTTAGTGTAATTGTAATTTTGTATATTTGGCAACACGGAACTATAGCCACCAGAAGAAATGTCTCTAGGTTTAGAAAAGTACTGTACCAACAACAAGTTTAACATCTGGCGACGAAGAAAAAGAAGAATACAACGATGACTGAAGAGTTTTTAAAAAAATTGATGGAGGAGCAACGTAACTTCACCCTCAATGTGCTTAAGGAACGAAGGCTTGGATGGACAACATTTATACTAAAATATATTAACATTTAGTTTTTAATATTTTTATTGAGCTTTGTACCACGATTGTTTATTAAGAAAAATTTAAAAAGCAACAAAATCTAGGCGGGAGAAGTTTATTTATTTGTTTATGAAGTCTAACAACAGGATGTTCTTACAGACTACTTATTAGAAAAAATTACATATTATAAAATATTATTGAGATTACTTAAATAAAATTCAAGCCGATTTCGGAAAATACCCTTTGGCATAGATAGATCAAGGTCTAGAAAACTAGAAATCGTATTGATTTCTTGCAAAGTTCTATTTAAGGGAGCATTTCGGCTGTAAAAAGTTTTGCTAACAGCGACTCTAAACAAATCAGTATGCCGCAAAATTCTGCTAGGAACATTGAAATAAATTCTGCTGAGCAATAAGGGGCAATCAACGTTACCGGAAATTACATCGAAAATTAAGGAAATGGACAGGATAATTCTTCTGTTATGCAACGGCATTAAGTTAATTAACTGACAACGTGAAAAATAGGATGGGATAGGGTCGGAGAAGTTAAGCGATCTTAAGGCGTGTCGGATAAACACGCGCTGGACTGACTCAATCCTGTTTATGTGGACTTGGTAATAAGGTCTTCAAATAAAGGCAGCGTACTCTAATCTTGACCGAACAAATGCAGAGTATAAGACTTTGTGAGTGTAGGGATTCAGAAACGCAGTACTGTAGCGTTTCACAAAAGCTAGCATCGAAAATGAATTAGCGACGATATAATTTACATGCGTAATGAAAGTAAATTTCGAATCGAAAAATACTCCTAGGTCCTTAACTACGTTGAGAGACTCCAATCTAGTATCAGAAATACGGTATGATGTGGGTAGCGGTGTAGATTGTTTTGAAAACGTGATTTGGTTACATTTTTTAATGTTAAGAAATAAGCGATTCTTAACACACCACAATAATAATCTGTCGAGATCAGCTTGAAGTAGAAGCGCGTCATTATTAGATCTGATAACTGAGTAGACTTTTAAATCATCTACGTATAAGAGATACTTAGATGTAGTAAAGCACGACCCGATGTCATTAATAAATATTAAGAAGAACAGGGGGCCCAATATACTACCTTGCGGAACTCCAGAGGTGAGCAAAAAGGTCTTCGAAGAAGCGCCATCAAGAACAACAGAACTAGTTCTGTGTGATAGATAGGTCTTTATCCACTGAAGCATGGACGAGTGAAACCCAAGCTGCGAAAGTTTACTAATTAAAATCGTATGCGAAATTCTATCAAATGCCTTGGAAAAGTCCGTGTATATTGTATCCATTTGGTACCCTGCTTGGAAACTTTTAATACAGTCGTCAGTACATTTCTTGAACTTGAGCTCGTTATGAATTTCTTAGGGCAGAAATGGGCAGCCGTACCTACAAAAGATCGGTAGCCGAACTGCGAAGCTTAGCCCGGCAGTGTGATTTTGTGTGCAAAAAAGAAAATTGTATGCATGATTACTCAGACGATATCATGAGAGGCCAAATAATTTTCAGCAGCCAACGCTGCCAAAGTGCAGCTAATTGCCGATTCATTTGAATCAACAACAAAGACGGTACGCGCAATCTAAGACAAAACAAACACTACAAATGCAGTAGATAGCAATGGAATATATTCGATGTCAGCGAGGAATACAAAAAGAACTAACACGCGTAACAAAAAAAAATAACAAAAAACCAAAAATACCGTTCATGCACAGGCTGTCGAGTTTCACATAATAGAGATGATTGCAAATTCAGAAGTTCTGTTTGCAGAAATATCGGAAAAACGGGCCATATTGCAGTCGTATGTTTATCAAGTGAAAAAAAATCAGCAAAAACAACAAAGGTGGCGTTTGTAGAAGCCCTGCTAGTCTTTACTACATACGTGACTTTACTAAGACGTCTGTCTACGACACCCTTTAACCATTTAACATTTGTTAACAAACGTGACAAAATAGAATACATTTCAACGGCATTTTCGGTAGCTAGCACTGTAAGCGGCAAAAATAAAAAAAAACGGTCTGTGGAAGTTTTTGTTAATGGCATAAAGACAGAATTTCAAATGGATTCTGGTACGGAAGTGTCCGTAATAACATTGGACACTTACGAAATGTTAAATGAAGCATTACTGAAGCCATTTTTGTGTGAACTATACGGATACGGTCATACTCAAATAGAAACTTTGGGTGAATTATCTGCAAAAATTCAATGCGGTTCGGTCGAAAAACTATTGTCACAAGTAGTTTCGAAGGTGCGGGGTTCTAGCAATTTGTTCGGAGTGAACTTATTTGAAGAATCGGAATTCAAAGTTGGGCAAGTAGATATATTTAGAGCCGAGTCTTCCGAAAAATTGCAAACAATTTTGACTACTTTCGCAGATGTGCTCACTTCATTACTTGGCCAGTTAAAGCCTCGATCAAACTTAAAGAAAACGTAGTACTTAAGTTCAGCAAAAGCAGAACAAGACAAGCAGGTATTTGGCGGCAGATTACCTTCAGCGATTGGGCATCCCCCATCGTGCTAGCAACAAAATTGGACGGATCAATACGCATTTGTGGAGATTTTAAAGGAGGCGTTAACCAGCAAATTGATGTAGATCAATATCCTCTTCCTACTTGGAGTGCCTCCTACACACAGTTCGTCACGGTAAATATTTTTGGAAGATAGAGTTCAACGAGGAGTCCAAAAAATTGCTAGTGGTCAACATGCCACCGGGCTTATTTCAGTACGAAAAGGAACACATCGATCGCTTAGCCAAAGTTTTAAAGCTACTATAAGCAGTAGGTATAAAATGCAAGAGGGAGAAATGCGAGTTTTTGAAGACCAAGTTAACGTATTAGGGTCGTGAATTAAGCGCAGATGGTATTTTACCAGATGAGTCTGGAATCCGAACTGTGAAGAACTTGCGGCGTCCGACAAACTTAATTTATTCCAACTTATTCCCAACTTGCAGCGCCAATGAACAAATTAGGGCGGAAAAATGTGGCTTGCCAGTGGAAGTCTGAGCCAGAGAACGCATTCAGTAAACTCAAAGGGCATATCATAAAAGCAACCATTCTGGCTCATTTTCTAGAAGAACTACAAATCGTGTCGGCTACTGGCGTGTCATCGTATGGGTTTGGAGCAGTGTTCTCCAATATTATTCCGGATGGGACCGAGCAACCGATCGCCTTTGCCTCCAAGACCCTCAATCGTCATCAAGAAAACTTCAGCCAAATTGAAAAGGAGGGTTTGGCAATATTATTCGGTGTACAAAAATTTCACTGGTTTTTATACGGGCACAAGTTACAAGGTCTTATCGAGCGTATTGTGTGAAAGACTGAACCCCACCGTCAATGAACTGATCGGGCCTTATCAGTGTGGCTTTAGACCTGGAAAATCCACCATAGACCAGTTATTCACAATACGCCAAATCTTGGAAAAGACCGCGAGAAAAGGATCGACACCCAGCACCTATTTGTCGACTTTAAAGCTGCTTTTGACAGCACTAAAAGTAGTTGCCTATACACCGCTATGTCTGAATTTGGCATTCCCTCAAAACTCATACGGCTGTGTAAAATGACGTTGAGCAATACCACCAGCTCCGTCAAAATTGGCAGAGACCTCTCCGAGCCGTTCGCCACAAAACGGGGTTTTAGGAGGCCGACTCCCTTTCATGTGACTTCTTTAATCTGATGTTGGAGAAGATAGTAAAAGCTGCAGAACTGAACCGCTCAGGAACAATTTACTACAAGAACGTGCAATTTCTGGCTTATGCCGATGACATCAACGTCATCAGTAACAAAAACCGCGAAGTCTGTTCTGCCTTTTCCAAATTGGATAGGGAAGCAAAGCGAATGGGTCTGGTGGTAAACGAGGACAAGACGAAGTATCTCCTGTCATCAAACAAACAATCAGCACATTCGCGCCTTGGCAACCACGCCACTGTTGACAGTTACAATTTCGAGAAAGTAGAGAATGTTGTTTACTTCCTAACCAGCATTAGCACCAATAATAATGTCAGCATTGAAATCCAACGCAGAATCACTCTTGCCAACAAGTGCTACTCTGAACAGAGTAGGCAATTCAGGAGTAAAGTCCTCTCTCGACGTACGAAAACCACGCTCTATAAGTCACTCATCATGCCCGTGCTGGTATATGGCGCAGAAGCATGGACAATGACAACATCCGATGGGGCGGCTATTGGAGTGTTTAAGAGAAAGATTTTGTGGAAGATTTACGGGCCTTTACGCGTTGGCGACAGCGAGTACCGTAGACGATGGAACGATGAGCTGTATGAGCTTTACAACGATACGATCATAGTGCAGCGAATTGAAATACAGCGGCTCCGCTGGCTTGGTCATGTCGTTTGAATGGACACCGACGCTCCAGCTCTGAAAGTATTCAACTCGGATCCCGCTGGTGGTAGCAGAGGAAGCGGGCGGCCCCCACTGCGATCAGGTGGAGAAGGACTTGGCTTCACTTGGCGTTTCCAATTGGTGTCAGTTGGCACAGAGGAGAAACGACTGGCGTGCTTTGCTGAACTCGGCCAAAATCGCTTAGGCGGTTACAGCGCATAAAAATAAGAAGAAGAACAAGTTTGTGCTTATAATTGACCATGGCTGGTCAGCATGTTTAGGCCCGATAAAAATCTTCCAACCATGACAGCTCAACGCATTCAGAGGTGGGCTATTACGCTCATGGCCTACCAGTTTGAAATAAAATATCGCAACATGGCAGAGCGGAGCGTGCAAATGCCGACGCTTTGTCGAGGTTCCTATCGGGTCCAGATGAAGATTTCGAATACAACGGCGAAATTAATCAGGTGCTTGTGATCGAAACGCCTAATAACGCGGAGGTCATAAGTACAAGCACCAGCAATGATCCAATGCTACAGAGAGTCAAAGAATACACTCAGATAGGAAGGCCCGAAAGACGAGAATCTTCGGCCATATTTCAATCGCAAGTTGTCGTTGATTTAGTCTTGTTACAGAGTGATATAACACGGCTAGTAATTTTCAACTCATTGCGCGAACAAATTTTGCGCTTTCTTCATGACGGGAATTGGGGCATGGTCAAGATGAAAGAACTAGCACGTCAACACTGTTGGTGGCACAGCATCGATAAGGATATCGAGAAACTAGCAGATGGATGCGAAAGTTGTAACGTAGCGGCTCCAAGAAAATAATCTTCGGCCATATTTCAATCGCAAGTTGTCATTGATTTAGTCTTGTTACAGAGTGATGTCACACGGGTTGTCATTTTCAACTCATTGCGCGAACAAATTTTGCGCTTTCTTCACGACGGGAATTGGGGCGTGGTCAAGATGAAACAACTAGCACGTCAACACTGTTGGTGGCACAGCATCGATAAGCATATCGAGAAACTAGCAGATGGCTACGAAAGTTGTAACGTAGCGGCTCCAAATAGTTGGCGGCAATATTCAGGCTGGCCCGAACCACAGGCATATTGGCAGAGAGTGCACATGGACTTTGCGAGTACGATTTTCGATTCCTACTTCCACCGCTGAGACTACGGTTTTCGCATTAACAACCATTTTCGCTGCTGAGGGCTTGCTAGAGATTGTAAGCGAAAATGGTCCACAGTATACAGCCAACGTGTTCGAAATATTCTGTGCTCAAAACGTTCTTAAATTCCTTACAACCTACCTTACTATGCCAAATGCTAAAGGAATATCACCAGCACAGCTTTTACATGGTCGTCCAGCACGTACTGTCTTTTCGCAGATGTTTTCTGTTAAAAATTCGAAAACAGATGCTAAAGAAACTCGAGCCAAATTTTCACCGCAGGAACATGTCTATATTCGAAACTATGCTCGCGGAGAGAAATGGTTAAAGGGTATCGTGGACAGACGTCTAGGTACAGTCATGTATGTAGTAAAGACTAGCAGGGGCTTCTACAAACTTCACCAAAATAAAATGAAAACAACAACAACAGTGAAGGGACCGATTCACATTCCTACTTATTGAATCGGATACAGATGCAGATGCTCATATTGAACAGTCTCTGGTACAAACAACGAAACCGCAAGAAGTTCGTCGAAGCAGCCGTATTCACAGATCGGTACACCGCTATCAAGCACAAGATTTTCGCAATTAAAGCGGTGGATGGTGTTGTGAATGCAAATTAAAATTTACTAACAACAATGAATTTTAATTCTCAGTTGAAACTAATTTTAATGTAATTGTAATTTTGTATATATGGCAACACTGAACTACAGCCACCAGAATAAAGGTGTTGGCCCAATGCAGGCTTGCTTTGCACGCCTTGCTTACTTTAATTTGCTTTGATATACTTCAAAAACACGTTTGGCCAAATGGCAGCTTGGAACACTGTCAAAGCAATCAGCTATGTAGTTAAAAAGTAAAGGTCTGTTCCCTTACACTAAGAATAATTTTTCCACAAAATTCCTGAAAAGTAAAAAAAGAAATGCAAACAATCTTTTCAGATTTATTTTTGAATTAATTTTTGCAATTCAAAGGAATGGTAATAATTATACATACATACATAAATATATGTACATTTATTAAAAACAACAAACTAAAAAAAAAATCGATTTTTCAAGAGACGACTGGCCAGTAGTTTGACATCATAAATATCGCTAGCTTTGTGTGAAAATTTGCTAAGTCTTCATTTTATGAAACCTCATATTTTTATATAGGAAGCAAGAGAAATTAAGGATTAAAGTACTTGTTTTATTTTTTCTCGTTTATATTCAATGAAAGAAAAATTTTCTAAGTCCAAGGAGACCTCGAACATCCGATAAGGCCAAAATAATACGAAATCTTTTAACAAAGATCGAATCCTTCTGATTCGTATGGAGTTTTGCTTTAAACATGCAAAATGTTGTATTCAAAGTTCTTGTAAAATTTGTAGAAATGCACTTAGCAATTTTTCACTTTAAGCCTGCGACATGTTAAATATAGATATGGAAACATAGAATCATTTTTATTAAACTATGGATTACATACATTATTCATATATTCTTTTTTAATTACGTAAAATTTCTACATAAAAGTGTGCAGCAATTTGTTTGAATTTATTTAGAACGGGAACATACCTTTTGTCAAAAGTCTACAAAACTCTTTCAAATAAAACATTTGCCTATTTAAAACTTTGAGGCGCTTAAAGCAAGCGAACCAAAATTCCCATTTGGCCACCCCTCATACGTTTTAGTATATTCCAAATGACTTTTGTCAGTTCTCAAAGCGAAGCAAGCAAAGCAAGCCTGCATTGGGCCAGTACCTTAAGTTTCGTTAGGTTTAGAAAATTACTGGCGTGCACATCCGAATTGCGTGAGTATACCACCTACTTTTCATCACCAACAACAAGTTTAACAGATACGTTTTTGGTAGTCAGCCCAACTGTCAAAATTTGTATAAAAACCTGTTCACTTCTTCTTCTTATTTTGGGCTGTAACCGCCTAAACGATTTTGGCCGAGTTGAACAAGGCACGCCAGTCGTTTCTCTTCTCTGCTAACTAACACCAAATGTAAATGCCAAATGAAGCCAAGTCCTTCTCCACCTGGTCTTTCCATCGCAGTGGGAGTGGGAGTGGGAGGATCCCTCTTCCTCTGCAACCACCAGCGGGTTCCGAGTTGAATACTTTCAAAGCTGGAGCGTCGGTGTCCATTCAAAAGATATGGCCAATCCAGCGGAGCCGCAGCATTTTAATTCGCTGCACTATGTCCCTGTCGTTGTAAAGTTCATAGAGCTCATCGTCCCATCGTTTGCGGTACACGCCGTCGCGAACGTGTAAAGGCCCGTAAATCTTCCGCAAAATCCTTCTCTCGAATACTCCAAGAGCCGCCTCATCGATGCTGACATTGTTATCGGTGTGAATGCTGGTTCCCAAATAAACGAAATTCTCAACTTTTTTCAAAATATATCACTGTCAACAGAGACGTGGGTGCCAAGTTACGAATGCGCTTTGCTTCCTTATCCAACTTG
The DNA here is from genome assembly GCF_013731165.1 of Rhagoletis pomonella. Taxonomy (NCBI): domain Eukaryota; kingdom Metazoa; phylum Arthropoda; class Insecta; order Diptera; family Tephritidae; genus Rhagoletis; species Rhagoletis pomonella. The sequence goes on along the minus strand of NW_023458559.1, from coordinate 1,741,206 downwards.
GAAAAGTCAAAACAGGCGGTTCTTGTTACCGATGATGTCGATGTCATCGGCGTACGCCAGCGACTGCACGCTCTTGTAAAATATTGTTCCTGAGCGGTTTAGTTCTGCAGCTCTTATTATCTTCTCCAACATCAGATACAAGAAATCAAATTAAAGGTAGGCGCCCTATCTGAAACTCCGACTTGGAGGGGTATTTACCATTTATGCCGGATATGGTGGAAATGCTCAACGTTATGTTACCCATCCTTATCAGTTTCGAGAGGATGCCTACTTCAGACGTCGCGGCGTCTATGGAACTCCCTTTAGTGCTATCGAAAGTGGCTTTGAATTATTAAATTTTTAACATTTAAAAATTAAGTCTTGAATATCTTAAATTAAATTACTTTTGGTTTTTTAAAAATGAAAGTTCTTGGTATAGTTTTCAATTGTTTTCGCCAATCAGTCTTGTTAATCATTAGACTTGTTACATTTAAAAATTAAAAGTAATTATGTTAAACATCTTAAATTGAATTACATTTGGATGTTTAAAAATGAAAATTTTGGGTAACGTTATATTACTTATCGCTTGCTCATCTGCTTGAAAGCCACCGGCTGCACCACCGATGGTAGACGGACACACAGTGATCCTAACTTGCACGCGAATAAATCTTTATTAATATTTTAATCTTCACACTAAGGGGACCTTATACTTACTTGTAAGTATGTAACGGCTGCACTTGCACAAATAAAAGTCTACAATTGTAGAAAGGGCTGCGCCAGCGAACGTAGACCAACACACAAAGTGATCCTGATCTGCACTTGAAAAAATCGTTGTTAATAGTTTAGTCTTCACACTTATGGGGACTTTGGAAGCATCGAAAACTTATACCAGTCAGTGTGGGACTTTAACCCGAACTAAACCTCCTACCGTCGAAGTACCGAACCCCCCGGTATTTCGTATTCGGTATTTCGATATTAAGTATTTCGCCGAGAGACGGTTGAGCACTAGGCTCCCACGTTCGTTCCAGTCGGTTGTACTCAGTCCTGGTCTACACCTAGTAGGCTTTGCCATGTCTTGTTTAAAGAGAAATACCTTTTTTTTTAACTATTTATTTATTTCTCTTAGGTACAACTTATTATTTTTCGCTTTTATAAATAGTAAGAACAAATACCTTACAATTACGGCATGTCTTATGCCTGCTTTTTGACGCTGGTATTGCATTCAGCAAGCTTGCATAAGGCAGGAGTTTCAACCACATATACGTATGTATACTGCCTCTTCGGTTGGAACGGTCCAGGCTCCAATCCGCACGTCCCGGTTGCACGAAATTCGAAACTGCACTTTATTGGCGGCTGGAACGGCCTAACTTCTAGTCCGCGCCTACGCTTTGGTTCGTGAACATCATAGTTTGGTTCCAGTCTGCGGCTATGCTAATAGTCGGCTTAATCACGGGTGATACGCCGCTGTCTCTCTATGGCCCCCAGTGCCTTCAAAATTGAAATTAGTGTGTCGCTGGTTGATGCCCATTCAGTGGATCCTTCCACCATGTAGTCGACTGCTGATGCAATCGAGAGCACTCAAAGATTACGTGGTGGACGTCTTCTTCCACGCCACTCTCACAAAAGTCGCAGTACGGGTCGTGCTCGTGTTTGAATATAAACAGGTATGCCTTAAAAGAGCCATGACCACTCAAGAACTTACTCAGATAAAAATCTAATTCGCCATGTGCTCTATTAAGCCAGGATACCAGATTTGGTATGCAGCGATAGGTCCAATGACCTTTAGTCGTACTATTCCACTTGTTTTGCCACTCCGTACTGCTGCTTTCCCGGGCTTGACGTCTGTCTAATTAAGTTAGAGTATGCGACGTGGATGCAAGGCCAGTCGATTCTCTCGCCTGTATATCTGCAGTTATCATACTGCTGCTTCATCCGACACTGTTGTGAAGGCGCTGCAAACTCGGAGCGCACACCAACGGTTTGTTGAGTTGACTCCGCGGAAATATGCTGGACCCTGTGCCGCGTTTGACCAAATTGGGGCCGTACACAATATTTGGCTTTTAACCACGCTCGCTAAGAGTAAATGCCTGCGCTGTTTCGGTCCTCGTGTATTAAGCCCTATCTTTTTCCTGCGGGTTTCCCCCCACGTCTTTATGCAAATATGAAAAATACTTTATGCAACGATGTATATATGTATATATTTCATTTCTTCTCTAATTTTAATATAGCCGTGAAAGCATAATATGGTAGAATAGTTGTATAGCTCGGGTACCATAGAATGAAAAGCAATAATACGTTTTTGGAACATCTGGTGTTTTTATTTATATTAAAATATCTCCAATGGATTAAATAATAGTAGAAATACCAACGTTGTATTGTAATAACTAAGTGTTAACTAACTAATTTCTTACGAATAATAACTCTAATATTATTCCACAGCATGTTTTAAGTTTCAAAACATCTATTAACATAAATGCCATGGATAACTAGATATGAAACTCTCTAATTTTTTCTGAGAGCACGCCCAGGAACTCGTTTTCGTACTTGGCAGCACTGCCAATCCCCGGGCAGATAAACAGCTGACACGCGAAATAGTGCGCTGCCAGAAATAAGACGTCAAAAATAATTGACGCAAACAGTTCGTTTTTGCGTCGATAGAAAAGTGTCGCGATTTTCGTATTTTACTCAAATTTATATATTATATGAGGAAAAAGTATAAAAGAAGGTAAATATTAAAGCTAGTGCAAGGGTGATATATTAAGCAAATGAATTATGTTGCAATGATGTTTTTTCAGCAAGAAAATGCCAAAAGCAAAAAACAAGTGTGTTCAAAGATGCGTCGGGGAACATCGAGTTAATTTAAATCGAGGTCATTTAAATCTCAATTTTTAAATTTTGGCTTATGTATGTATGTATGTACTGTTATTTTATACTGATTTTGCTTATTATTATTTTATGTGTGTATATGTATGTGTATATGGGTGATATAGATCTACTGGGGAATCGAGCACCCAAAACTAACTTCGGTAACGCGCCATTTGCATACCTCAGTGGTGGTGTGGAAACTGAGACATTTCTAAGTTTAGTTTAAAAATACCTAATTTAGGTTTCCGCCGGTGTGGCATCACTAGCTATAGTTATAAAAAATACACACTTTGACAGCGCTCTCACGACAAAAAGAGTTTCATATCTAGTTATCCATGATATCCAATGCAATCAACATACATTTTATTATCGATAAAGGGTTGGGTTTTTTTTTAAGGCATTCTTGTTTATTGTCATTGCAAAAGCTAAGCGAACTGGAAGCAGAAGCTTTTTAAATTGGAAAGACATATCAGAAGAAATTAAAGGGTTCACGTTACTTGTGGTTCCGAAGTTATGGCTAAAGAAAACGTCCACACCCATGTTATGCTACACCCCCTTTTACAAACTCATTTATATATACCTTACTATAAGCACCTACCATAGATATGTTTGCATACCAAATTTCAAGTTCATGTGACTTATGGGTCCGAAGTTATGGCTGATTAAAAATTCCATGATTATGAGATGAGCCACGCCGTCTTCTACAAACACATTTATTTATATCTTACTATAAGAAGCTACCATAGATATGTCTACATACTAAATTTCAAGTTCATGTCACTTATGGTTACGAAGTTATGGCTAATTAAAACTTCAAAGCCTACTGGATGTGGCACGCCCCCTTTTATAAACTCATTTATATAAGCCTTGTCATAAGCACCTACCATAGATATGACCAAATATCAAATTTCAAATTCATGCGTCGTATGGTTCCGAAGTCATAGCTGAAACAAAATTCCACGCCTATGTTATATGCCACGCCCCTTTTTAGAAACTAATTTATATATACCTTACCATAAGCGTCTCCCATAGATATATCTTCGTACCAAATTTCAATTTTTTTTGACGTATGGTTCCGAAGTTACAGCTGATTAAAAATTTTCAGGCCTATTGGAGGTGCCACGCCCCCTTGCGAAATTTGCGACATATTTGCAAATAAAACCATACCTATAACCTGGGTTAAAAACAAATAAGTCTGCAAAGTTTCATGCGATTACATGTCGTGGTTCAAAAGATATAAGGTAATAAACAAACAGACATTCACATTTATATATATAGACTAGCTGTACCCTGCCACGCTTTGCTGTGGCATATTTCTGTTATATGGACGATAAATTATTAACGAAACAAAGCATACGTTTCATATGTGTTTTGTTATGTAATAAGTACTCGTGTGCACACAATATTTGTTATTTTTCCATTCTCTGCATATATATCAAGGATATCTGATTTGCCGGCACAGGAACACGCAACATCTGAGAAGCAGTCAGCATCTAAATCTAAACCATACTTTTCCAAAGTTCGACCTGGAGCATTATAGATTGTGATTCCGAATGTCAATTGAATTGGGAATTGCAATCTTTTAAATTGAATCATCATCATTAAATGGAATCATGGGAATTCTTCACCTTTGAAAAGCCACGTTCTTCATCAATTTCAGTTTGGGCATGATCGCGTGATAGTGCTGGTTCCCTAGTAAATGAAATTCTCCACTTTCCCGAAATTATAACTGTCAACAGTGACGTGGGTTCCAAGGCGCGAACGCGGTGACTGGAGATACTTCGTCTTGTCCTCGTTTGCCACCAGGGGCATTCGCTTTGCTTCCTTATCCAGCTTGGAAAAGGCAGAAGAGATTTCGCGATTTTTGTTACCGTTGATGTCGATGTCATCGGCACACGCCAGACACTACACGCCCTTGTAAAAAAATGTTCCTACATGGTTCAGCTCTGCAGCTCTTAGTATCTTAACATTTGCATCATGCGATCGTAAATGCTCTTCTGCTTTCGCTTTAATTTGGGAATCCTTGATCGGTAATAGGAGTTCACAATAGTAATGATAATTATAATCATAATAATATTATCTCACGTTATTCAAAATCACTTTACTCGCAATATACGTAGTAGGCCTTGGCGGCCCCAAACGAAGTTGCTTACGATTAAAAGTTAACTTATTTATAATGCTAGGGAATGCTGTCAACAATTTTATGTTTTCATTAAGTATTTTATAAACAGCTTTTATGCGATAGTTTTTTGTTTTCGGTACTCTTTTATCATTTTGTTATTTGTTTCAGTAGTTTTCAGCCGACTTAAAAAAAATGAGAAGGTTATCAATTCGTCGGATTTTTTCTTTTATGCATGTTACCGCATAACTTTGGACCACGTCAACCGATTTCCAGGTGATCCCATACTAATTTGGTTTAGATCCGATCATTGGATCATGAAAAAATTAACGGTAGTATTACACTTTTATATGAGAATTGGAGTCGGTGTGTTGTTTGCTTAAATATTACTTGTTTATGAATTTTTTACATTAAGTAATTTGTGTACCAGCTCTTCGTTGATAATATGATCACTTCGTTTGATAAGATGTTGTAAATTCTATATTTATTTACACTGTTTGGATATGTGGAAAGATTTAAAAAAAATCCCTGGTAAAGCTTTCCCAAATACTTTTGTTTGGAACCAGTTATGTAATATTTCTTTTAATTTCAATATTTTCAGTTTTTACTTTTAGATATGCTAATCCCATAAAAGATTTGATAATCCTATAAAAAATATTTCTAAATCAAGATTTTTCAAATACTTTTCGTTTGGAACCCATATTGTTCCTCAAACATATATTCGATTGTAAGTCTTCTTAAAACTCTTTAGTTTGATTGCAATATTTCATTTATTTAATCAATCCAAGACGCTTACGTTATTTTGGCAGTTAGGGCTCGATATATTATTAAGCAGTAGGGTGGGCTTAATAATATATCGAGCCCTAACTGCCAAAATAACGTAAGCGACATATTTTTCAAAATTTTGTTTTTGATGCAGAAATATTACTAGAGCATCGAGATACATTTCTGCATCAAAAAGAAAATTTTGAAAAAAATGTCGCTTACGTTATTTTGGCGGTTAGGGCTCGATATATTATTAAGCCCACCCTACTGCTTAATAATATATCGAGCTGTAACCTGCCATGCTTTACTGTGGCATATTTCTGTTATATGGACGATAAATTATTAACGAAACAAAGCATACGTTTCATATGTGTTTGGTTATGTAATAAGTACCTGTGTGCACACAATATTTGTTATTTTTCCATTCTCTGCATAGATATCAAGGATATCTGGTATTCCGACACAGGAACACGCAACACCTGAGAAGCAATCCGCCTCTAAATCTAAACCATACTTTTACAAAGTTCGACCTGGAGCATTATTAATTGTGATTCCGAATGTCAATCGAATTGGGAATTGCAATCTTTTAAATTGAATCATCATCATCAAATGGAATCATGGGAATTCTTCACCTTTGAAAGGCCACGTTAAAATCTTTGCTTACATTACGTTCTTCATCAATTTCTTAACTGCGAGTCGCATTCCGTTGCAGAGTTTTCGCTGATTAATATTCCGCAAAATGATAATTGGCACACCTATTTTCAATTTCGGTATGTGGGGTCTCGCTGGAAGATCAATCGAGTTCAAAAATTTCGTGGAATAGTCTTTTTCCACAACGGTGTTTATCGACGTATATCCTATTTCCTCACGTTGAATGCTGGATTGAATAACATTAGTGGTATTCACCAAAGTGAGCAAGTGGTCTGGCAGTCTTGTAAAAGAGCAGATCAGCTCAAGCAACGACTGTTGTCAATACCACTATTATTTAGTTGATAGACCTCCTTATTCTTCGCAGCAAGAATAACCCGTTCACTGAGCCAATCGTGATTCCTAAAATTTAAACCTATTTTATTTGATACCCACATGGCAATATTTCATATTATTTTATCACTTTAACCGAGATAAAATTTTCAAATAGGTGGCAGCCCTCCTCAAAAATATTTCCAATAGTTATCTTTCTGAAACCTATATAATTTTATACCCTCATTGCAATATTGCATTTATTTATCAATTTAAAAGAGTTTAAATTTTTAAATAGGTGGAAATCCTCTTCAAAAATATCTCCAGCAGTCATATTTCCTAAAACTCTTTTATTTGACACCTATATAATAAGTTATTTATGTTATCAATTAAATTGAGTTACATTTTCCAACAGATAACAACCCTCAAACAACATTTTTTCGGCTGTAAGCCTTCTTAAAAATGTAAAGTTTGGTACCCATATTGAAATACTTCATTTATTTATGTTTGTAATATAAATGATCCTGCTATGATACCGAACAATACAAAAAAAAAATATTCAAATCAGTTCAGCGGTTCTAGAGTTTCGATGCCCGTGACAAAGGAACACAACATTTTTATATATATAAATATAGATTTCTAAATCAAGATTCGGCCGCTGTGGTGTAGTGGTAAGCAGTGCGCACTTTCACTCATCAGCACCTCGGTTCAAGTCCTGGTCAAAGCAACATCACAAAAAATATAGAAAAAGTTTTTTCTTAACAGCGGTCGTCCTTCGGCAGGCAATGGCAAACCTCCGAGTGTATTTCTGCCATGAAAACCAGCTTCTCATAAAAATACAATCGCCGTTCGGAGTCGGCGTAAAACTGTAGGTTTCTCCTCTTTGGGTGACAACATCAAGGCGCACACCACAAATCGGAGGAGAAGCTCGGCCAAACACTAACATATGTGTAAGCGTCAATCTATTATTATTATTATTATTAATATATCATTTAGTTTATCAATAAAATTACACTTAATTTTTTAACAGGTGGCAACCCTTTAAAATATTTTCAACTGTAAGCCTTCTTAAAATTCTTTAGTTTGACACCCACATGGCAATATTTAATTTACTTTATCAATCTAACTGAGTTAAAATTTAAAAATTGGTGGCAACCCTTGTCCAAAATATTTCCATCAGATGTCTTTCTTAAACCTCTTTAATTTGATACCCATATTGTAATATTTCATTTATTTTATCGATGTACCTTAGTTAAATGTTCAAACAGGTGGCAACACTCTTCAAACATATTTTCGGCTGTACGCCTTCTTAAAACTCTTTAGTTTGACACCCACATGGCAATAATTCATTTATTTCATCAATTTGTCTGAGTTAAAATTTTCAAATAGGTGGCAACCCTCGTCAAAAATATTTCCCGCGGTTATCTTTGCTAAAACTCTTTAATTTGATACCCATATTGTAATAATTTATAATTGGGTTTAAAAATTTTTAAATAGGCGGCAACCCTCCAATTTTTTGCGATATCATTAGTTCTGGTATTATACCGAACAATACAAAAAAAATTATTCAAGTCGGTTCAGCCGTAATTTGTAAGTAATTTGTGTACCAGCTCTTCGTTGATAATATGATCATTTCGTTTGATAAGAAGTTGTAAATTCTATATTTATTTACACTGTTCGGATTTTGGATAAGTGGAAAGATTTAAAAAAATTCCCTAGTAAAGCTTTCCCAAATACTTTTCGTTTAGAACCAGTTATGTAATATTTCATTTAATTCCAATATTTTCAGTCTTTTCTTTTATATACGTGGTAATCCTATAAAAAATATTTCCAAATCAAGATTTTTCAAAAACCTTTCGTTTGGCACCCATATTGTTCCTCAAACATATTTTCGATTGTAAGTCTTCTTAAAACTCTTTAGTTTGATACCCACATTGCAATATTTCATTTATTTAATCAATCCAAGACGGTCCACCCTAATGCATAATAATATATGTACATACTAGCTGTACCCTGCCACGCTTTGCTGTGGCATATTTCTGTTATATGGACGATAAATTATTAACGAAACAAAGCAACACTCGACAAAAAAACGTCAGCCTTCTTTTTAAATAATTTAACCTCCATCATATTATCGCAACTGGTAAGTAACGACCCGGCGATATGCCCATAAAACGATTGATATTTTTGTTGTATTAATTTCTTGGGTATATAAAATAATTAAATTATTTTATTTTTACTTTTCAAAGTGCAGTTTAAGGAAGTTCCAACGTTATGTAAAAACCTTAAGAAATCCGCAAAGTATTTTGAAAATTCAGTACAAATCAGTACAAATTTTAAAAAATCAGGACATTAGCGTACTGATTGAAGAAATTAATAAAATCAGTATAATAGCTGAAAAATCAGTATTGTACTGATAAAATCAGTACGTCTGGCAACCGTATTAGGGCTCGATATCGTGGAGAAAGGCTTATGAAGAGCGAAAAAATGCCTTTTAATTTCCTCCAATTTTGAAATGGGGTTACTTGAAAGGTGCGCTGAAGCAGGAGACGTTAAGTAATGAGAAAGCGCATCGTTTACTTTTGTTTGATTTATCTGTTTCAAAACGACGGTGCTTCCGCAAATCATAGGCTGGCTCCATGATTCAATAATAAAAGGTTAGATAATTATTGACAGCCGCGGTTTGACACTCCCTTACAAATGGACGCAATTACGAAGGACGGAGAAAGGCGAAGAATGAAATCCCTTGGTGCGAAACCGGTAGTAAGGGTATGTAATGTGGGCAATTAGTACTGAAATTGCTTTTGTAAATTATAATGTAGTTGCAGGAAATTTTGTACGCGAGTATATCTACCACTTGTTAAAAAAATAACTAACTAAAATCTGGCAAAAAACAACCAAACTGAAGAAAAACAACCAACTTTATTTTTCACGTACTTATTACGAACAGAAAAACTTATTACAAAAAAAAAAAATTATTAAAATGCAAATTAATTTTTCATCTACCAGCTAGTGCTCTCAACCACATTATTATCTTTTTATATGTATTTTATATGCAAATGTTACATTAAAATAGGGATTTTGAAAATCACAGTGTTTAAAGTTCACACAAATTCAGAATATTATGAAAAATTCTCAGTAGCGAAAATGGTCACTGGTGACATCGTTACTAATGAGGATTTATTGAAATCGTCGCACTTTCTGTGAATTGTAAGCGACATAAAGCTGCCAATGACACTGTAGACAATGTCATGCAGGTGTACTCCTATCAAACAGACAATGTCTTGCAGCTGTCACTTATAAAAAGTCTATTGCAGGACATTGTCGCTTGAATGTCATCAGTTATCACTGAATGACAAAATCATGCAGAGGCCTTCAACGACCAAATTACCATCTGTATGAAAAAGTAATGAACGATTTCCATATAAACAGAGCCCAAAGTCATTGAAGATTTAACATGGCCGTACACGACACATAAGTGACTATTGCATGATATTCGCTATGAGGTTTTATAGTTTACTTACATACAAGGCATAAATACAGATAGAAGCCAAAATGACGTTGCTTTCATGAGAACCAAACCTTTAAACTTCAACTTGTTTTTCTTTTATTTCCTATATTTCGTTACGCTTTGAATGTCATATCGTTTTTTTTTATTTCAATGTTCGTTGATAACAAATATTAACTAACATTTGAACTTTTGTAGTGTTGTGCGGTTTATACTTAGTGAATGTGTTAAAAATGCAACACCTGAAGCGATGTTTTTTATGTGGTGTTAAATATAAAGCAGATACCACTAATTTTTTTAACGTGCCTCAATGTCCTTCGCGTAAGGAGCGTTGCGAAAGCAGCTGGGGGGCAGAGCTGCTGCGAAATGCCTTACTGTGCGCTAAACATTTTAAACGAGCAGATTTCACAACTACACCGGGAGGTACAGGAAAGGCACGTTTGATGCCAAGTGCTGTTCCTATGACCCATATGCCGAAAAGTACCTCCAGCAACACTGCCACTCATAAATCAAAAACAGAAAACAACATACAAGCTAACAAATTTTAACTAAAGAAAATAAATAAATAAAAATAAACTTCAAATTTACTTAAAAACGTCAACCAGTGAAATGTATTTTATTATTTTTCCTTGCACGCGCTCATTTTTATTTTTACTCTCCCGAAAACTTTGACTTTTGTAGGTTTGACGTCAAACTGACTTCTACCTGTTTTAATTGTACCATGACTTAGGGCCGCTTTCTAATGTAAGCAGTAAGGTTGCCTTTACTAACAGGGCAAATAAATTGTTCCTCACTTTAAAGTGTTTGGTTTTCTTACCTTGCCGGTAAAAATAAATTTGTTAGCCGTATGGTGAAACTTCACTACATTTCCAAGAGTGAAACTTCACTACATTCGTCATAAAATTTCAAAGGTTGGCAATGCAACATAAGCAAATATAGAGCAGGAGCAACTGTTAGCAAAAACCAAAACGTTGGTTGAAATATCTAATATATCTGACTCATGAACCAAAACCAAACCAAAATTTAAAGTTGGGTACAAATTTTAAAGGTTGCATCGGGTGAGCAACAGTTTATCGATTCGAGAAATTAATGCGCTGATGAGAAAACGAAAACTCGTATATCGAGACGATAAAGTAGCCGGTAAAAAAGTAGCCCCCTAACTTCCAAATTTTTGCCTAGATATTCAAAAAATAGTACCACTAAATGCTTGCTTGATAATTTCGGCCCCCCTAACTTTCAAGGTTTTTCCTATATATATACTGTATAACAAATTATACTTCCAACGCTAACAAAATAATTATTTTTATATAATTATAATTAGTAAATTTTATAATTATAATTAGTAAATTGATTTAAAAAGTGGATATGTGGATCATCCGGTTCTGTATCAAGTTATTCTCTCTAACTTCAAAGCACTTCCATTTAAAAAGGTTAAAAACCTGACTGCAGTCGACAATGAGCAAAAATAGTTCAATTGTTTATTACTTTGTCTTTAGGTTTGTGTCTTTTCTAAACGTACGACGAAAGTTTTGTATCACAGAACCAATCTGAGATTATTGATAAAACAATAGACCGGTTGGGTGAACAGCCAAGACGTTTACTTCTTAAGTGTGACAAAACAAAATCAAGTAATACATATATTTAGCATAAATGAATATACCAGCATAAAAAATTTGCAATCAATACAATACTCAAAATGTTCAATACGTCCACATATTTATACATACCTATGTATATAATTTAAGAGAAGATATTTCGCTGCAAAGCAATGATTATAAATTATTAGTTTACCTTACAAAATTGCGGAGGAATATTACAGAGTATACGGAAAAAGTTTATTTTTTTTACATGTTTTATTTTGAATAACGTCTGGTTTACAGGTATGTAGAGCTATGAATTTAAAAAATACATCAGGGTTTAGTTGAGATATTTGCTTTTGACCACTATGTTTTGTACATTTCCCAGTACTGCAAAGCTTTTGACTGCCATTCAACTGGGAGTGGCCCGCGTGCGCTGGGTTTGGGTCCCGCCACGTTAAAACCCTGCCCAATGAAAAACAACACATGCCTCGGATGATACCCCTTTCTTTTGATGACGATCACGGCAAACGTAGGAAGGACTATGATTTTAGGGTATGCACTTGGAATATCTGAACCCTTAATCGCGATGGTGCCTCTGCCCGGCTTGTTGATGTTCTAGGGAAAATAAAGGCTGACATCACCGCCATCCACGAAATGCGATGGACACGGCGACGTCTACTACAGTTGCCACGTAAAGGAGTGCAATTCGGTGTTGGATTTGTGGTGGGAGAGAGACCGACGTTCACTCTAGTGGACGAAAGGCTAGCTACAATCCGCATCAAAGCGAGATCCTTCAACATCTCATTCATATGTTCCAATGCCCCGATGGAAGAGAGGGACGAGGCTTCCAAGGCTCTGTTAGCTTAGAGCGTACATATTAGCTGAGGGTGATCGACTTCTCCGAGGCCCGAAACTTGGCAGTATGTATTACTGGGTTCTAGCAGATCCATCAAGCTACATGGATGTCTCCACATCTAAAAACGGGAAACTAAATCGAGCATGTTGTGACAGACGCAAGGCATGCTTCCATGTTTAAGATGTACATACGTACAGTCCGAGGGCCAAACATCGACTCGCACTACTATATTGATGCATCCAATATACGACCCAACCTCGGAGCAGCAAAAAAGGGCCCCCAACAAACCAAGGAAATTTCAACGTCGAAAAGGTGCAATCAAAACAGACGGCCAATGGATTCAGCGCTCGACCCTCACACCTGCTGTGAGAGACCACTCTTCAACAAACCGACTTGCGCGATCAGTGGAACCACATTTCCCGCTCATTACTGGTGTGAGAAAATGCTTGAAATTCTGACCGACAGAAAAAACACCCGAAATTTTTAGCAGAGAGTTGAGCGACTTGTAAAAGGTTTCAAGACTCTTGTAGGAACAACCATGCCGACCTAGTGACCGATGTCCAGAACGTACTCAGATTATGGAGGGAACACTTTTCGACCCATAGTGCCATAGCTGCTTGAGCTGACGGCCTGTCAGCTGAGCTATTTAATTACGATGGCATGGAGGTAATAAGGTGCATGCCCGACGACTGAAATTTAAGTGCGCTCTGACCAATCCACAAGAAAGGCAACCCTGCCATGCGTGCCAACTACCGCGGGATCAGCCTTTTAAGCATAGGTTGCAAGGTCTTATCGAATGTATTGTCTACCAAAGACCAGGTATTTACAATATGATAAATCTTGCAAAAAACCCGCGAGAAAATGATCGGCCTCACCACCTATTTGTCGACTTTAAAGCCGCTTTCGACAGTACTAAAAGGAGTTTCGTATATGGCGCTATGTCTGAATTTGGCATCCCCTCAAAACTCATACGGCTGTGAAAAATGGCGTTGAGCAATACCACCAGCTCTGCTCTGTTGCCGTTCGCCCCCAGACGGGGTTTCAGACAGGGCGACTCTCTTTCATGTGACTTCTTTAATCTGATGTTGGAGAAGATGATAGAATCTGCAGAACTGAACCGCTCAGGAACAATTTACTATAAGAGCGTACAATTGCTGGCTTATGCCGATGACACTGACATCATCGGTAAGAAAAACCGCGAAGTCTGTTCTGGCAAGGAAGCAAAGCGAATGGGTCTGGTGGTAAACGAGGACAAGACGAAGTATCTCCTGTCATCAAACAAACAATCAGCACATTCGCGCCTTGGCCCACGTCACTGTTGAGAGTTATAATTTCGAGAAAGTAGAGAATTTTGTTTACTTGGGAACCAGCATTAACACCGATAATAATGTCAGCATGGAAATCCAACGCAGAATCGCTCTTGCCAACAAGTACTGCTTTGGACTGAGTAGGCAATTCAGTAGGAAAGTCCTCTCTCGACGTACGAAAACCACACTATAGGTCACTCAACATGCCCGTGCTGGTATATGGCGAATTAAAATACAGCGGCTCAACTGGCTTGACCATGTCGTTCGAATGGACACCGACGCCCCACCTCTGAAAGTATTCTCAGTAAAAAGTTAACAATTTAAATCAACGAATAGTTTTATATCAACTTTTGTGAACATCTGTTTGTTGGTTTTTTGTACAACATATTTACCTCTGTTGGTTACAATAATTTTAAGCTATAATAAAAAATTTTTTAGTAAGTAAGTTATTGGTTTTGATTTTGTTTTGTATGGGCCTCCTCCCCTAAATTTCGTTCTGGCTACGCCCATGTTTATTACATTTCATAACGCTGGTAAGCAATGGTAATGGTCTATGAAATGTAAAACCATTTCTTTTTCTTGTCCGCGCACTTGCTCACCACGACGACCAGAAGGCAAGTGAGCTTCTTTTTGTGAAGCATAACGCGAGACTGTCAAATAAACAGTGATCAAATTCAAATCAAAGTTTTTTGATTTTCATCAAGCAAAACCGACAACGAGTCGGTGTAGTGTACGTGTAGCCGACAAAAGCCGACGACACCAATATACTTAAAAGTTAAATTAGTGGTGACATACCATAACGCCATACAGGCTAACCTAATATTCGCGGCTTGCATTTTGGTACGCGCGCAGTCGTATTTGTTTTTTTTGCGTCGCCCGAAATTGGCTTGCGTGCGTTTGCATTTGATTTCATTGAGCGAAACGTCAAATCAAAATGTCACGCAGAACAAAAATTGGAAATTGAGTTAGCTTCATACGCACGCCGTTCAATTTCGGTTGATCCCATACAAGTTGTATGTGCATGAGAAATTTTTGACAGTAAATTGGCGGCGTGCGTGAATATTAGGTTAGCCAGTTAGCCATAACCATTGCCATAACCGTACCACATTAACTATCATTGATTATAGGTACCATAACCATAAACAGCTGATTTTTCGTAGTCAACAATGTCGGTGTTGCCAGACGCGGGACAAGTTGCGTAAAATGTGTAATATCGTACGATACTTGCGCAGAACTTCTTTAACTATCACTAAATTAACACTAAATTCTTAGACCTCAATAGCAGATCACAATGAAATATGTACATCAAATTATAGGTAATAACTTGTACTTTGTTAATAATATAATTTTTTTTGCATTTATTATGAAATTTTGTAAAAAAAAATTATTTTATGAAAAAATACTAAATTTCTATTAGTTTTTAAGTATTTTTGGAATAAAAATTTGATAGAGCATATAAATTATGCACATTTACAGAAAGATAACTTAATTGTCTTTATATTGGCATCATTAGTTTTTGAATCGGTTATGTAGTTTATAAGAAATTGATATTTAAAAAAATCAAAACATTTTAATTTAGCCTTTTATATCTTTTTCATATTTTTGCGCCAAATAATTTTGGTACAGGTGAAATCAGCGTGAGAAGTTCTATCGAGCCACATTTTTAGTTTTTGCATAGCTAAATGGTTCATATTCTACACTTATGCCAAAACGTTGGCTGTGAACAATATTTTTTTTTAACGTCTGGCAACACGCACTTCAGATATCAGCTGATATGGTTGTGGCGGAAAACCAAAATTCAATTGGTCTCTATGGCTATGGCGTCATGGTGAAATAATAATAAGGTGTTGTCACTTAGGGGGTGGTTGTTGTAATTTTGGCAATTTCGGCATACCAGCGTTACAGTAATACCTAGTCTATTTATTCCAATTTCATTTCTGAGCAAAATAGAACAAAAAATGGAGCAGACAATTTTGTGAAAAAAGTATGCGTAGGTATCACTGTTTCCCTGTTTCGCTTTTGCTTTGACTTTTCATTTCAAATTCATTGGAAATTCTAGATATACATTTTTGGTATTATATATTCTATACATATCCAGCAGATTATTGGGGCAGTGCCTCGGATGGCAATGATGATGCACTTTGGTCGAGCAACTTAAACGTATAAATTGTTTTATAATGGGCGCGTTTCTAAGACGTAGCTGTTGTTAACCTGTTAAGTGTCTGTTTTAGAAACGCACAGTTGAGTAGTTCCGCTCAGCTCAGCGGTTGTGGATTCGACGCCATTTGAGAAAATTATTTAGCTACATGAACTCAACAATTTAAGTCTAAAATGAGTTTTGCCTTACGTCAGTTTTCATAGTAAATTCAAATAAAAATAATAATTTTTCTGTAAATCGTGTATTAAACTACCACAAATAAAATAAAATACACGTGTATACATATATACAATTAAATAAAAATGGAAAATTCGTGTACATATCTGTGTTCGTAGTAGCTTAAGTCGGGAGGCTGGCTTTAATATTGCGTACCTTTCGCAGCAGTCGATTACGAATAACGCACTGAAACTGCGCCGTTGTAGACTCTGGGAAAATAATGTGACAAGAATAGTTATGGTGCTCGCGAGTCAAGATTCCTTGTGGTTTAAGGAATAAATGGAATGGTGTACCGTATGTACATACATATGTAGGTACATGTACATATGTATTTTTGGGTTCATCAAATTGTTTATTTTTGTGCTTGTTTACAAATATCAGCAGTTCGTTTGGCAGTTTATGTATCATACCGTTTCTAAGACGTTACTTTGGACTCAACAATTGACAGCATTTCCGCAACAGTTGAGGCAAACAGTTGCGTCTTAGAAACGTGCCCAATATAATTGCTAGAATTCAGAAAAGTAATTTTAAAATGGTACTGAAAATAAAGGTCGTAATAAAATTCCCTTTAAAGTTAAGATATTTGAAAACTAAGTATGCCTATAAATATACTCCAGAATTTAAGGAGAAAATACAAATAAAATTCCATACGGGATAATATATTACTTTTATTAGAACTTAAGAATAATTAAATAAAGAGAACGGTATAATTTAATTTGTTTTAATATGAATAAATGAAAGACGGAAAATAGTCCTTATTTTTTAAGTTTTAGCCAATATCATATGTGTGGTACGATTGTTGAATTTTAAGGTAGAAAAATAAAACTGAATTATAATTATTATAATCATTATGTTCGATAGAAAAAAATAAAAATTAAGTAATAATAATTTCTTTTGAGTGAAAAAATAAACTTCAATTATACTGGTTTACAGCAAAAATATTTTATGGATGCAAGCTTCATTTAACTGGTGTGGAGTCCACTGATATATATATGCATATTTATCTATATATATAAAAATGTTGTGTTCGTATGTGACGGTCGTCAAAACTCGAGAACAGCTGAACCGATTTGAATATTTTTTTTTTGTATTGTTCGGTATAATACCAGAAACAATGATATCGCAAAAAATTTGAGGGTTGCCACCTATTTGAAAATTTTTAGACCCAATTATATTGATAAAATAAATAAATTATTACAATATGAGTATCAAATTAAAGAGTTTTAAGAAAGATAACTGCTGGAAATATTTTTGACGAAGGTTGCCACCTATTTGAACTCAGATAAATTGATAAAATAAATGAATTATTGCCATGTGGGTGTCAAACTAAAGAGTTTTAAGAAGGCGAACAGCCGAAAATATGTTTGAAGAGTGTTGCCACCTGTTTGAAAATTTAACTAAAGTACATCGATAAAATAAATGAAATATTACAATATGGGTATCAAATTAAAGAGGTTTAAGAAAGATATCTGTTGGAAATATTTTGGACAAGGGTTGCCACCAATTTTTCAATTTTAACTCAGTTAGATTGATAAAGTAAATTAAATATTGCTATGCGGCATCTTTGAAAATTTAAACTCAGTTATTTTGATAAAATAAATGAAATACGGTATTTTGGGTATCAAACTTTAGATTTTTAAGAAGGCTTACAGTCGAAAGTATGCCTGAGGAGGGTTGCCACCTGTTTGAAAATTTAACTCAATATAATTGAAATAGGTATCAAATTAAAGATGTTGACGAAAAAAAACTTTAGGAAATACTTTTGTGCAGGATTTCCACCTATTTGAAAATTTTAACTCAGTTATATTGATTAAACAAATGAAATATTGCAATGTGAGTAGCGAACTAAAGAGCTTTTAAAAGTCCTACAGTAAAAAGTTTCTTTGAAGAGGGTTGCCACCTGTTTGAGAATTTATCTCAGTTAAATTGGTAAAATAAATGAAATGTTTCAATATCGGTACCAAACTAAAGGCATTTAAAAATCTTGATTTAGAAATCTATATTTATATATGTATATAAAAATGTGGTGTTCCTTTGTCATGGTCATCGAAACTCGCGAACCGCTGAACTGATTTGAATAATTTTTTTTTGTGTTGTTCGGTATCATAGCAGGATCATTTATATTACAAACATAAATAAATGAAGTATTTCAATATGGGTATCAAACTTTAGATTTTTAAGAAGGCTTACAGCCGAAAAAATGTTTGAGGAGGGTTGTTATCTGTTTCAAAATGTAACTAATTTAATTGATAACATAAATAACTTATTATATAGGTGTCAAATTAATGAGTTTTAGGAAGTATGACTGCTGGAGAAATTTTTGAAGAGGATTTCCACCTATTTAAAAATTTAAACTCTTTTAAATTGATAAATAAATGCAATATTGCAATTAGGGTATACAATTAAAAAGGTTTCAGAAAGATAACTGTTGGAAATAATTTTGAGGAGGGCTGCCACCTATTTGAAAATTTTTACTCGGTTGAAGTGATAAAATAAATGAAATATTGCCATGTGGGTATTAAATAAAATAGGTTTAAATTTTAGGAATCACGATTGGCTCAGTGAACGGTCTATTCTTGCTGCGAAGAATAAGGAGGTCTAGCAACTTAATAATAGTGGTATTGACAATAGTCGTTCCTCGAGCTGATCTGCTCTTTTATCAGACTACCAGACCACTTGCTCACTTTGGTGAATACCACTAATGTTATTCAATCCAGCATTCATAGCATATATGTACTTCGATAAACACCGTTGTGGAAAGACCATCCAACGAAATTTTTGAACTCGATCGATCTTCCAGGGAGACATGCATTTTCATAATTTCAACTGTAAAAAATTATGAGAGAGATATTTTAAATCCGAAAATATTTCAATTTCCCTGAATATCGTGAAATATCATTGCCAAAATATATAGTGAATGGATGCTTTTGAAAATTTTAATTCATGGAAAAAGTGTGTCAGATTCCACTTGAGATTGAAATTCTAGCTGTATGCTAAGCTTGAAGTATCATGTTATTTGAGTAGGCCCTCATCTAGAAGCGTTAAACTTTGAAAGACGCGCGACTCAGTGGGTAAATCTTGGAAATACATTCAGCTCCATCTGTGAACTAATCAATTAGTACATTCCTCACAGTTTATCCGCAAAGTTTCCCCAAATATGGGAACTTTGTGATTTGTTTTGTACTGTGGATCTTGTTATTGTTACAATTCCTGTAAACAAAAGACGTTTGCGATGGTAAGTAAGTATCTATTCCATATTCATGAATTTATGATAGTTTTTCGAATATTCGAGCTATCTCATTATGTGACTTTTGGCAATCGACTAAAATATTACTAAATTGCAACTGATTGATATATCCCATTTATGTTAAGAAGGAAGTTAAACAATTTCTCTAGGGTAAATGAAAAATAATTAATTCAATAACACGATCGTGCATTTATAGCGAAGCTCAAACGTCAAATGCTTCAAGATTTTGATAAAAATATTTATTCTTGTTGAGGAAAATACCAATATTTATTACATTTAAGGAAAAAAGTTATACAACATTGCCGTACGAATAGTTTGGATTCATGCCGAGATTTGTTGTGCAAAACAGCTGTAAACAAATACAAGCTCTTCAAAAATATAGTTTAACAATCCCTTTTTTGATTTCGTATTTACGATTTTTTAGCACAATCCTAATATTTAAATTTCCCAAAATTTCGTCGCGTCTTCGCGCAAAAAAGGCAGCTTATTCTTAACTTATATAATTCAACCGACGTTTAATAAGTGTTTTTGTCGATATCGATAACACTATACCACAAAATCAACTTTTTTTCTGCGTATTGGAACAAACTAATTTTTTTTTAAGAGATTGAGCCATAAGTAAAAAAGTAATTTCTCCGTTTTTCAAAGTTAGCCTCCGAAATCGAAGTTGGAAAAAGGACCTATGGTGAAAAATTATTTTTAATTATGTAAACAACTAAACAAAGTAAAAACATAGTCGTGGTGCGCCTTTTGCTCTTATTTAAACGGTATACAACTTTTTTTGTGCTGTACAGAGTAATTTTTAGGAAAACTTAAGGAAAATACTGACAGTTTTTTTTCTGGCTTCGTTCTGTTGCATGAGTTTTTGGTGATCTTTGCTTGGTCTCTGATCCCTATATTAAAAATAAAGCAGTGCAATTAACTGCGTTGTGCCGAGAGAATTGAAAAATTATCTTTTTATTATTAAGATAAAAATACCCCTTTTGGAACGTGTACCAGTTTTAACACAATACTATACATTTTTGTAGAAAAAAAGAATTAAGCCGCCCTGTGAACATATGTACGTGAGTGCGATTTTCCTGCAAAATCGTGAGCACTTACAAAATTTCAATTATTATTGACCGTGTCTGCGTCCGCATAATTATAACGCACCGGTGAAAAATGCCTATCAGTTCGTCGAACTCACTGAATTTTCAAAATTTTCAAATTACTTAATTTTAAATATTTACTTTTTGTGTTGTATTTTCGAATTTGTACTATTTTACATAGTTGAAAGTCACAGCAAGTTTGAATATTCTCGCAGGTCTTGAAAATAACAAAAATTCAAAATTTTCAATTTTATGAAATTATTAAATTTTCATGAGATTTCTTATTTTTTGGATAATTTCCAAAATTTCAAAAACTATCTAAATCTGGGAGATTCTGGAAATTTTGGGAAAATGAGAATATTTTGAAATGTACAAGATTATTGAGACTTTAGAAATTTTTATATTTACCACAGTTTTGAGAATTGTATTTATTCTGAAATCCATCCTAAAATGTAAAGATGTGAAACATCACAAATGAACGAAAAATGTTTTGTTCATGGTACTTGTGTATAAAACCTTGAAAAATCTTAAAATTCTAAAATATAACATTTTTGAAAATTTTCACAAATTTTCCACTTTTTTTAATATTTACTTTGTGCTTTGTCTACTTCAGTACATACTATTTTAGTATGTTATTCACGATATATGCTAAAAGAATATTTTCCCACACCAAGAACTGCTGCTGGGTCCGCCCCTGTAGATTTAGATGCGGCTTGCTTCTCAGATGTTGCGTGTTCCTGTGTCGGCAAACCAGATATCCTTGATATCTATGCAGAGAATGGAAAAATAACAAATATTATGTGCGCACGAGTACTTATTACATAACCAAACACATATGAAACGTATGTTTGTTTCGTTAATAATTTATCGTCCATATAACAGAAATATTCCACAGAAAAGCGTGGCAAGGTACAGCTAGTAAATATATATATATATATACATATACATATATTTAAAATCAGTATTAGAAATAATAGCCAAAAAGTAGTATACAAAATCCCAATATTTTCCCCCGTCTTCTATGACCCTCAAATGCATGGCCGCAATTGGCAAGCAGAAAAAGTGAGGTTATGTAAGTGACAGCACCTTATATTTATTTTACCATGCTATGACGTTAATTGGATACCCATATTGTAATAATTTATTTACCTTATCAATATAATTGGGCTTAAAAATTTTCAAATAGGTGGCAACCCTCAAATTTTTTGCGATATCATTGGTTCTGGTATTATACCGAACAATACAAAAAAAAATATTCAAATCGGTTCAGCCGTTCTCGAGTTTTGACGACCGTGACATACGAACACAACATTTATATACAGTTGTCCACAAAATAATAGGAGTGCGATATTTTGACCAGTTTTGGCTATTTGTGTTTTGTTTATTTAATCTTTATTATTTTTTTATAAAAGCCTAGCTGCTATACAAAAAACACCATATAAATTCAGATTTTAAACTTTGTATAAAAATTATAAAAATTTTGCAATT
>NW_023458559.1:1714936-1718970 GCF_013731165.1 Rhagoletis pomonella | reverse complement strand
ATATGGTGTTTGTTGTATAGCCAGCTAGGCTTTTATAAAAAAATAATAAACATTAAATAAACAAAACACAAATAGCCAAAACTGGTCAAAATATCGCACTCCTATTATTTTGTGGACAACTGTATATATAGATGTACGCATACATGTACACATGTATTTATTAGAAGCTGTCATAATTTTTTCCCGCCAAATTAACTATTTTTTAACTTCCCCTCCCAACAGTTATACTGCTTTGAGGTTGAAAAGAGCGCGGGTACTTATTTTCCCGTATTCAACCAGGAACGGCCGTCAGCCACCACACATCGTCCGTACCCGCTCTACATTTGTACATATCCATAAATAAATAATAATAAATCAAACATATTTGACAAGGGACAAATTTTTCGTTGGTTTATTTATTTTATCGCTTTATATTGAAAATACATTGGTGCAACATTTACTTTCGAGTTAAATTTTTCAAAGAAAATGGCAACTCTCTCTTAAACTTCCTTAATTTAATACCTTTATTTTAATAAGTCATTTATTTTATCAATTATGCAAATTTAGTTAAATTTTCAAACAGGTGGCAACCCTCCTCAAATATATTTTCGGCCGTAAACCTTAATAAGAATCTAAAGCGTGTTATCGGCATTGCAATATTTAATTTATTCTATCAATTTAACTGACTTAAAATTTTCAAATATGTGGCAGACTTCCTTAAAAATATTTCTAACAATCATCTTTCTATTGTAATATGTCATTTATTTTATCAATTCAATTGAGTTAGATTTTCAACGAGGTGGTAACCCTCCTCAAACATATTTTATGCTTTAAGCCTTCTTAAAACTCTTTAGTTTCGACACCCACATGGCAATACTTCATTTATTTTGTCCATTTAATTGAGTTAAAATTTTCAAATAGGCGGAAACCCTCCTAAAAAATATTTCCAACATTTATCTTTCTGGAACCTATTTTATTTGATACCCACATGGCAATATTTCATTTACTTTATCACTTTAACCGAGTTAAAAATTTCAAATAGGTGGCAGCCCTCCTCAAAATGATTTCCAACAGTTATCTTTCTGAAACCTATTTAATTTTATACTCTCATTGCAATATTGCATTTAATTATCAATTTAACTGAGTTTAAATTTTTAAATAGGTGGAAATCCTCTTCAAAAATGTCTCCAGCAGTCATATTTCCTAAACCTCTTTAATTTGACACCTATATAATAAGTTATTTATGTTATCAGTTAAATTGAGTTACATTTTCAAACAGATAACAACCCTCCTCAAAAATTTTTTTCGGCTGTAAGCCCATATGATACCCATATTGAAATATTTCATTTATTTGAGTTTGTAATATAAATGATCCTGCTATGGTAACGAACAATACAAAAAAAAATATTGAAATCAGTTCAGCGGTTCTCGAGTTTCGATGACCGTGACAAAGGAACACAACATTTATATATACATATATAAATATAGATTTCTAAATCAAGATTTTTAAATGCCTTTAGTTTGGTACCAATATTGTAACATTTCAGGTGCTCTTCAAAGAAACTTTCTACTGTAGGACTTTTAAAAACTCTTTAGTTCGCTACCCACATTGCAATATTTCATCAATATAACTGAGTTAAAATTTTTATATAGTTGCACAGAAGTATTTCCTAAAGTTTTCTTTCCCCCACCTCTTGAATTTGATACCTATTTCAATTATATTGAGCTAAATTTTCAAACAGGTGGCAACCCTCCTCAGGCATATTTTCAGCTGTAAGCCTTCTTAAAAATCTAAAGTTTGATACTCAAGTTACCGTATTTCATTTATTTTATCAAAATAACTAAGTTTAAATTTTAAAAGATGTGGCAATTTTACTCAAAAATATTTCCAGCAGCTATCTTTCTTAAACCTCTTGAATTTAATATCTATGTTGTAATATATCATTTAGTTTATCAATAAAATTGCGCTTAGTTTTTTAACAGGTGGCAACCCTTTAAAATATTTTCAACTGTAAGCCTTCTTAAAATTCTTTGGTTTGACACCCACATAGCAATATTTAATTTACTTTATCAATCTAACTGAGTTAAAATTTAAAAATTGGTGGCAACCATTGTCCAAAATATTTCCAAGAGATATCTTTCTTAAACCTCTTTAATTTGATATCCATATTGTAATATTTCATTTATTTTATCGATGTACCTTAGTTAAATGTTCAAACAGGTGGCAACACTCTTCAAACATATTTTCGGCTGTACGCCTTCTTAAAACTCTTTAGTTTGACACCCACATGGCAATAATTCATTTATTTCATCAATTTGTCTGAGTTAAAATTTTCAAATAGGTGGCAACCCTCGTCAAAAATATTTCCAGCAGTTATCTTTCTTAAAACTCTTTAATTTGATACCCATATTGTAATAATTTATTTACTTTATCAATATAATTAAGTTTAAAAATTTTCAAATAGGTGGAAACCCTCCAATTTTTTGCGATATCATTGGTTCTGGTATTATACCGAACAATACAAAAATAAAATTATTCAAATCGGTTTAGCCGTTCTCGAGTTTTGACGACCGTGACATACGTACACAACATTTATATACATATAGATTATTCGCGATAGTCCCGTTATCGTTGAAGCTGTTTTCTCTCTCACATAGCTCAAGTGGGCGCTGAAAGTAAGACGCTTGTCTAGCATCACTGCCAGGAACTTAATTGTGGGTTTCGTCGTGATGGTGTGGTCGCAAATTTTTAGCTCTATATCATCTACTTTCTTTCGACTCGAGATAAGCATTTCTTCAGTTTTCTGCTCGGCTTGCTTCAGGTCGAAGCTATGGTTCCTTGTATTTACCAGTAAGTATGCAACTGCTGCACCTGCACAAATACATCGCTTCAGTTGTAGTTCCGAGTGGGTTGCGCCAGCTAAACGTGGACGGACACTTACTTGGAGGGGCTGCACTTGCACTATAAACGCTAGTTTTCAATAAAAAGTTTAAATAACTCCGATACTCTGCAAAGAAATATGTAAATTATTGCCTTAGTAGAAAACAATTCCATTATTTTTAATTTTTTGGCTTACATTTGAATTTGAATTCGCACAATAAGAAAACTAATTTCCAAGAAACATACGATGAAAATATCGGCTGTGTTGCCTGTTGAACTGTTTACACGAAGACCACATTTCTTCATGTATTTTAGAGTAGTTTTTATAAATCAAAAAATGAAGCAACACAGGATAGGGCAGAATGCTGGAGCGAGACAACCGCCAGGTTATCTAACCTTGTATTATTGAATCAGAGAGAGAGAGAGAGACAACAACAACCACATGGAAGAGTAGTTCCAATCTGAATTTAATAAGGTGGTATTACCGGCGAATCTGAATTTTTCGCCATGGAGGGCATTACGTCGAAATGATATGTTTGTTGTAATTCATACCAATGACAGTGTGAATTCCACGTATAATTTGTTAGTGTAATTTTTTACTTATATACGGCTAACACCACCTTATTAAACACGCCTTGAAAAGTTCCGAACTAGAACGCTGAATTCGCCCTAACAAGTCTTTTTAACCAAGTAGTTAAGGATAGTGTAGATTTAACTGTAAAAAAGTCGAACAATAAAGTTTAAGGATTAATATGAATGACAAATCGTTACTTGCCAAACCGTCATTAAAACCTGTAAAAAGCTCTAAAAGCTCAAAAATCACGAGCATGCGCAAAAGTTCCTTTTCCATAGAACGAAGGAATTATTCTAAGTTACTAATGAAAAGACTGTGTTTTTTGTCTTGAGCTATTTAAACAATTTAATAATAGCTGAGTAATTTTATACGGACTGAAGGGTCAGTGGAGTTTGAATTGTGTGTTTTGAATTTTGAAGTAAGTATATACATCACGCAAATAAATTAAATACACCTTTAGGAATTTTATTGAATCCCTTGCGATAGACGAAAGGAACATAAATACAAGATAATGGTATTGATGATATTGATACTGTAAATTTTTTTTATGATTAACAAAACAACAAAATACAAATTTATCATATTTACTTATATGCATGT
>NW_023458559.1:1708892-1714836 GCF_013731165.1 Rhagoletis pomonella | reverse complement strand
AAAAATAATCCTCTGATACTTAGTATGGTTGTTATGTACCAGAATTTGCCTATACATCTTCTCGATGTCACTGTTGAACACATATTTGTATAGTCTCCAACGGAGTATTAATATCGGAAGATCTGCCTGAAGTACTGGTCCTGGGAAAAGTACGTCATTAAGGCTGTTGCCATTCGCCGTTGGGCTTGAGGCATTGAACACCACGCGTACTTTCGTTGAAGTACTTTCTGCCTTTATAACAGCGTGGTGCGGCAGAAAATAATTATCAGACGAGTCTGCGGGTATGGGAATTGTTATTTTCGACATATGCCCAAGCGTTTCATATTCCGCTAGAACCCTATTGTATTCCTTTTGCAGGACGGGATCCTTGGCCAGCCGTGTCTCATTCCGGTAAAATTGAGAACATGCTCTTTTAAGGGATGGGCCTAGGGAAATATTTTCTGGAAAATCTTTCCTAAATGGTAGTGACACGATGTATTTTCCTTCATTATTTCGTATGGTTGTCTTCTGATACAGCTCCTCGCAGTACTTGTCGTCTTCATTAAGGCTCTTGTTCTTTGGAATCTCCTCAAGCTCCCAAAAGGCACTCAGTTGCTTGTCCAGACTAACTTCGCTGTAGTATGAGACGATATTCGTTCCTGGATTCGAGGTATCAGTTCGCCCTGTTATTATCCAGCCAAATACTGTTTCTTGGGCCAGAAGTGTGTTTAATATGTTTTTCTTAAGCCCGCTCAGAATAATCTGTGGATATATGTCGCCACCCAGAACAAGGTCTACGGGTTCATTGACGAAAAATCGTTTATCCGCTAGAATTAGATCTGGAAATGCTTGCTTAGTCACTGCACTAATGTGGCAAGTAGGAAGATTTCCAGTCAGTTGTGCTAGCACAAGCACAGAGGTATTTAAGCGGAACAACGGGTCAACAGGAGACCGCAATTCGATGTTGCACGCTTCTTTAACCTGCGCCGTAGTTGTATTAGTGATGCCCGAAACTTGGGCATGCATACGCTTTGACGGCAAGTGAATTCTGCGTTTTAGTTTTTCAGTAATGAAAGAACACTCTGAACCAGAATCAATAAGTGCTCTAGCGGAATAGTTCGTACCATTGAGATATATGTTGACGCGTGCTGTCCCTAATAACACACCTGTGTTTGTATTCGCATAGCAAGACTTCACGTTTTTACTTGTATGCTTGTTTGATTTTGTTGAATTGCGTTTGGCTTGGGCCTGATTGGATGTTGATGCAGAATTAGTCGCAGAATCTGAAGAGGTCCCAAGTGTCGTTGCCTTTGTTTGAGCTGTCTCAATATGAAGGAGCGTGTTGTGTCGCGAGTGGCACTTGATACAATTAAATGGGTTTGTGCATCTTGACACGGTATGTCCAGTACTAAGACAGTTCAGGCACCATTTTTTTGCTTTTCAAAAAATCGATTCTATCAGCAGGTGTTTTGTTGAGGAATTGTGGACAGTTGCGTAACTTGTGCTCATTAGTTTGGCACATTTGGCAGGTGAACTTGCTCACGCTTGCCTGAAAGGCTCCTAGCCTTTTAGTGTTAGCTTCCTGGTGGTGCCGTGCGGGTTAGTGCTTTGGAGCTTTCACCGTTGTTGTACCCTTTAGTCCCGCTAGAGTTTCCAAAGTTTGGAATCTATTGGATAGGAACCTGTCCATATCCTCCCACTTTGGAATGTCAGTTTTCTGGTCTATGGTCTGTTCCCATAGGGCCAGTGTACTTTCTGGAAGCTTCGTTGAACACAAATATATAATAATTGCGTCCCAATTAGAGATGTCAATTTGATGACTTTTTAGGGACGATAAACAATTATTAATCTCGCGCTGTAGGTTTTTAATTGAGCTACCACACTCAGATTCCACTGTACTTAAGCTAAATAAAACTTTTAATTGTGTGTTAACTAAGATACGTTTGTTTTCGTATCGCTCACACAGGTTTTTCCAGGCTGTCGAAAAGCCTTCATGGGTAAGTGGGCACTTTCGCACTATGTCTTTTGCCTCCCCTTGTGTTTTATTGTTGAGGTGAACTAGTTTCTCAACTGGGGTGAGGCGCTTGTTCAGGATGTAGATGGCCGTGAACATATCTCGGAAAGTTGGCCATGAAAGATAGTCGCCCTTGAACACATCTGTACCGCACGGTGGCAGGTGGATATTGTGTTCCCGGACGGACCGATCCTCTACATCTTTGTTCGCTTTGGTTAGAATTTCAACCTGAGAACCCATAGCAGACATGCACCTAACATAGCTTTGAAAGGAAATCTTATTCTTCTTTTTTATGGCCTTAGCATCATCCTTAGACAATCCCTCATTGATAAGCTTATCGTAAGCTGACTTTGTTTTTTCCCACAAAGCTTTTAACTCGTCTTGTTGAATAGCAAGACCATGTTTGTTTTGTTCTGCGGCGGGTATGCCGTTGTAATCAGATTCGAACTCTGTTACAGCTTCTGCCAAAAGAATATACGAATCCATTGTTTAACTTGTTTACCCTGACCGAAATATTAAATGAAAAGCCCAGATAGAATCTATGGGATTTTACACACTTAATCTTATCGAAGATTAGAGGTTGTATGCGCAAGAGAAGTTGCCAATTTTTACCCACCGGAACTTGCCACTTAAATGTTTACCAGAAATCCAACGAATTAAAAAGATTCAAAATATTTTGTATTGCGAAATATATTCGACACTTTATTAAAATGTAAACCTTTTTTCTTCTAGAATTATTGTTTACTAACGACTCGCCACCCAACTGTGCAGACTAATATCTACGCGCTTTGATAAGCTATGCAAGGTACGCAAAACGGTGTAAATAATAAACGTGGTAAAATCGTGATGTGTGCACGTACGCAGCAAATCTTAATATACAGATTTACCACTTTGATGTATGCAACGTACGCAGCAAATATATATGTTAAAAAATGTGCAATATTAAACGGGGTTGAATCGCTTATGCGTAGTGATTTAGTGAAAATCTACAATTGGTCCAATGCAAATAACAAAATTTAGAGGTTATGTATCCTCGAAACAGTGACAAAGTGTTCGCAAATATACAAAAGAATTTTATCCAAATAAAAGGGTCAGTGAATAACGATCAGAAAAAATGAATATTATGATTATGCACTGTGAATTTTAAACAAAATCGAAATTCTTCATTAACAATACTGTTTGACACTGTGTGTGTATATGTTAATGTTGCAAGAACACCTAATTGTGGTCGCTGTTGTTACTTGTGGACGGACAGACTAACCTCAATTATTGGTTTCAAAATTAAATGCACCAATTGTATATCTTCAGTTTAAACACTCGAGATTCTAGTTTGCACACGCGCATTGAATTTAAAAACGTTTTTTTTTTTTTGGCAATTTTCTAACAAGTGCGATTGAAATTATAACCACGTACCTTGAATTATAAGTGATTGGTGTTTGGTGGTTGTAGTATTGTATGGTCGCTGGTGTCCTGGCAAATTTGGCAGGTGTCGTAGCAAGAAAGCTGAGTGGTTGTGTTTGCGTTTGTTGGTGCTGTAGTTGCCGGTTGGCTGAATCACTGGCAATAACGCTGGCGCAGGGATAAAAAGCGTTGGTGTTATAAAAAGCGGTGGTTGCTGATGTGGTTATCAAAAATCGCTCGTTGTTTAAGCTCAATGTGTTGTGCTGGTACTTTAATTGTGGACTGTATTAAAATCCGGCTCGAAGGACCATGAAGAAACCCAGTTGCGCCGCAGGGAATTCGAATGAGCGCATCCGTGGTTTTATTGATGATAAAAGAAAAGATATAAAACGCAATTGTATTAGTATTTTTTAATATTTATTGGCGTCAAATTATTTCAACTAAGAATATTTGCTTCTCGTGACAATGAGATTACCTGTGGTGAAGAGGCCTGGTAGCTGCGATGCTTCCGCTTTGATCTTCCAAAAAGAAGTGAAGTAAAGGATTTACCGAATTTTACTTTAGACCGCCGGACAGTTAGCTACCGCTTCAAGGGGAAACTTAACGAAAGTCCACTGTCCGGCGGGATATAATAGTTAACGGCCGGAATATTAGTGTTAGCGCGTATATGTATATGTATGTATTTGTGTCTACATATGCCTACATTAGGGCGGATCCCTAACGTGTCAGAATATTAGGGCTGGACATTATTTTGTGGGAATATTTAGACTGATGGTCTAAACAGTAATATTTTTCGATCGGGTTCAAATCGGGCGATTGTGAGGGCCTATTCACGAATTCAAGTGTATTTGCAAAGTTGCTGTAGCTCACCAATGTAACAATCGTGTCGATAAAAAGGTAAAGTATAACTTTTAGTCTGCTATTAGAAATCCCACCTCCTTTCTATTTGAAGAGTAAATTTGTTGATGCAACAAAACGGAGCAGATTTTCAGTTGAGCGAATTAGAGGACTAGGTTTCAAATTTTTTCGACAAAATGGAACAAATCTACTCCTATCGGAGCGAAGTCCGAACGATGGCTTATTGTGTATATGAGGAAAATGTATGCTCTTTGTTTGGTACACAAAGTCAGTATTACCGCAGCCGTACTGCGATGAACATGATGTCGCAATTTTTCATGCCCTCCTCCCGTAAACTGTCTTTCCCTTTCTCCAACCCGCGCTTGCACTTTCGCTACTGCGCGGGCAAAAAAGTGGCCATGTCTGGCTTAAACAATACTTTTAAAGGGGTTGCCACCTGTTTGAAAAGTCGAATTTGTTTTACTTATACGAAAGATAATAAATGAAATATCGAAATATTAGTGTCAAACGAAAGAGTTTTAAGAAAACTATAGGCTGATAATATTTTTAATTAGAGTTGCAATCTATTTTATTTGAAGGTCATCACATCTGCACCGTTATTTCGAATTTCCGAAATCAGAAGTGAAATTATAGAACTGGGATTCTACATAGATGTGCACAGGTTTTATTTTTTGAAGTTACAGGGAGATTTGAAATTTGATGAAATGAAAACCGACACCATGCGAGACCTCTCATAACTGAGAAATGGTTTAGATTAATCTTTAGGAATATTTTTAGAGGTTTTTGTATAATGTTCCACCTGTTTAAAAAGTTTAAGCAAATGCTGGCAAAAAATATAACTCAAGAAATAACGATTATTTTCCGAGCCAAAAATAAAACTAAAAACGTAACGATTTTTTCCGAGCAAAAAATAAAACTTAAAACGTAACCATTATTTTCCGAGCAAAATATAAAACTTAAAACGTAACCATTATTTTACCATTATTTAACGATTATTTTCCGATAAAAACAAAAAATTCAAAAAATTACCATTATTTTCCGAGCAAAAAGTAAAATTTAAAACGTAAAGATTATTTTCCGAGGAGAAAATGAAACTCAAAACATAACGATTACACTATGCGAAAGTCAAAATCGGGATGGAATGAAACCAACGGGAAATGTTATATCGGTCAAAAACAAGTTATACGTGGCCCCGCGTTTCGCTGGGTCACGTCTAGGAATCGAGATATATCGATTTGAAGTTAGTAACTATCATATAGGGGAAATTGTCACCTTTGGTGGTATTTTTTTTGACATAACTCGAGAACCACTAGTCCGATTTTGCTCAAACAAATTTAAAAAAATTAAAAATTACAATTCCTTTAATCTGTTAATAACTATAACGTTTTTCTATATACTCAACAGTTTTGCCGGTAAAAATAAATGTATGAAGAAAAAAAAATTATTTTTGCCTAAAAATTAAATTTTTTTTTTTTAATTCATAAAAAATCCAAAACGGAAAAAAGTGTCACGTAAAGTCACATAACCTATGAACAAAATGAGACATACATCATGAAAATCAATGTATGCGTTTCGCATTTATTCAAAATTAAGTAAAGGTATGAATTTAAAAAATTTGCTCGAGATATGCTCAAAATTCCTTGGGAAAAACATTGATGACTTTTTCTATGATTGTCAGAATTAAAAAAAAAA
>NW_023458559.1:1701411-1708792 GCF_013731165.1 Rhagoletis pomonella | reverse complement strand
TTTTTTTTTACTTTTGTATTTACTTATTTATTTACTTTATTTTATTACATTTCATATTTGTTTACATATTCTGCTCTGGGTGGCCCCATATTCGAACACCGTCAGACATAACTTCAAAATGATAGTATAAAATTTCGATCTTCCTTTTATTTGTCCTGAATATGAAAAAGAATCTGCGAAGTTCAGAAAAAAAGTGTATTGAAAGTAATTTTTGTATGAGGATATTTAAAAGAAACTTGTAAAGAAAACCAACTCCCGATTGCGTCTGCATGACTCCTGCACGACTTTACAATTCACTTTAAGTTGGTTTTGTCATAGATAATTAAAAGTGAGGTATTAATCGAAATCTCGCCAAAAAGCTAACTATAAGTTGGTTAGTTTTAACAATTGATAATTTTTCACTGCAGGGCAGCGTTATCGCGAGCAAGAATGGAGGCATAAGTGCTGCTAGCAGTTCCAGCATTAATGTTCTGTACAGCAACTGTGTTTCCATTTGCAGAAGATAAATCGCCAACTTTAGTAGCGAAATTCGTGGGTATTATATCATTATCAGCAGCAACAAGGCCAGACTCAGAAATGTCAGTCACCACAAGATCCCTGGCGAATGCAGCTAAAAATGATGGAGTGCTGAGGTCACTAGTTGCTTCCAAATGGATCGCTTTTGTCGTAAAACAGACAAAAAGGCAAACGTATCCTTTGGACATTCGACAACCTCGGCTGCTATAACTTTTGATGTCAAAGGGTCCTGAAAAATCTACACCTGTATTCGTAAACGCGCGCGAAAATGTGGTTCTCTCCTGAGGGAGAATTCCCATAAGCTGGGTTTGCGTACGTTTTTTGTATATCGTACAGACTTTGCAATTATGGATTGTGGATTTGATCAGATTTTTAACTCTGGGGATCCAATACTGAGTTCGGATAAGGCGAAGCATGAGTTGATTTTCCCCATGCAAAGAGACTTGGTGAATAAAGGACACTATTAGACGGGACAACCTGCAGTTATAAGGAATAATTATTGGATGCCGCTCGTTATACGCTAAGTCTTGAGACGCTCCAAGACGCCCACCAGCCCTAATAATGCCATCTTTATCTATGAACGGATTAAGCGGTAGGAGTTCACTCTTGGAGTCGATGGAGTTTCCTGCTTTAAGTTTCCTGTATTCTTCACTGTAATAGTTCTGTTGATATATTTTTATCAAGCGTTGTGTCGTTGCTTTAATTTCATGGGATGAAATTAAGCGTGACTTTTCTTGATATGAAGCTTTCGTATTCCGATGCGTTCTTTGAGAGAATCTCATAACATATGATAATACTCTCAAAGCTCTCGGAAAATCTGAAAAACGGTCAAGAATATCGGTATAATTTACTTTGGTTGTATAAACGTGCGTTCTTTTTTCCTCAACTACTGTGCTGTAGTCTGTTTCCTGGGTGGGCCATTTTGGGTTATCTTCTTGTAACCAAGAAGGTCCCTGCCACCACAACGAATTGTTGACCAATTCATATGCTGGAAGTCCTCTGCTCGCTAAGTCTGCTGGATTTGATGCCGAATCCACATGCAGCCAATTCTTGTTTCCGACTTTCTCTACAATTTTTGTGATTCTATGGGCAACGAAAGTTGACCATGAACACGGAGGCTTGCGAATCCAAGCGAGAACAATTGTGGAATCGGTCCACAGATGTATGTTGATATGCCCTAATTTGAGATTGTTGATTATTGAATCAACTATTTCCGCCAATAGTACCGCTCCGCAAAGTTCCAGTCGGGGTAGCGATATGGTTTTAACAGGAGCAACTCTGGTTTTTGCCAAAAGCAGGTTAATAAAAACTTTGCTATCTCTTTTGACACGCATATACACAGAGGCGGCATATGCTTTCTCCGACGCGTCACAGAATCCGTGTATTTGTATTTCATCCGTTGGAGAAAAGTATACCCATCGCGGTATACGAACCTTATCAATTTCGTTATAATGTTGGGTAAAATTCTGCCATCGGTCTAGAGTGGTCGAAGACACAGTCTCATCCCAATCTGTGCCTTCCAGCCAAATATTTTGCATAAGGATTTTGGCTACGATTATGATAGGCGCAAGCCACCCCAGCGGATCGAAGAGTTTAGCAATGGCAGATAGTATCGCTCTTTTCGTAACAGCATCGCTTTTCTCCAATGGCCTTGCTATAAAATAGAAAAGATCCGTATGGGCATTCCATCTTATTCCAAGAGCCTTGACTGCGCTGGTATCTTCAAATGCCAAAAAATCTTCGCTAAGTAGATCTGTTTTTGGTATGCCATTAAGTATTTGCTCGCTATTGGCTGTCCACTTTCGAAGTGGAAAACCGGCTGATTGCAACACTTCCGATATCTCATCTCTGGCTTTTATTGCTGAATCGATAGTGTGTCCACCAGACAATACATCGTCGACATACATGCATTTTCGTAGTATGTTAGATGCTATTGGATGGGAGCTTTGCACATCGTCAGCTAATTGTAAAAGTGTCCTTATAGCCAGATAAGGAGCACAATTGATGCCGAACGTGACAGTCTTTAATTCGTACAGACTGATCGGGTCATTCGGGTTAGTGCGAAAAATAATCCTCTGATACTTAGTATGGTTGTTATGTACCAGAATTTGCCTATACATCTTCTCGATGTCACTGTTGAACACATATTTGTATAGTCTCCAACGGAGTATTAATATCGGAAGATCTGCCTGAAGTACTGGTCCTGGGAAAAGTACGTCATTAAGGCTGTTGCCATTCGCCGTTGGGCTTGAGGCATTGAACACCACGCGTACTTTCGTTGAAGTACTTTCTGCCTTTATAACAGCGTGGTGCGGCAGAAAATAATTATCAG
The DNA here is from genome assembly GCF_013731165.1 of Rhagoletis pomonella. Lineage (NCBI taxonomy): Eukaryota > Metazoa > Arthropoda > Insecta > Diptera > Tephritidae > Rhagoletis > Rhagoletis pomonella. Next base: position 1,705,944 of record NW_023458559.1, on the reverse strand, counting down.
ACGAGTCTGCGGGTATGGGAATTGTTATTTTCGACATATGCCCAAGCGTTTCATATTCCGCTAGAACCCTATTGTATTCCTTTTGCAGGACGGGATCCTTGGCCAGCCGTGTCTCATTCCGGTAAAATTGAGAACATGCTCTTTCAAGGGATGGGCCTAGGGAAATATTTCCTGGAAAATCTTTCCTAAATGGTAGTGACACGATGTATTTTCCTTCATTATTTCGTATGGTTGTCTTCTGATACAGCTCCTCGCAGTACTTGTCGTCTTCATTAAGGCTCTTGTTCTTTGGAATCTCCTCAAGCTCCCAAAAGGCACTCAGTTGCTTGTCCAGACTAACTTCGCTGTAGTATGAGACGATATTCGTTCCTGGATTCGAGGTATCAGTTCGCCCTGTTATTATCCAGCCAAATACTGTTTCTTGGGCCAGAAGTGTGTTTAATATGTTTTTCTTAAGCCCGCTCAGAATAATCTGTGGATATATGTCGCCACCCAGAACAAGGTCTACGGGTTCATTGACGAAAAATCGTTTATCCGCTAGAATTAGATCTGGAAATGCTTGCTTAGTCACTGCACTAATGTGGCAAGTAGGAAGATTTCCAGTCAGTTGTGCTAGCACAAGCACAGAGGTATTTAAGCGGAACAACGGGTCAACAGGAGACCGCAATTCGATGTTGCACGCTTCTTTAACCTGCGCCGTAGTTGTATTAGTGATGCCCGAAACTTGGGCATGCATACGCTTTGACGGCAAGTGAATTCTGCGTTTTAGTTTTTCAGTAATGAAAGAACACTCTGAACCAGAATCAATAAGTGCTCTAGCGGAATAGTTCGTACCATTGAGATATATGTTGACGCGTGCTGTCCCTAATAACACACCTGTGTTTGTATTCGCATAGCAAGACTTCACGTTTTTGCTTGTATGCTTGTTTGATTTTGTTGAATTGCGTTTGGCTTGGGCCTGATTGGATGTTGATGCAGAATTAGTCGCAGAATCTGAAGAGGTCCCAAGTGTCGTTGCCTTTGTTTGAGCTGTCTCAATATGAAGGAGCGTGTTGTGTCGCGAGTGGCACTTGATACAATTAAATGGGTTTGTGCATCTTGACACGGTATGTCCAGTACTAAGACAGTTCAGGCACCATTTTTTGCTTTTCAAAAAATCGATTCTATCAGCAGGTGTTTTGTTGAGGAATTGTGGACAGTTGCGTAACTTGTGCTCATTAGTTTGGCACATTTGGCAGGTGAACTTGCTCACGCTTGCCTGAAAGGCTCCTAGCCTTTTAGTGTTAGCTTCCTGGTGGTGCCGTGCGGGTTGGTGCTTTGGAGCTTTCACCGTTGTTGTACCCTTTAGTCCCGCTAGAGTTTCCAAAGTTTGGAATCTATTGGATAGGAACCTGTCCATATCCTCCCACTTTGGAATGTCAGTTTTCTGGTCTATGGTCTGTTCCCATAGGGCCAGTGTACTTTCTGGAAGCTTCGTTGAACACAAATATATAATAATTGCGTCCCAATTAGAGATGTCAATTTGATGGTTTTTTAGGGACGATAAACAATTATTAATCTCGCGCTATAGGTTTTTAATTGAGCTACCACACTCAGATTCCACTGTACTTAAGCTAAATAAAACTTTTAATTGTGTGTTAACTAAGATACGTTTGTTTTCGTATCGCTCACACAGGTTTTTCCAGGCTGTCGAAAAGCCTTCATGGGTAAGTGGGCACTTTCGCACTATGTCTTTTGCCTCCCCTTGTGTTTTATTGTTGAGGTGAACTAGTTTCTCAACTGGGGTGAGGCGCTTGTTCAGGATGTAGATGGCCGTGAACATATCTCGGAAAGTTGGCCATGAAAGATAGTCGCCCTTGAACACATCTGTATCGCACGGTGGCAGGTGGATATTGTGTTCCCGGACGGACCGATCCTCTACATCTTTGTTCGCTTTGGTTAGAATTTCAACCTGAGAACCCATAGCAGATATGCACCTAACATAGCTTTGAAAGGAAATCTTATTCTTCTTTTTTATGGCCTTAGCATCATCCTTAGACAATCCCTCATTGATAAGCTTATCGTAAGCTGACTTTGTTTTTTCCCACAAAGCTTTTAACTCGTCTTGTTGAATAGCAAGACCATGTTTGTTTTGTTCTGCGGCGGGTATGCCGTTGTAATCAGATTCGAACTCTGTTACAGCTTCTGCCAAAAGAATATACGAATCCATTGTTTAACTTGTTTAGCCTGACCGAAATATTAAATGAAAAGCCCAGATAGAATCTATGGGATTTTACACACTTAATCTTATCGAAGATTAGAGGTTGTATGCGCAAGAGAAGTTGCCAATTTTTACCCAGCGGAACTTGCCACTTAAATGTTTACCAGAAATCCAACGAATTAAAAAGATTCAAAATATCTTGTATTGCGAAATATATTCGACACTTTATTAAAATGTAAACCTTTTTTCTTCTAGAATTATTGTTTACTAACGACTCGCCACCCAACTGTGCAGACTAATATCTACGCGCTTTGATAAGCTATGCAAGGTATGCAATACGGTGTAAATAATAAACGTGGTAAAATCGTGATGTGTGCACGTACGCAGCAAATCTTAATATACAGATTTACCACTTTGATGTATGCAACGTACGCAGCAAATATATATGTTAAAAAATGTGCAATATTAAACGGGGTTGAATCGCTTATGCGTAGTGATTTAGTGAAAATCTACAATTGGTCCAATGCAAATAACAAAATTTAGAGGTTATGTATCCTCGAAACAGTGACAAAGTGTTCGCAAATATACAAAAGAATTTAACCCAAATAAATGGGTCAGTGAATAACGATCAGAAAAAATGAAGATTATGATTATGCACTGTGAATTTAAACAAAATCGAAATTCTTCATTAACAATACTGTTTGACACTGTGTGTGTATATGTTAATGTTGCAAGAACACCTAATTGTGGTCGCTGTTGTTACTTGTGGACGGACAGACTAACCTCAATTATTGGTTTCAAAATTAAATGCACCAATTGTATATCTTCAGTTTAAACACTCGCGAGATTCTAGTTTGCACACGCGCATTGAATTTAAAAACGTTTTTTTTTTTTTGGCAATTTTCTAACAAGTGCAATTGAAATTATAACCACGTACCTTGAATTATAAGTGATTGGTGTTTGGTGGTTGTAGTATTGTATGGTCGCTGGTGTCCTGACAAATTTAGCAGGTGTCGTAGCAAGAAAGCTGAGTGGTTGTGTTTGCGTTTGTTGGTGCTGTAGTTGCCGGTTGGCTGGTTTGTGGCACAGCTGACTGAATCACTGGCAATAACGCTGGCGCAGGGATAAAAAGCGTTGGTGTTATAAAAAGCGGTGGTTGCTGATGTGGTTATCAAAAATCGCTCGTTGTTTAAGCTCAATGTGTTGTGCTGGTACTTTAATTGTGGACTGTGTTAAAATCTCGGTTCCGATGGACCATGAAGAAACCCAGTTGCGCCGCAGGGAATTCGAATGAGCGCATCCGTGGTTTTATTGATGATAAAAGAAAATATATAAAACGCAATTGTATTAGTATTTTTTTAATATTTATTGGCGTCAAATTATTTCAACTAAGAATATTTGCTTCTCGTGACAATGAGATTACCTGTGGTGAAGAGGCCTGGTAGCTGCGATGCTTCCGCTTTGATCTTCCAAAAAGAAGTGAAGTAAAGGATTTACCGAATTTTACTTTAGACCGCCGGACAGTTAGCTACCGCTTCAAGGGGAAACTTAACGAAAGTTCACTGTCCGGCGGGATATAATAGTTAACGGCCGGAATATTAGTGTTAGCGCGTATATGTATATGTATGTATTTGTGTCTACATATGCCTACATTAGGGCGGATCCCTAACGTGTCAGAATATTAGGGCTGGACATTATTTTGTGGGAATATTTAGACTGATGGTCTAAACAGAAAGTAATTTTTGTATGAGGATATTTAAAAGAAACTTTTAAAGAAAACCAACTCCCGATTGCGTCTGCATGACTCCTGCACGACTTTACAATTCACTTTAAGTTGGTTTTGTCATAGATAATTAAAAGTGACCAACTGTTTCTTTTTATCAGTAGCAGCTACGGTGCATCTTGTGTACTTTCCTCTCTGGCTAAAAAATGAAACGGACGTACTTTTACACCCACAGGCCACCGGTCTGATGACGAAACTCTATCATAAAACGCATAGGCAACACCAACTTTAAAATTGACTTTTGTATATGAATCGGGAAGCGCATCCTTTTTTATTAGTCTATGACAAACTAGGTATTGTTTATCAATGTTAGCATGCTTGACGATGTAATCCAAAATTTTATCCTCAGAAACCGAACGATGAAATGAAGAAATGTGAAGCCATTTCATTCGTACAACAACGTCGAGATCTTTGTTTACGTTAGAGCCAATGATACACTGAAGCCTCTGTCGATCGTTCTCATCAGTTCGTTCACCAGTAGCAGCAATACCAACAGCATCCTGAACAGCATTAGCATTATAACCACCCTGCAGGGAGTGACGTTAGCTTA
>NW_023458559.1:1700223-1701311 GCF_013731165.1 Rhagoletis pomonella | reverse complement strand
TAGCATCATCCTTAGACAATCCCTCATTGATAAGCTTATCGTAAGCTGACTTTGTTTTTTCCCACAAAGCTTTTAATTCGTCTTGTTGAATAGCAAGACCATGTTTGTTTTGTTCTGCGGCGGGTATGCCGTTGTAATCAGATTCGAACTCTGTTACAGCTTCTGCCAAAAGAATATACGAATCCATTGTTTAACTTGTTTACCCTGACCGAAATATTAAATGAAAAGCCCAGATAGAATCTATGGGATTTTACACACTTAATCTTATCGAAGATTAGAGGTTGTATGCGCAAGAGAAGTTGCCAATTTTTACCCACCGGAACTTGCCACTTAAATGTTTACCAGAAATCCAACGAATTAAAAAGATTCAAAATATTTTGTATTGCGAAATATATTCGATACTTTATTAAAATGTAAACCTTTTTTCTTCTAGAATTATTGTTTACTAACGACTCGCCACCCAACTGTGCAGACTAATATCTACGCGCTTTGATAAGCTATGCAAGGTACGCAATACGGTGTAAATAATAAACGTGGTAAAATCGTGATGTGTGCACGTACGCAGCAAATCTTAATATACAGATTTACCACTTTGATGTATGCAACGTACGCAGCAAATATATATGTTAAAAAATGTGCAATAATAAACGGGGTTGAATCGCTTATGCGTAGTGATTTAGTGAAAATCTACAATTGGTCCAATGCAAATAACAAAATTTAGAGGTTATGTATCCTCGAAACAGTGACAAAGTGTTCGCAAATATACAAAAGAATTTAACCCAAATAAAAGGGTCAGTGAATAACGATCAGAAAAAATGAAGATTATGATTATGCACTGTGAATTTAAACAAAATCGGAATTCTTCATTAACAATACTGTTTGACACTGTGTGTGTATATGTTAAGGTTGCAAGAACACCTAATTGTGGTCGCTGTTGTTACTTGTGGACGGACAGACTAACCTCAATTATTGGTTTCAAAATTAAATGCACCAATTGTATATCTTCAGTTTAAACACTCGCGAGATTCTAGTTTGCACACGCGCATTGAATTTAAAAACGTTTTTTTTTTTTTTTTTTTGGCAATTTT
>NW_023458559.1:1699715-1700123 GCF_013731165.1 Rhagoletis pomonella | reverse complement strand
TTTTTTTTTTTTTTTTTTTGGCAATTTTCTAACAAGTGCAATTGAAATTATAACCACGTACCTTGAATTATAAGTGATTGGTGTTTGGTGGTTGTAGTATTGTATGGTCGCTGGTGTCCTGGCAAATTTAGCAGGTGTCGTAGCAAGAAAGCTGAGTGGTAGTGTTTGCGTTTGTTGGTGCTGTAGTTGCCGGTTGGCTGAATCACTGGCAATAACGCTGGCGCAGGGATAAAAAGCGTTGGTGTTATAAAAAGCGGTGGTTGCTGATGTGGTTATCAAAAATCGCTCGTTGTTTAAGCTCAATGTGTTGTGCTGGTACTTTAATTGTGGACTGTATTAAAATCTCGGTTCCGATGGACCATGTAGAAACCCAGTTGCGCCGCAGGGATTTCGAATGAGCGCATCCGT
>NW_023458559.1:1696847-1699615 GCF_013731165.1 Rhagoletis pomonella | reverse complement strand
GCACACGTGGGCTGGAAAAGCCCGTTGTGATACCATTGGCCGAAGCCATTTATTTCTTTCCCTTCCTTAGTAATTGAACCACCGAGTGCGCTTTATATAACACAAAAAGTCGAGGACGTTCGCCGAGCTCAAATCGGCTAAACAATCTAGAAAGTACTTGTTGAAGAATCGGTTGCGCGTGTTGGCCAGGGCGGGACAATGGCAGAGATAGTGTTCAACGGTCTCCACCTCTTCCTCGTCTCTGCAACTGCGACAAAAATCGTTGGTGGGGTATCCTAGCCTTTTTCCGTGTGTACCCATCAGGCAGTGTCCGGTGATAACCCCAACTACTAATCTGAGAGAGGAGCGGTCCAGCAGGGTAAGAGCTATGGATCGCTTTACATCAATTTTTGGCCAAATTTGCCTGGTAGTATGGCAGGTGGTTTCCACAGCCCACCTGAAATTTACCTCCTCGACGAGTTCCGTCATTAGTCTGTGTTTGCAGGAGGTTAGAGGTATGCCCGCGTTCTGAGCAGAATTGACTTCAGATATTTCCGTCCCTCTCCTTGCCTGCTCGTCGGCTATGCAGTTACCAGGAATGTCCCTATGTCCGGGGACCCATACAACAGTCAAGGAGCATTTTGATGCCAGCAGGTTGAGAATCTTCCTGCATTCTATGGCTACTTTGGCGTTGTTCCGTTAGAATTGAGAGATTTGATAGCAGCCTGGCTGTCAGAATAGATAGCAATAGGCCGTCCTGGAGGGGCGGAGGCTGTAACCCACCGTGCCGCCTCCATTATGGCGTTTAATTCCGCTTGAAAAACACTACAATGGTCCGGTAAGCGAAAACTGAGGTTTAGCGCGAGTTCGTCAGAGTAGATCCCGCTACCCACTCGTTTGTTAAGCTTGGAACCATCTGTTATATGGCCGTAGACCCTGGGTTCAGGTCTGTGGCCCCTTCCCATTCGTTCCACTCTGGGATCCTTGTGGAGAATTTGTTGTCTAAGCAGAGTAGAGGAGTGGTATAATCTATCTGTCGTAGATTATCCGGTAGAGTTTTAAGAACTTTTGCGTGTCCGAACCTGAGGTCTCTCCACGGCTGGATTGTATTTAACCTGACCGCACTGCATCCGGCACGAAATTTTCCGTAGAGATCCACAGGTGGAAGATTTAACTTTATTTCCAGAGATTTGGTAGGTGTAGTGGGCAGTGCTCCCGTGACTAGCATGGCAGCCGTCCTCTGCACCCATTCCACCTTGGCTCTGGACAAAGTGTTGTTTAGCGCAGGCCACCATACGGTGACCCCGTAGAAAAGGATGGGTCTTATCACAGCTGTGTACATCCAGTGTACTATGTGTGGTTTTATTCCCCATTTTTTGCCTATTGCCGTCTTACTGGCATAAAGGGCGGTATTGGCCTTTCTGGAGCGGTCTTCAATGTTCCGCTTCCAGTCAAGTTTTTTGTCTAGAATAATTCCAAGGTATTTGACCTCGGTTGAGGGAGTAAGTGCCACTCCGTTTAGGGTGGGAGGTTTAAATAAGGGAGTTTTATACTTCCTTGTAAAAAGTACCATTTCCGTTTTGGTAGGATTGACGGTAAGTCCACATTCCTTGGACCAGATGTTTACCAGACCGAGTGCGTTTTGCAATAACTCACTCAGGACCTGAAGATGTTTGCCCGTTGCCACGATTGCTATGTCATCAGCGTACGCTATGACTTGACAACCGGTGCCCTTTAGGCTTAGAAGTAGGGTGTTCACTGTTAGATTCCAGAGCAGAGGGGAGAGAACGCCCCCTTGGGGGGTGCCTCTGGTCACACACTTTGTGATGGAACCATCCCCCAGTTCTGATAGAATAGTTCTCTTCTCAAGAAGGAGCCCAACAAAATCCACCAGACCCCGCTGCACCCCCGCCATGAGAAGGGAGTTAACAACAGACTTCGGGTAGACGTTGTTGAAAGCACCCTCGATATCGAGAAAAACTCCGAGCGTGTATTCCTTTAAGGCCAATCCTTTTTCAATCGTCGATACGATTTCATGGAGTGCGGTATCCACGGATTTACCTTTGGAATATGCATGTTGGTTCGGGGAGAGGTTGTAATTTTTTATATTCCGTCGAATATATTCGTCGATGAGCCTCTCTAGAGTTTTAAGGAAGAATGAAGTGAGGCTTATAGGCCTGAAATTCTTCGGTTTCACATGTGCGGCCTTGCCTCCTTTTGGTAAGAATACAGCTTTTGCCTTTGTCCACTCATGTGGTATGTGAGTCAGGGTTAGGCAGGATGTAAAAATCTGAGAAAGCAGGGTGTTTAGACCATCAGTCTAAATATTCCCACAAAATAATGTCCAGCCCTAATATTCTGACACGTTAGGGATCCGCCCTAATGTAGGCATATGTAGACACAAATACATACATATACATATACGCGCTAACACTAATATTCCGGCCGTTAACTATTATATCCCGCCGGACAGTGAACTTTCGTTAAGTTTCCCCTTGAAGCGGTAGCTAACTGTCCGGCGGTCTAAAGTAAAATTCGGTAAATCCTTTACTTCACTTCTTTTTGGAAGATCACAGCGGAAGCATCGCAGCTACCAGGCCTCTTCACCACAGGTAATCTCATTGTCACGAGAAGCAAATATTCTTAGTTGTAATAATCTGACGCCAATAAATATTGAAATATACTAATACAATTGCGTTTTATATCTTTTCTATTATCATCAATAAAACCACGGATGCGCTCATTCGAAATCCCTGCGGCGCAACTGGGTTTCTACACAGGGGGTACAG
>NW_023458559.1:1694441-1696747 GCF_013731165.1 Rhagoletis pomonella | reverse complement strand
TTGAGGTGTCTAATACTTATGGACGGTGGAGTGCAATAAGGCCCACGTAAATAACGCCCATGGGCTTTATTTCCCAAAAAAATAAAGGTTAATTGTTACTGTTCTTTTAGCCTTTAATGCGATGCGCATATTTGTCCTCAGCGTCTTAAGTTTTCCAGTCGTGGCGCGCAAACGCAAACGCCGACCACCGCAGTTGAGCGCCAACAGGCTCGCTTGTTAATTTGTTAATTTCAATTTCCTCGTATAATAAAGGATAACATATATTTAGTTCAATGTTATCATATTAGTTAGTTTTTATTTAGAACAGGGGATTTTGGATGTACCTATTCTAAAATGGAGACAAGAGCCACAACGAAGGTGAAATAACGTCCGCGGGTTTTATATCACTTTTTAGGAAATGAAGCCCGCGGCCGTTATTGCCATATCGAAAGGGAAATAATGCCCACCGGCAAAAGGCAATAAAGTCCGCGGGCTTAATTTCTTTTTCGAAAAGGCAATAACGCCCGTGGGCTTTATTTATTTTTTTGTAGGAAATAAAGCCCATGGGCGTTATTTCCGCTTACCTTACTGCACTCCACACATATGGACAAGGCTGTTTCTAAAATTAAAACATTCTCACGGCCGCCTCAAAATATCGATTAAATATTTTAGTTTTTCTACAATACATTTTTTCATTTGCGTGCCCACTGTTCGCGTTTTAAATTATTGGCTATCTTTATTTCACCTTGGTTGCCTCTAACCTAAACAATTTTTCTAACTAAGGGTTTCTGCTTGCGCCCTCTCGAACGGGCTGCTGCTGTGCTGACTCTTATTGCTGCAGTAGTTGAGGTGCTCGCTCCTATCATTGGACACGGGGTTGCATCTTCCAGTGCGGTTGCAGCTGCAGTACCATCTAACTCGCCACCACATCGAATTTCTCCTCCACAATGTCAGCGAGACTGTGAGAAGCTTCTGTCATGTCGAGTGCTTCAAAGCCCACTTCGCCAGTTTCATCACCATCGACTGCCTGCACAGTTGTAATTTTAATTATGCGCTCTTCCAGCGGTGACAGTACTTTGGCCCGGCTCAGACCGTTTATACCACTTCTCTGCTCTACCAGCTTTATCCCACTATATTTTGTGAGAGCATGAAGGCTGTTTGTATGTATTAAAACATAAAAAAAAATAATCAAATCATGAAAAATTAATATACATACTTTAAATCGCTCCAATACATTTTCCATTTTACACCGTCCTTTTGAGTGCCTCCAAGAGCATTAAGGCTCACCCCTAGTTTTTCCACTTTTCTTCGCGGAATTTGGCGCCATCTGCCATCTATAATTATAAATAATTGGTATCCGTTTCTTTATGTTGAAAACGCTTCGTACTTATCGTTTGCAATGTCTAAATTGTCTTCTAAATAATTTATTAAAAACTCTTTTTGGTTTTCGTTGGCGCGCTTTCCTCTTGGTATCTACTCAATCTTGATTTCACTTATAAATAGGCTGTGTATAACTTCTTTTACACATGATAAGTTTTTGACAGTTGGTTGCACTGTTTCACAGAACGAGAATCGTCAGCGTTGTGAAAAGTTTCGTTTCGTTCCACTTTCTTTCATGTGAAAACACTTTGACGTTTCTTTTAATTTTTTCACTGAAAGCGAATCGAAAGTGCAATGAAAACGTGAAAAAAGTTATTATCTCACCATTCCACAAAACGAGAATTGACCCACTTTACTGCGGTCAAACACATGGCACCTATTTTTGTTTAAGAGTCATTCCATGTAAAAGACGAAAACGATATGACTTTTAAATGTGCCAATTATGTATATTTCATTAGTAACCTCTTTCTAATGACTACATATCATTAATCTGTTGAAAAAAAAAAAAAAGAAGTTGAAATTTTTGGGCACTTTTACTTCATGCAAAATTACTTTACACCGGTCACAAATTTAAATGTGATTTAATATTTCTAGGAAGATTATACCTAATGCTTATTGAAAACGAAAGTGTAAACAACACAAAAACATTTTTATGGAGAAACAAGTGTTTAGGCTAAAATTCATCTTTGAGTGCACAAAGATAAATAGAGGTATTATAAGTGTCCCAGCAGTTAAATTCATTCAAATGATAGTTACATTAAACTAAGAAATCGTTGGGAATTTTTGTTAAAGCAATTTTATAACTTAGTTATCGTTCTATGTTAAAAAATATCCTTCGCTCTTGTATAAGTTCCCACGACATAGTTATAATTCGCTATAGATCGCATTCTGGAGTAAAATGTCCCATCAGTCATAATGGAATGGGCCTTAATTAATTAATTAATCCC
>NW_023458559.1:1692073-1694341 GCF_013731165.1 Rhagoletis pomonella | reverse complement strand
CGCCAACGCCAACGCAACGCCAAAGTTGTATGTAAACGGGCCTTTATGCGATACGCGCTAGCCTGCGAACTCCCACCTCTATCTAGAGCAGTGTGGCCAGCGTTGCCGAAATTGGGCGTTTCCGGCCAAATCTGGTCGGATTAATTCACTTTGGCCGGTTGGGCGGCTAGAACAAATTTTGGCCGGTTTTGTAATATGAATATTTTTTAGTGCACAAAATTTATTCTGTGCCTACAAATTTGCAATATTTTTCGTATGTATATGTATATATAAAATTACTGTAGTGTTAATGAAACACAGCTCCAAGTTTGTGTTCACAAATATTAACGGTTTCACACTAGATTGAGAACTGCCACTTTAATGCGAGGTAGAAGCTGGAACAACTTTTTGACAAACTTTTCCTCACCCCATCGCCAACAAACAGAGTTGTTTTGGTGGCAGAAATGTTCTAGTGTGAAACCGACCTATTATAAACACAGCGCACAACTCGATTAAAATAGTGCGATAAGACAATGTTAAAGTCGAGTTTTGCACATCTCTGCAAATGAACATCTTTTTAAATCAGGCACGGGTAAAATTGTGGCAATGGATAAGTAAGTTACCTTAAATATATGCATGTATATATGTACATATTAATAAAGAGTTCAATTTAACATTTTGCTTTAAGATTTTTAATAAAAAAACCGAAGTCTGACGCAGTGGAGCAGCCATTGTGCAGGTAATTTTGTTAAAGTGCAAGGGTATTTTCGCGGCATATTTTCTTATTTCATGATAACCTGTACACGAAATTGGCGCTTTATTCGATTGTTGTTTTTCTTGTTTAACTTTATTTTTTCGTAGTGATGAATCAAATCAGTGCCGAAATTCTAAACGAAAATTTAGGGCCGAGTGGCTACAATCATTCGATTGGCTACAAGAAAAGGATGGATTCGCATTTTGTGTTGCTTGCGCGAAAACTATAGCTAACCACAACAATCACTTGAAAAGCCATGAGAAGACTGTGACTCATGTCCAAAACTACGAATCGCGCAAAAAACAACATACGCTTGAAAAATTTTATGATGCTGAACAAGAAAAACAACATGTTAAGGTCAGAAACGCCGAATTCGCTCTCGTGATGTTTAGTATAACCCACAATCTGCCATTTTTGTTAATGGACTATCTGCCAGCATTATTGGTGGAGTGCTGCCCAGATTCTAGTATCGCGAAGCTTATTAAATGTGGCAGGACTAAGTCAGTGGAGATAGCCGGAATAATTGGAAAGCAGGCGAGTGGACGGGTATTAGAAATGCTAAGACATACGAAATTTTCTTTAATCGCTGACGAAACAACAGATGTTGGTATGACCAAAAGCCTAGTTTTGGTAGCAAGGTTTTTTGACAGTGCGCGCGCAGTGCAGGATCGTTTCATTGCTTTATTAGAAGTCACTAAGGCAGACGCTGTTTCTATTTTTGAACTCATAAAAGAATAATTTACTTTCACTTCCGCACAGTTCTGCCGCGGCTGAACGGAAGTTTTCGACACTTTCTCTTATTAAAACTAAATTGCGTAATCGACTAGAATTAAGTACTATTAATAGCATCATGCTATGAAAAAAAGAGCTCGTCAATATAAAAAGTCCCCACTATGTATGGTCAGTTAAAAAAGATTTGAATTAGTTTGTGATAATTTTTTATTCCTTTTGAATTAATGGTTGTTTTAAACAAGCAATTTTTCTAATTCGTACGTACATGCATTTAAGTGTTATTTTTCTATGAATTTCTATGTTAATGAAACAATGTGATTTGCTACAATGCGAAAGACTATAGGTACATATATACATTGATCTCATATACTATGTGCATATGCACAACTGCATATACACATTTTTTATGTATTTAAGAAACTGTGAATTGTTAAAAATAAAATATATTTGAGTTGGTTTTTGTAAAAACGAAAAAATTTTTTTTGGCCCGTTGTTGTCTGATTTGGTCGGAAATTTGGTCGGAGAAAAAAATTTTCAGTGGCAACACTGCCGACTGCCTTAATTCTTCGTTTCTTCTTTCATCGCCGTCGTACGGTCGAGGTTGCCATGTCGTAACACATGTTTGCGGCGCCTTCAAACACCTTTCGAACTATAAAACAATGACTCAATTCTATTCTACGCATATCTATAATTCGGGTATCGAATTTCAAGCAAATCGGACCATAATTAAGATTTTTTGGAATAGATCGGTCCCTGGTCCACCTATCACAAAAAATATCGGATATGTTAAACCAGACAATAAG
>NW_023458559.1:1681926-1692063 GCF_013731165.1 Rhagoletis pomonella | reverse complement strand
ACCTTTCCAAAAAAGCAGCAACCATTCGAAAGCAGCATATGAAACATAGGAGAAAATTGTTCCCAATTGATTCATGCTCACGATGAATTTCACAATTATCCGAAAATTTCCAAGCTTCCCAACGAATTTCAACGAAGGTGCATCGTCCAAAATCATCAAATCATGCGAAAAAGGCAAAATTTCGTCGAAAAAAAATTCAAATCTTTCACGTTCTTCGGAATTTTTCCGAGTTTTCCACTTAGAATTTTCTATTTTTCCATTCGAAAGCCATTCATAAGGAATTGCAAACAAAATTCCATACAAAAAAATTATTTTTCGATTTTTCCGACTTTCCCGGAGGGATTTCCCAAAATTTTCTTTCGTAAAAACCTTCTCCTGACAGTTACGAACAACTAAGAGAAAATTTCAGCCAAATCCGCCCAACCGTTCTCAATTGATGAATTACTATACATTTTTATATACATATATAGAAGATGTAGATTTCAAAATGCTTAATTCTTTTTAAAGACAGTGTTTATCACAAAAATTTTGTTCATAAATTCATTGCAATGAGGACCTCATATTTTCTAAAAGCCAAAAAATAAAAAAACTTCAAATTCATTTTAGGCTCTATATTGCTATCCCAACAAGCATTTCAGTAAACGTTTTTAAAAATAACTTAAATTAAGTTTGCTATAATAAGCGTTAAATAAGCATTTTCAATATTAAGCTTATTAAAAGTTTTTTCAAATAAACCTTTAATAAATTTTGAGAGCGAATGTTTATAAATAACATAAACTTATAAATGAAATGTAAATGCCAACGACATGAAGTAGTAAATATAAAATGTTTCCAATCGTAAGTGACGTGTTTACGTTTTTTAAAATATATTATTAAAAGAAAAAATTAAATAAAGCCGATGTGGTAAAAAAAATCCAATCCAGGACCCGCTGCGCTAATCGGTGGAGCATTCGAGTCTTCAAATGATGAGTTCCCCTTATCCTTTCTTAGTTTAACGTACAATTAAAAATGTATTAAATTTTTTTCAGAAAAGTTCATCAATGAGAATGGGGGCGATGAAGCGGAATATATAGCTGCATCGATGTCGCTTTTCCAATTTGCCAATAACCGAAAGTAATTGAAAGCACGCAACAAGATGTAATAATTAAATTTTTTATGCTTAATTTGTATGTGTTATTGTGAATTTGTATGCTAAAATGTCTATTCCCTATTTATATTTTCGCGACAGTAGATGAGTCCGCCGAAAATTCGCATTTCGTTTAGTTTCTAGATGTTAAGCAATCTATGTATGAGTTTTTAATGAAATATCTTTAAATAAAGTGTTATAAAAATGTTTATAAAAAGCTTTCTTTAGAAAATTTTTAGTAAGTTTATATTCATACGCTTATAAAAAACTTTTTTTGAACCTTTATTATAAGTTTACACTTTTACGCTTATAAAAAGCTTTCTTTTGAACATTTATTACAAGTTTATATTTCTACGCTTATAACCAATGTTCCTTTTCGATTATATTACGCTTACTTTCAAGCGTTTTATAAACAAAAAATCAACGTTTTGTAAGCTTAATGTTTATAATTGAAAACTTAAACAAAAACTTTCTTTAAGTTTATTTTGCTTGTTGGGTATATTCCCAAAATAAGTTTTTTTAAATGCAGTTTTTTTCACAAGTAATTTTTGTACATAAATAAATTCATTAAAAAGAGAATTTCTTAAAAGCTAAAAAAATCATCTTTTCTCCAGAAAAAAATAAATTTTAAATTAAGTTTTGTTAGGCATAAAAAAGGTATAACAAAAATTGCACATTCACGAAAAAACAAATACAGCCTCGCCCATAAGTACTAGGCACCATAATATGTAATGATTTTTTTCGTATTAAAAAGGGAACTAAGTTATTTATTACTGAATTATTAAAGAATTAAGTAGCCAGTGAGAAAAATATTAATATTTGACCGGTTTGATTCATAGAACATAGATTACCGTTATAATTTTTTATTTTTTTTAACCAAGATTTTCTATTATCTTTTCAAGTATGCAGTTTTATATAGTATAGTAAAGTAGAAGTGGCTGAAAATTCCCTTTGATTTTTTATGATTTTGTTTGCTGACAATTTTGCGAAAGAGCGTCAGTATAAAAAATAATAAAAAAATCGGACGGAGATTTTTAGCCACTCAAACTTGCGCTATAATATACTAAAATTTACGGGCCAAGAAACTGCACACCCTAAAAGTTTATGAAAATTTGGGTTAAACAAATTAAAATTTTGATATATGCTAATTACGTTCTTTAAATCAAATGAAAGTGTAGAACACATTTTAATGTTTTTCTTATTAATTTCTTAATACAATAAAAATTTACTAATGAGTAACCCATACCTTAATTTGGAAAACCGAAAAACTCATTAAAAATTGAGGTGTCTAATACTTATGGACGGTGGAGTGCAATAAGGCCCACGAAAATAACGCCCATGGGCTTTATTTCCCAAAAAAATAAAGGTTAATTGTTACTGTTCTTTTAGCCTTTAATGCGATGCGCATATTAGTCGTGGCGCGCAAACGCAAACGCCGACCACCGCAGTTGAGCGCCAACAGGCTCGCTTGTTAATTTGTTAATTTCAATTTCCTCGTATAATAAGGGATAACATATATTTAGTTCAATGTTATCATATTAGTTAGTTTTTATTTAGAACAGGGGATTTTGGATGTACCTATTCTAAAATGGAGACAAGAGCCACAACGAAGGTGAAATAACGTCCGCGGGCTTTATATCACTTTTTAGGAAATGAAGCCCGCGGCCGTTATTGCCATATCGAAAGGGAAATAATGCCCACCGGCAAAAGGCAATAAAGCCCGCGGGCTTAATTTCTTTTTCGAAAAGGCAATAACGCCCGTGGGCTTTATTTATTTTTTTGTAGGAAATAAAGCCCATGGGCGTTATTTCCGCTTACCTTATTGCACTCCACACATATGGACAAGGCTGTTTCTAAAATTAAAACATTCTCACGGTCGCCTCAAAATATCGGTTAAATATTTTAGTTTTTCTACAATACATTTTTTCATTTGCGTGCCCACTGTTCGCGTTTTAAATTATTGGCTATCTTTATTTCACCTTGGTTGCCTCTAACCTAAACAATTTTTCTAACTAAGGGTTTCTGCTTGCGCCCTCTCGAACGGGCTACTGCTGTGCTGACTCTTATTGCTGCAGCAGTTGAGGTGCTCGCTCCTATCATTGGACACGTGGTTGCATCTTCCAGTGCGGTTGCAGCTGCAGTACCATCTAACTCGCCACCACATCGAATTTCTCCTCCACAATGTCAGCGAGACTGTGAGAAGCTTCTGTCATGTCGAGTGCTTCAAAGCCCACTTCGCCCGTTTCATCACCATCCTGCACAGTTGTAATTTTAATTATGCGCTCTTCCAGCGGTGACAGTACTTTGGCCCGGCTCAGACCGTTTACACCACTTCTCTGCTCTACCAGCTTTATCCCACTATATTTTGTGAGAGCACGAAGGCTGTTTGTATGTATTAAAACATAAAAAAAATAATCAAATCATGAAAAATTAATATACATACTTTAAATCGCTCCAATACATTTTCTATTTTACACCATCCTTTTGAGTGCCTCCAAGAGCATTAAGGCTCACCCCTAGTTTTTTCCACTTTTCTTCGCGGAATTTGGCACCATCTGCCATCTATAATTATAAATAATTGGTATCCGTTTCTTTATGTTGAAAACGCTTCGTACTTATCGTTTGCAATGTCTAAATTGTCTTCTAAATAATTTATTAAAAACTCTTTTTGGTTTTCGCTGGCGCGCTTTCCTTAGTTAGTTATTATCTCACCATTCCACAAAACGAGAATTGACCCACTTTACTGCGGTCAAACACATGGCACCTATTTTTGTTAAAGCAATTTTATAACTTAGTTATCGTTCTATGTTAAAAAATATCCTTCGCTCTTGTATAAGTTCCCACGACATAGTTATAATTCGCTATAGATCGCATTCTGGAGTAAAACGTCCCATCAGTCATAATGGAATGGGCCTTAATTAATTAATTAATCCCAACGGATTATTACCCTTCATTCCTGCCCAACCGACACGAGGGGCGCAGTCCGCATGACGTGCGGAACTTTTTTTTCAATTTTTTGGTGCCGAGTAGTGGAAACAGGAGTTTGTTAAGTGTCGAGATCTAAAACTATTCAGCTACAGAATCAAATTCAGCATCTGATTGGATATAAATAAATAAATAAATAAATTATTGAGAGTGGAAATAATAGTTTTCTTTATAGTAAAAATCGAGTCCGATGTGTCAAAC
This sequence comes from Rhagoletis pomonella, assembly GCF_013731165.1. Taxonomy (NCBI): domain Eukaryota; kingdom Metazoa; phylum Arthropoda; class Insecta; order Diptera; family Tephritidae; genus Rhagoletis; species Rhagoletis pomonella. The sequence continues at coordinate 1,687,751 of NW_023458559.1, read as the reverse complement.
GTGCTGGAATGAGAGTTAAAATCTTGACACAAACCACGGAATGATTCGTTTAGTTCAGAATTAGTTTTGCATGGCTTTAAAAATAGAGGTCGAAAGTGTCTTGACACCTGGGAGGGAACATTAAAATTTAGCTGAGCCTGGAGGGCCGGCTATTAATCAAGCCTAACATTAATTTTACTATAAATATTCACCCTCATTGCGAGAGTGGTTTCGTATGCAAGTCGTTTTTCGAGAGTCGAATCGTATCGCAAATTGCACGTCATTGCCTAAAATTTCCATTCGACTAATGTATTAAAACGGAAAAACTTGGCAGCACTGTATAGTTTTCGACGATTTTCGTCATTTACTTATTTCAGCACGACAGTAAACAATGCCAATGTTGTCGAGTCGTACAATTTAGCCTAATTTACGACTTACGCAATGAGGCTGATTATACCTAGCATTTCTCTACGACTTGTGAGTGTAGGCAAATTTATGAACTTTAGACGACTTGTGTAAGGGGGGAGATTGTAATCTGAATCCCAGTTCAAATTACGCAATGCAAAATGCAAGAATTGTTTTTGAATTGATTCAATCCTTTCTGAATGAACTTGGTAGCGGGGATTCCAAACAATAGATCCGTATTCTAGTATGTGTCTAACTAAAGTGGTAAGAGAAAATTATAGTTTTAAAAACTAAAACCTCCCCTTTTTATTTGCCATTCGTACTGTCATCAGGAATGTAACTTGAGAATAGAAATAAATCGCTGCATCTTTTAGGCACATCAATATTACATAGTTACATCCCGAGCTAATAAAAGGAATGTAACATAAGGACCTTTGAACTCTTTTGACCATCGCCTTACAGATGCAAAGACGCTTTTGGTTTTATTGACTGTAACATTAATATGATGGTTGAAATTGAGTTTGGAATCCATTGTGATACCAAGATCAACAAAATTGGATACTTGATCCAGATTATAATTTGACTAGATCGCCCTCACCCGCTTCGCTGAGTGTATGAAATTTTTACGTGCTACACTGACTAAAATTTATTTCAAGAAAACTCAGTTCAAAAACAGGAGGTTTAAAATTTGTGTAAATATTTTCAGACTAAAACTTTCTTAAACTTCTCACTTGTCATACTTTTTCAATTAACTTATCCGTTGAACTCAATTTGAGATTTTAAACCGATGGAAACCCCTTACATGTAGTTTTGAAATGAAGCTCTTTCGAGTCGATTTCGGTTGATTCCCATAGTGTAATAATTCGTTTAAGTTGTTGAATAATTTGAATTTAACCTTTTAAACAGTTGGCAACCTTTTTAAAATTCTTTCGTCTGACACTAATATTGTGATACATTTTGAAAGCCGTTTTTTTGTGTTCGCAAAGCTCGAGAACGAACTGATTTTTTTTTTTGAAATTTCGGATCCTGCTTCAGATGTCCCAAGGATTATGATGGGCTGAAAAATTTTCGATATATAAAGAGGTAGTGGCACCTCCCATACAAACCGAATTTTTCATACCGAATATCTCTGGAAATGTTCATGGTATAGTACTGGAATTTGGTGAGGAGATATACATACATATGAAATCAATCTTACCCTGGCATTCAGTAAGCGGTCTCTAGTCACTAATAGTGATTTTTGGTGGAGAACTTGGATTTTGAGACAATTTGGTATTCAGTATGCTGTCTCGCATCTCTAGTCTAAAAAAAAGTCACTAATTTGTCAGCTGGGAAAGAGCAGGTCTCAAAAATAAAAATATGGAGAAAAAGTTAATTTTTTTCAATTTAATAAAAAAAACGCGAATATGAAGCGAGGAAATTTGTTCAATAAGAATTTCGTAAGAAATAAACCAAAATGCTTTAATATCATACAAATCCATTTAAAAAAAATATAATAATTTTTTTTAACACTAAAATCAAAAGATTATTAATAAAATAAATCTAGTAAAAAAGAAAATACTAAATAAAAACAAGTAGGTTAGGTTAGGTTAAGGTGGCAGACCCGCAAAGGGGACTCACTTAGACATTTGATTGTCCATTGTGATACCACATTACATAGGAACGGTAACTGCGTAAAAATTACGAGAAGCGCTGGGTGCTCATAATGAAGTTCTTCAAACAGCTGATGTCCACTCCGGAGAGTCCCTCGGGAGTGTCGATGAAATGCGCACCGAGATGCTTAAACCGTAATCTAGCGAATGCCGGGCAGTTGAGTAGGAAGTGCTGAGATGATTCCACCTCGTCTTCCAGGCAACTGCGGCAGTAGGGATCCGTGACGATATTGAGTCGCACCGCGTGGGTTCCCATTGGACAGTGTCCGGTCAGTACACCTGTGAAAATCGAGAGCTGACGCTTAGCCAGCTGCAGCAGTTCCCTTGACCGCCCGCGGTCCACAACCGGCCAGAAGGACCTTGCAACTCTGCAAGTCGGGGTTTTTTCCCAGCGCTCGCTGAGCCGACCATGAGCCCATCTGTCCAAAAGCAGGCCGCAGGTTGCCAACGGAACTCCAATGCCCTCCCTATCCGAGGTGATGGCCTCAAGGGTGCCTTGCCTGGCCAGTTCATCAGCCCTGCAATTTCCCGCGATATCACTGTGCCTCGGGACCCAAATCAGCTTGATCTGGAAGTACTCCGAGGCAGTTGAGAGAGAGGTCAGGCATTCCCCAACCAGTTTTGAGCACACCATTAGCGATCCCAGCGCCCTGATTGCCGCCTGGCTATCAGTATATATATTTACCTTCCTTTTTGACAGTACATTGGTGCGTAGCCAATCGGCTGCCTCCTTTATAGCGGCCACCTCTGCCTGAAAGACGCTGCAGAGATCCGGCAGTCTGAAAGTAAGATCTACTGAGAGTTCCTGACAGTAGACACCTCCTCCAACTCTCCCTTCCAGCTTCGATCCGTCCGTAAAGATGTTTATTGGACCTCTTCTCCAAAGACCACCCCTCTTCCATTCATTCCTAGAGGGGATGTGCGTGGAGAAGGATCCTTTAGGGGCCAGCCTTGGGTGACCCCGGTCCATTTCTTTCGGCACGAAGTCGAAGCTTTCGAGAATTGTCGAGTGTCCGTGCGCTGGATTGAAAGAGAACCCAGAGCTTTTGAGCCTAATGGCTGAGCGAACCGCCGCTACTTTGCCCGAAATATCGACAGGTGCGACATTGAGTATAGCGTTTAGCGCTAAGGTGGGAGTGGTTCGGAGCGCCCCGCTGATCCCAACGAGGGCTGCCCTTTGCACGCGCTCTAGCTTCCTAACATGAGTGGTCTTTTCCAGTGAACTCCACCAGACGATGACCCCATACAACATTATTGGCTTAATTATGGTTTCATATAGCCAATACATCACTTTTGGGGTGAGGCCCCATCTCTTCCCTATGGCATTCTTGCAGCAGTAGAGGGCCACCGATGCCTTCCTCACTCGTTCCTCAATATTAGGTTTCCATGACAGTTTTCCGTCCAGGATCACGCCCAAGAACTTGACCCTGTCAGAGAGAACAAGTGGAACACCCCCTATTGAGGGAAGCTGGGCATGAGGATTTTTGTACCTCCTGGTAAAAAGAACGAGCTCCGTCTTTCCAGGATTGACAGCAAGCCCGCAGCTAGCGGACCAATTTGTGACCCTGTTTAGGTACCCTTGCATGAGATCGTACAGAGTGTTCAAGAACTTTCCTCTGACGATGAGTGCCACGTCATCCGCGTAGGCAATAACCCGGCATCCTGTCCTCTCCAATTCCTCCAGGACGTCGTTTATCACGACTATCCAGAGGAAGGGTGAAAGGACGCCTCCCTGCGGGGTGCCTCTGCTTACTTTACGCTGCTCAGAGGCGTTGCCCCATTCCGCTGTGACAGTTGTCGTGCAGCAAGTGTGAGATGAGCCTTACTAAGTAGCTCTCGACTCCGAGCTTAGTAAGGGCTCTTATTATCGCCCCAGGAAGGACATTATTGAAAGCCCCCTCGATATCAAGGAAGGTACCCACTACAAAATCTTTGTTTTTAAGAGACTCCTCTATGGTTTTGACGATTGAGTGCAGGGCAGATTCCACGGATCTACCTTTCAGGTAGGCGTGTTGAGAGGGGCTAAAACGCTCTCCAGGAATCCTGTTTCTTATGTGCAGGTCAATCAGTCTCTCAAAAGTCTTCAATAAGAAAGATGAGAGACTGATTGGTCTGAAGTCCCTCGGGGATACATGAGAGTTCTTCCCTGCTTTGGGGATGAACGTGACCCTTACGCACCTCCAAGCCCCCGGGATGTATCCTCTTTCTAGGCAGCTCGCATAGATAGGGGTGAGCCAGCGGCACGAGACCTCCACAGCCTTTTGCAGCTGCGCAGGAATGATGCCATCCGGTCCCGGGGACTTGAAGGGCTTGAAAGAGTCGATTGCCCAGAGCAGTCGGCGCCTCTCCAGTAATTCACCGGAGGAGGAGGTAGAGCATTCGCCCTTTCCAACAGCGATAGGGTCGCGCGGTGCAGGATTTTCTGGGAAATGAGTATCAAGGAGTAGCTTAAGCGATTCCTCTCCACTCATCGCCCAGTTGCCCTCTTCGTCCCTCAGGTATCCCAAGGGTACGGGATTCCTCGCAAGGATTCGCCTAAATCGAGATGATTCATTACAACCTTCTACGGCTTCGCAGAAGTTTCTCCATGACTCGCTCTTGGCCTTTCTTATCTCGGACTTATAGATGCCCAGTCCGATCTTATAGAGCTCCCAGTCCGAGTGTTGTCCACTCTTCCTGGCTTTATTGAACAGGCGTCTACTCGTCGCCCTGAGTTCTGAGAGTTCCACCGTCCACCATTTTGGTCGTACTTTGCCCCCCGGCCTACTCAGCGGGCAAGAGATTTCGATGGCACTCCTACAAGCTGATGTAAACTTTTCCACCATAACATCAATCGAGCCTTCGGTGCTTAAGCTCTCCTGGGGGGCCTCTGGGAGTAATTCCCGAAGTTTTTTACTATAGAGGTCCCAGTTTGTTCTCCTAAGGTTCCTAAAGGGGATACTTTTGGGACGATCTTCGTCCAGAAAAAACTGAATATACCTATGGTCCGAAAAGGAGTGATCATTAAGAACCCTCCAGTCAGAAACGCGGGATATTACAGAAGACGAGGCTAGGGTGAGGTCAAGGACCTCTTGCCTTGCCGCGGTGATAAAGGTCGGTTCGTTTCCTCTATTACAGATACATAAGTCTACACTTAGAATATAATCAAAAAGTGACTCACCTCTTGCATTTATATCTGAGCTTCCCCAGCACGAATGTCGTGAATTTGCATCCGACCCAATAATTACGTCGGCTTTCCGTCGCCTCGCTTCGGCTATGGCTTCACGCAGCAGTAATGGAGGTGGTTCCACCTCGTCATCATGAGCCATGTAAGCGGATATGATCCAGAGCTTTCCGGCACCGCTATCCAGGCTGACAGTCACAATGTCCTCGTTGCTGAAATTAGGTAGAATTAGTGCTTTGAGTTCGTTTCTGATGAGCATGCAGGATCTTGGTCTACCTGCTTGATTCTGCACCATCAGCTTGAAATTAGGCGTACTGATCCCGGAGATACCGCTACTGCTTAGCCACGGCTCCTGGATCAGGACTACATCGGCTCCACCTTGCTCAAGGTGGATAAGGAGATTTGCGGACGCCGCCTTAGAATGTTGGAGGTTTATTTGCAGGATCTTCATCCTCCAAAGTCCGCTCCAGCCACGCCAGTTCGACGTCCTCGTTTACTGAGGCTAAGGGCCTCTCTTCCTCCGCCCTGTCGTAGAACCGTCCGATGCTGACGACGGATCCCTCCGTTGAGAGGGCATCCTCAGCACTTTCGGCCCCCGACACGACGGATTCCACCTCCATGCTCAT